>NC_050573.1:108531907-108855657 GCF_011100635.1 Trichosurus vulpecula
AGCACCTCCTGTAAGAACAGCAGGTATTCTCAAACTCCCCACCTCCCAAGGTAGCTATGAAGCTGAATACTCTTAGGATCATTGGCTGGCGGTTTTTTGCTCAAGAAAGAAACACAAAGCAGAAGAGGCAGCTATGATGTGAGGTCCAGTATCAGGCTCATCTAGGCAAACAAGTGGACTGTACTTCCTGAAAAATGCATGCAGGGGCCTAATTGTTGTTGGGAGGCTGGAGGAGGTGGGGAAGAGGGGATACATCACCCACTAAAGTCTAAAGAACATATCTCTCCCCACAGAGCTGGAGCATGCATATTCAACTCTATGAGAAGTATCCATTCCAAAACATCAAAGAGGTTTCCCTGATTATACCCATTATATTCTCCTCATATGAAGTCTTCATTGCCCCTAAGAATAATTGGAATGATTTTGGAACAGTTGTCCATATTCCCCATTCTGGAAATTCTCTGCAGAACTGAGAAGGCTCAAGCATCACCTATCTTTCCTGTCTTTCCCCAAGGCCTTGTTCTAAAGTGTGGTCATAGCTTCTTATGTGTCATGCAAGAGTCCCAAGCATCAGTTCACCATATTGTTTAGACAATTCCTTCCACCTTAAGACAGGAGGATCATTATCTTCTCATACTTTTGGCTTCTTTTGCTACCATTATGGTGATTTCTAGAAAAAAAAAACCAAGGTCTTTATTTCTCTTATTCATGATAACAAAAAATGGTCAAAGCCCAAGAATCCTAAGTAGGCACTGACAAATACTTAATAGACATAATAGTTAGCTCCTCATTCCCATAAATTGTCTTGGAAGATAAAGTGTCTCATGAAACTTTCATAGCTGAATAGGCATTGCATTTTCACCTTTGAGTTGTCTGAGGTCCTTATTTTCTGGCATGCCAGAGTATGACTTAGGTTTTTTTAGTCTTTTTCTCAGCTGTATTCTCCTGGGCTCATTTTCTCCTCAAAAAATTGTTGCAGAGTTCACCTTCTGGTGGACATCAACATATAGATTCAATTGTTCCCTAATTCTCAAACTAAGATCCTCTAAAGTTAGGCACATTCCTTCTAGCTTTGCAATTTGATCACACATGTTCAGGTAAAGAAACACAAAGTAGGAAAGGAAGCCAGACATCTGAGGTCCAGTTTAAGACATATGTGTGTGTGTGTGTGTGGTGTGTGTGTGTGCGTGTGTGTATGTATATATTTATAAACTTCCATACCTATGGAGTTACCATTACTGACTGGTGGGGAAGAAGGAAAAAGAAATCCTTTCCTCTCCTTGGTAGAAATTTAAAGGAAAACATGAAGAAAAGGAGGGGTAAGATTTGAGAGACAAAGAGGGAGAGAATAAAAGAGTAAAAAGAGGAGAAGGAAGAGGAGGAGGAGGAGGAGAAAGAAGAAAAGAAGAGAAGAAGAGAAGAAGAAGAAGAAGAGAAGAAGAAGAAGAGAAGAAAAGAAGAAGAAGAAGAAGAAGAAGAAGAAGAAGAAGAAGAAGAGGAGGAGAGGAGAAGGAGGGAGAGGAGGAGGGAAGAAAGAAAAAAAAGAAAAAAAGAAAGAAAGAAAGATTGCAACAAGAACAAGAAGACTAAGAACAAGAAGTAGAAGATGGTAAGGAAGTTATATTTCTTTTTAATCCCCACTGAGTTGGAGACTTTCCTTTGGTCTTTAGTCACAGATACCCACATGACAAACATCTCAGAGACCAATAGGAGGATGTTGCTTCATCCCAAGGCCCTAGTCCTTCAGCACTGAGCTAGAGTACATGTTTTTCCTATGGAGTCAAAACACTCAGCTCCCTGAGTGAGGGAGACATGCTTCATTTCAATTCCAGAATTTTTGAGGGAGGGGACGGAATATTCTGAGTATCCCATGACTCCCATTATATTTTTAATTTTTGCTACCCTCATCAATATGATTGCACCCTTCAATAGTGTAGATTACAGTACATCCAGTCTTCATCCTGGGCTTTCCTTGTCCAAGTCTTTAAGTAAATCTTCCCTAAATTTATTGCGTAATCTACTGTGTTAAATAGTTCATGAACACAAGGAAAAACGTTCTTTTTCAAGAAAAACTAAACCTGTGATTTCGACAGTATAAGGAGCTTCCCAGGAGAGGACTCTTTCTACCTATGTGTTAGGCAATTAACCCACAATGTAGATTTTTAAGAGAATTGCCTGGAGGAGGGGGTGCGCTGAGGTTAAATGACTTGTTTAGGGTCATACAGCCAATGTGCGACAGCATAGCTCATTTTCCCTCTCTGGGCCTTAGCTTAATTAGTAAAATTCTTAGAGTAAATCCTTGACAATGTGTTTTGAATTGAATTAGGCACTTAAATGTGTATATGATATGAACTAAATTGACTTGAACTAAAATTGAAAGCAAGCAGCTAGGTGCCACAGTGGATAAAGTACTGGGCCTGGAATCAAGAAGACTCATCTTTCTGAGTTCAAATCCAGACTCAGACACTTACTAGCTGTGTGACCCTGAGCAAGTCACTACTATTTGCCTCAATTTCCTCATCAGTAAAATGAGCTGGACAAGTAAATGGCAAATCACTCCAGGATCTTTGCCAAGAAAGTCCCAAATGGGGTCAGAAAGAGTCCGATAGGACTGAACAACAAAAACAAAAACAAAATGTATCATTTGGAGGAGAGGAGGGGAAACAAAACCTTGTTTTTTTTTTTTGTTGTTTTTTGCAGCCTCCAAAATTTAAAGTTCTTACTGAAAGCCAGTTTGTAGCTGGCCAGGGAACCTGAAATCCTCACCACTCATTCAGAGGTTTGGGAAAGCATATATTAAAGTGCCAAAAGGCTACCCGGGAACAGGCTGAATTGTCAGTTCCTTATTTCATCTGCATCCAAAGGGAGCCCACAACAAGGAAGAATGCAAGACCTCATTTCATGGCTTGAGTAGGAAGAGATACATGAAACCCTGAGAAGAAACGTGACATGGTCTGAAATGTAGGCCTCTGGCCAAGGCTTCCAAAATAACCTCCCTCAAAGAGCTACTTGGAGATAAAAATGGTTTCCCTCTTTAGAAGTTCTTCTTTTGGTCTGGGGGGGCAAATGTCCAGAAATTCTCAAAATCTGCTGAGGAAAAGCAAGACTTTCAATTTCTTGCAGCATAACTTTCAGGCCTCATTTCTAAAAGTGGGCAAGATGAAAGGAATGTTCTAGTTCATTTTTTTAGAGGAAGCTCTTCTAACTTGGTTGCCAACTGGAAATGGTGGGTCATATGTAAGGAACAGGCTTAAGGCCCACTCTTCTGTTTCCCATCTCATGTCTCTTGTCTCCATGGGAAAGCCTTAGTTCTGACCCACTGAGCCTACTACTTCCAGTAGAATTGGGCAGGAAGCTACTCTATTGTCAATGATGAGGAAAAAATAGATAAGCTGGACTCTCTTCTCATTTTCAGAGAGGAGAGGTCATTCCTCTGCCTAGGTACTCCCTTCAATAGGTGCTTGATAATGTTTTGAATTGAATTAGGCACTTCATAAATGTACATATGATGCAGAATAAATGAAGTTGTTTCATTCTGGCACCTAGTGCAGTGCCTGGAACAAACAGAATAATATTTTAATAGATGCCTGTTGACTAATTAACTGACAGATTACTCTTGACTAGATGTTCCTTTCTCTGCGCCTTGGTTTTCTCATCTAAAAAATTAAAGTGTTTGACTTGATCTAAAAACCTTTCTAACTCTCATACTCAGTGAGTGAAGGAGTCTAGTCCAGTCTTAGAAATAGCTTAATAAGCAGTGACGATATATCTCATATTTGCTCTGTCTAGTTGTTGTCAGATAACTGTGGGACAGCTCTCTCTTCCCATCTCCACCTGTGGAAAGCCTATACACCTTCAGCAATGTAAATAGATAGAACAACAAAGCAACAGAAGCTGAATGCCGTGAAATTAGAATAACCAAATGATCACGAGGAGAATTGAGCTTCTCACTAGAGGTGGGATGTTGCAAATATTTTCAGGCTTTTCCAATATCTTGTTTAGTTTTGCCGAATGGTTCAGTTTCTTCTTTATAAGTGTCAGTTATTTGGGAAAGATTGGTAAATACATGAAACAAACAAAAGCTATTAATAAGATTTTTTTCTCCAAAAATCAAAATGAATTGCTCACTTTTCAAGGCTTAGAGGAAATGGGATGAAATTTCCAAGAAAGAACTGGCTGGACCTCCAGTCAGAATAATTTTCCCTTTTTTATTACTTTTTCTAACTCTTGCAGTCTTCTTTCTCTGGGTGTTTCTTGTTATACGCTCATCCATCAGCTTTTTCTCTTCACTCTATGGACCATGGGACCTTTCCAACTGACTATAGTCTTCAACATGTGGTCTCCCCCGCCCCATTAGAATTCAAGCTCCTAGAGAGGAGAGACTATGGTCCTTTTTGATTTCCATCCTTGGGGCTAAACACGGTTCTTTGAACAAAGCAAGCACTTAATAAATGTTTTTTCATTCATTCATTCATTTATTCTGTCCTATTATAATATTACATTTATTTATGTACATGCATATTTGTATGCATTCTATGATCCTATGAGACTATAAATTCCTTGAGGGCAAGCCTGTATCTTATTCATTCTTATGCCCTTATGTCTAGCAGGTAATAATAATAGCTCACCTTTAGCTAGGACTTTCAGCTTTGCAAAGTGCTTTATATTCATAATGTCGTTTGAGCCTCACAACCATCTTTCACCCTGGTGCCATGAATACAGCCATTTGACAGATTGTAAATGGAGGCTCATAGAAGCTAATTGATTTGCATAAAGACATACAGCTGAGACAGAATTTGAACACAGGGCTTACCTGACTCTAAGACTGGCATTCTTTACTACCATGTTGCCTCTCATGTTCAAAACACTGTTTTAATAATAATAATAAATAATAATGATGATAAATGAAAAACTGATGATAATAATATGTAGCATATTATATATATATGTATATATATATGTATGTATGTATGTATGTATGATACTTTAAGGTTTGCAAAATGCTTTGCAACTATTATCTCATTTTATCCACACTGCAATCCTGGGTGTTAGTGCTATCATTTTCCCCATTTAAAAGCTGAGGAAACTGAGACAGAGGTTAAGTGACTTGCCCAGAGTCACATAACTAATAAACGCCTGAACCTGGATTGGAACTTGGGTTCAAATTTTCATTTCCTTGGAACGATAAGCTTTTAAGACATTTGCTCATGCCTGAAATGACCTCCAGCTCTGTGGATCATGTCCCACTTCCTTCAAAAAGCTATCTCTGCCTTAAAGTGCCTATGTACATATATGAGTATAGTATATATACATATGCATGTGCATATATGTTATACACATATATACATATATATATATACAGTTTGCCATTTTCTTCTGTTCACAATTGTTTTGTAATTGCTCTCTATTGGTTCATGTGTCTTACTCTGAATAGGAGACAAACGAATGAATAGAATGATCTCAATACCCCTTAACTCTTTGTCTAATTCCTAATCTGTAAAATGAAGATGATAATCCTCATCCTACACACTTCTTATGAGTATTAAATCCAGTAAGAAGAATTGATTATTAGCTGAGATATGAGGGGCATGATAAGAGTGAATAGCTAACTAGCCTTGAAAACCTGGGCTCAAGAGCCACCATGAATAGACATTAACTCTGTGGCCCTGAGTAAAGCATTTCACTTCTTAGCACCTTAGGCAACTTCCTAAAACTAGAATTTGCTTATCCGCAATGCCATCTGGTAGGTGGTGCAGTGGATAGTGCAGGGCTGGGAGTCAGGAAAACTTATCTTTGTGAGTTCAAATCTGGCCTCAGGCACTTACTAGCTGAGGGGCCCTGGGCAAGTCACTTCACCCTGTTTCATTCAGTTTCCTCCACTGTAAAATAAGCTAAAGGAGGAAAAGCAAACTACTGCAACATCTTTACCAAGAGAACTCCAAATGGGGTAGACACACCTGAAATGACTGACCGATAATCTGCATCCATTCATCATTAGGAGTTCCTTATACCCCAAATCTCTAAAGACAGTCAGGAAGCAGAGTAGATATAAATCTGGGTCTGAAGTCAGGAACATCTGAGTTCAAATCAGACTCAGACCTTAACTAGCTGAGAGACCTTGGCAAAGAAATTAAAATCTGCCTTTCTCAGTTTCCTCAACTCCAAAATCACAGAGATTCCATCTTCCCAGTCAGATTTAAGCTATAGTCTCCAATTATCCATGAGACCTTGGACAAGACACATCATCTTTCTCATCCTCATTTCTTTGTTTGTACAATGAGTAGCTGAACGTGATGCTTTCAAAGTTCCCTTCTAGCTCTATATCTGTGATGTGATGATCAACCTTATGATCCATCGGGGGTTGGACCAGATCATGTTTAAGGTCTCTGCTAGTTTGATATTATGGTTCTAGGAATACTGTGTACCATGAAACAAAGAGTTCTAGACTTGAAGTCAGGAAACCTGAGTTTAAATCTGGCTTTAACACTTAAGGCCATGCCTATGGGGTGACTGGTTGACACAAAAGCTGAATGAGCAGCTTTGTAAAGGGCTTGGCAGTTCTCACAAAAGGTGCTAGTTCTCCCTCAACACCCCATATAACAAATACCTACTGTCTCAGCGGATGGGTTAAACTAGGTTAAGAGTCACCTATATGGCTCTAACACATTGGTGAGTTAGAGGGGTGTCCACCTCAAGCATGTGAAGACTCCTCATGGCAGAATGGGTAGATGAGAAAAATTTGGCAGTGAGAGCTTTGGCATTGATGATGCCAAAGTTATTGACTGCATCCTGAGCCCTCACCACTTATCCTGACTGCTGTCTTGCCACTGGACTCCAATGACTCTGGAAGACAGACTGAAGCTGACAACTTTGCTCAACTCTGCCTCACTTAAATCTAATTCATGCACAAGTCAAGACGTCATTTCCTGATGCCATTGGTCCTCTTTGAAAATGAAGCATGAACAACAAAAATTTTAATTATTTAATAATTTTATTATTTACTGACTCATAAACTTGCTTAAAATCAAGGAGTACATAAGAAGCACAGGATGGGTGTAAAGCCAGTAATTTGCTGCCATTATCCAATTTGTCTCACCCAAGGCACCAGCTCATGCTGGTTATGTTTGCATTACTTCAATGAAAATGGGGCATGACTAGAAGAATTGGATATTCTTATGGTCTCTTTACCCAATTAGGCCAACAATAGCAAGTCAGAAATATGTGTAAGCCTAGTGAGGGTTCATTTTTCACCAGCTGTGGTCAATCAGAACAGCTGGAACTTTTGGTTACTCTGCTACAATTTTATAGATGCAAGTGTTACCTCTTTCCATTGTCTAGATAGGACAATGGAATATATTGTGATTCTGAGGATTCCTTGGACCTTGTCTGATTCAATCAATACATCAAGAAGCATTTTAAGGGACTACCATGACTCCTTTTGAAATTAAATTAAGACTTATCTTTGCCAGATCTTGGGACTAACCTATTGCAAAGGGCATCCTTGCAAGTCACTGTTATTGTATCTAGCCTTCAAATGCAAATTCAGGAACAAGTGGCAGCCCAGACAAAAGTGCAATTAAAATTCTCTTTTCCTTAAAAAGTAGATAGATGGTGCAGTAGATAGAGGGCTGGCCCTGGAGTCAAAAAGACACGTTCAAGTCAAGCTTGAGATACCTACAAGCTGTGTTATCCTGAGCAAGTCATTTAATCTCTATTTGCCTCAGTTTCTTCAACTGTAAAATGTATATAATGATAGCATCTACCTCCCAGGGTTGTTGTGAGGATGAAATGAGATGGTTATAAAAGCACTTAGCACAGTGACTGACATGTAGTAGCCACTATATAAATGTTTATTTCTTTCCTTCCTCTACTCTAACCCCTTAATGTCTGTCTTAGGTAATCACTGTCTTGTCATCTTTGCAATAGAAAAAAAAACCACATTGATAGCATTGCATGGTGACTGGAGTGTTGGAATTGGAATCAAATCTTATCTTTGATGCTTAGTGGGTCTATGACTTTGGGTAAGTCAATTAATTTTTTTGAGATTCAGGTAGCTAAAACCTTCATTTATTGACTGGTCGCTATCTGCTTCACTAGAGGAAATTCCCACACGATGGAAGCATAAGACCTTTATATGTTGCAATGGGAAAATCCCATAAAATTCATGTGTTTTGTGGGAATAGTCATAGCCACCTTAAGATCATAGAGTCAAACATGACTGAAAAACAACTCAAAACAACAACAAATGCTCCTGTCTGCATGCATTGTCCTAAGTGCACAACTTGGATTAACAATTATTACAACCATTTCACAACCGAGGAGACTGATTGGTTTTTTTTTTTTTTATCTAGATCAGGCACAAAACCAGCTCTTTCTTTAGTTTTTCAGGTAATCCTTTTAACTTTGACTTTTCTGGGGGTAGCTAGGTGGTGCATTTGGAGTGGTGGTGGTGGTGAATTTGGTTAATACCCGAGTATAAATCCTGCCTCTGACACATATCTCTGTGTGGTCCTGAGCAAATCACTTAACCGTCTTGGTTTCCCCCTTTGCAAAATGGCATGCAATACCACTTACCTTACAGGCTTGTTGTGACGATTAAATGAGATAAAATTTGTAAAGCACTTTGCAAATCTTAAAACACGAACCCACTATATAAATTCTAGCTATTTTTATATCAATGCTGGCTATAATATCTGTGAAAACTTGTCTGGATTCCTAGGAATAATGAAAATGTTCTTTCAATGGTCATGTTTGCTTCCTTTTTCTCATTCCTTACCCTTATGCTCACTGGACCAAGACCTAAGAAATGAAGTGATTGCCCCAAATGGTGCATCTAGTAAGTGACACAGTTGGGATTTGAACCAAGTCATCTGACTCCATCTGCTCTTCTTTTCTTTGTACCATGAATGATAAGCATCCCTAATACTACACCATCACTTTGCAATTAACAAAGCACTCAGCACACTGTATCTCATCTGATTTTTATAACATTCTAGAGGAGAGGTAGCAACTGCAGAATTCTTTTATGGATGAAGAAAATAGGCTTTGAGAGATGATAACTTGCCCAAGCGTACACAGCTATGAAGCAACAAAGGCAAGATTAGAACTCAGGTCTTTTCACTCCAAGCCCAGGGCTCTTTCTACTAGAACACCATGGGGTAAGATTTTATCAAGCTCTAGATCAGCCTTCGTTCTTTCTACCAGCAGGATTCTCTAGCCTACAGTATCCTAGGAAACATCTCTCCATTCTTTATTCTGATTCTGCCCCGGCCCCCCTTGTGTCTTCCTCTACGTTATTCTGGGAGGGAAGTAGAAAGCAGCATCTTTAGTCATTCTCATATGACTGGAGAGTCTCCAAGTATAATAGCTTTGGGAATCTGCAGCTGCTCCCTTGGTTTTCTCTTCTCTCTTCCTGCCTCTTCCCTCCTCTTAGCAAATGATAAGTCTGATTAGGTTGTATTTTTTTTTAACAATTTCTGGGAAGAACAAAATGTCTCTAATGAAGTAATAACAAACCCTGGGCTCAGCTTTTCCTGGCTACAAATGACAGTTGTGCGACTGAATGTAAGTTTGTAAATAATTCCTTTACTCTGCCAAGTTCTATAGAATCTAGAGCCCAGACTCTGGACTTAGCAGACATGGATTCAAACCCACCTATCATGTTGACTACGTGTGTGACCTCAAGCAAGTCAACTAACATCTGGGCCTCAATTTCTTCATTTGTACAATGTGAGAGTTGGACTAATTTCCCTCTGAGATCCTTTGCAGCTCTAGAAATATGATCCTACAATTTTATAATTCTATTCCCCAATCAAAGAGCAGTCTAATTACTACCACCATTAGTGGGATACATGGTATAGTGGATAGAGCCCCGGACCTGGACCCAGGAAGGCCTGAGTTCAAATCCAACCCACACTTACTGGCTATGTGACCCTGGTTAAGTTTTACCTTCTTTCTGTCTCAGTTTGCTATCCATAAAATGGGAATGATAATAAATAACAAAAAAATAAAATAATAAAATGTGGATAATAATAACACTTACCTTCAAGGATGGTTGTGAGGATCAAATGAGATGACACGGATAAGCACTTTGTAAAAGTTAAGACATTATATAAATGCCATATATTATTTATCATTAAAAATAAAAGTAAAAGCATACTTGCATGTGACCCTGAAGACTCATTAAATGCCAGAGCCGGAAGAGACCCTTACTTGCCTTTCACATGTCTTTGTTCAAGGTGTTTCCTCTACTTGGAATGTCCATTTTCCATGTCTCCATCATGATCATACTTCTAGATTATATATATCCAAACCATAATCATATTTTAAGGCCAACTAAATGTCATCTACCTCTTATGAAGCTTTCTCTGTTATCCCTAATTGAAAATAAAATCTTCTTTCATTGATATTACTTGATGTTCTGTTTATATGCAGAATTCTTCAGCTTGAAAATGCTATAAGCCAAGACCAAAGTGGAGGGAGTGCTGGTGCATGATTTTCTGTTTGGAGATGATTGCGCACTCAATGCAGCCTCTGAAGCTGAGATGCAATGAGGTATGGATCAATTCTCTGCTGCTTGTGCTAATTTTGACATAACAATTAACACCAAGAAAACACGGTGCTCCATCACCCACCACACCATCTCTATATGTGGAGCCATCAGTTACAGCAAATGCAGAAGTTTTAAATGCTGCAGATAAGTTCACTTTATACTGATAGTGTACTTTGCAGGGATGTACACATTGATAATGAGGTTGACTCATGCATTGCCAGAGCTAGCTCAGTGTTTGGGAGGTTCTGAAGGAGAGTATGGGAGAGACGAGGTATTAGACTGGCTACAAACTGAAGGTCTACAGAGCTGTGGTGCTACCTCACTGTTGTATGGCTGTGAAATCTGGACAGTAGTCCAGCGCCATGCCAGGAAACTGAATCACTTCCATTTGAATTGTCTTAGCAAGACTCTGAACATCACCTGGCAGGATGGGGTGCCAGACACTGAGGTACTTACTCGAACTAAACTGCCAAGCATTCAGACTCTGCTTCAGAGAGCATGACTCCAATGGGCTGGCCTCATTGTTTGAATGCAAAACGTCTGCTTGCCAAAAAGACTAGTGTTCACATGGTGGTCAGAAGAAGTGATAAAAGGACACTCTCAGGGTTTCTCTCATGAACTTTGGAATCAATTGTGTGACATGGGTGACACTGGCACAGGACTAGTCAGAATGACATGCCCACATCAAAGAAGGTGCTGTGGTCTATGAGCAAAGCAGAATTGAAATAGCTCAAAGGAAACATAGGATGCACAAATTTGAAGAATCCTCCCAAATGTTCATTCCCAATTCTTTCACCTGATCTTCACATGGTATTATATTAGACCCCTTCGTTGTCCTGCCAACACCCCTTTGAAGCTTGCCAGTTTATCATTGGTTTCCCCAAAATGTCCATCTGTCCGTCTCTAAAAATTTACATATCTATATACATACAATATACATATATGTAAATATGTATTGCTATAGATATGTATACAATGTGTAATGTACATACTATATCTGATATGCACATGTGCATGTGTGATGTACATACACATATATACATACAACATGCACATATAAGTTGTTGGGGTTTTCTGCTTTTGTTTTTGACAAGCAAGAGGGAGCTGCTTAATGTCTTGAACAAACAAGTGAAATAGACAGATCTGTACTTTAAACCTATGTCTTCATCAGCTATTTGTGATAGATTGGAAAAGAAAGAGATTGGCAATGATGGAAGTATGTATGTGCATGCCTATATTTTCTTTTAAAAACTTCTCATTTTAGGAATATGTTTATATTTAAGTTGGAATATTAAGATCAAGATGTTTTATGGTACTACAATGTAAACACCTTGGGGCAGAGTCAATGAATCTTGGATTTGGAAGGAACCTACTTCAACTTTTACTCAAATCATACATTCCCTCTACAAAATCCCTGACAGTGTGTCCAGACTCTGTTCTGAAGATCTCAAGCAAAAGCAACTGATTAGATTCTGAAATATCCAGTTTCATATTTTGAAGCAGATTGACCTAATTTTTTTTCTTTGTATCACCTAGAACAGTGGTGTCAAACTCAACTAGAAATAGATCACTATAGACAACAATTGACTTAGAAAACCACAGTTACTATTATCTACATTTTTTTGTTTTTATTTATTTTGTTAAATGTTTCCAAATTACACTTTCATCTGGCTCCAGTGCACTTTGGGGGCATCCAAGAAGACAAGTTTGGAACCTCTGACCTAGAGTACCTAGTCAGGATAACACATGAATCAAAAATCTAGAACTCTAAAGGTGCTCAGATCATTTAATCAAACTCTTCATTAATCTATAAGATTAAGAAACTGAGTCCCAAAGGGTTAAGTGATTTGTCCATATTACCCAGATAGTAATCACCAGAGACAGGATTAGAACCCAACACTACTAACTTTAAACCTACTACTTTATTTCCATTACACCATGCTTTCTCCTAGGTATTCCATAAATTTATTGGTTAACTGACTGTATTCCTTCCTCATCCCTTCCCTAAATATGCTAACCTTGGCTTCTCAAATGTAAGCTATGTGAGGGCATAAAACTTATGTTCTATTTAGGGACAACTCCCATAACCTTTGGCACACCAAGGAAATCAGTAAATACTTTTTTGATTTCTGGGCACAGTCATTAAACCAGACCCAGTTCTTTCCCTGTAATAACTTTCCAGGAATTTACTGGATGCAGCCAAGGAAGGTCTAATGAGGCCAAATGTCTATAGCCAAGTGGCAAGGCTTGAACTGTGGACTGGCACTTGAATGAGCAAGGGCCATATGATAGGATTGTCCCAATGCTAAGTCATTTTCTGGAATAGATGTCCTTGAAAACTGGCTGCCCTGTCCCAGACCACTTGGATCAGCCAGGAAGTTATTGTTTCCATGTCTCTTTATTAGTTCAGTGCCCTGAGAGCAAATGCAATTGCCCAAGCTAGTAGAATGTATAGTTTAGGGTACAATTTAAGCACCAGAAGAACCTGGAACAATACACGCCAGATGAAAACATTTTCTTTTCCAATAAAGGTTGAGTTTTTACCTAGTGTGAATCCTGCCTCTGCCATTCCCTTTGTGACCCTGGACAAGTAATTCCTTCCTCTCTGGACTAATTTAACACTAATGTCCCTCTCAGTCCTAAATCTGTGGTCCTATGATCAACAAGACAGTCCTTTTAAGGCTTAGAAGCCCAAAGTTCAAGTTTCAGCCATTGAATTGGAGTGATCAGTAAAATTTGAAAAGGATATTTTTTAAATACTTAAACTTATTAAATTCAGAAGAAAAAATTGAGAAGTTGAATTTAACATTAAATAAACAAATATCAAATAAATATTTTTGTTTCATATCACTATTATAATATCGCAAATAAGAAAACCCATCTAATTCCTCTAGAAATACCTCTACTTACTCTGGGGATAGCAATATTCTAAAGATAGATTTCTGCCCCTTGGCTAGAGAGTTGGAAAAGATTACATTCCTGGGACCAAAGGCAAAGCTTCCATGGAGGATCTGATAGGCCAAGGTACAAGCACACATGTACTATGAGCGTTGTCATCACAGTACATAGGTATAGATGAGCCACATACACCCATTACAAAATGTAATGGGGGTCACTGTTATCGAAGCATGTAGGATCTTGTACCTTTCCCCTAGGTGTGTGGGCACTTATTACTCTCTCTGGGCTACCTAGATCATTAGCAGTGCTCTCACACTAGTGGTCAAGATTCCTAGAGATAGATCATCATAACACACTTAGAATCACACTCTGTCGGGATCCTGGGAGCAATGCTTTAGAGGTGGAATAATAGTGATAACTAACATTTATACAGCATTTACTGTGTGCTAGGCACTAGGTAATTATTTTCTCATTTGATCCTCCGAGGAGGAAATTGTTGTTATAATTCCTATTTTTCAAATGAGGAAACTGAGGCAGAGAGAGGTGAAGTGACTCATGTAGGCTCACACAGCTAATAAGCAGCTGAGGCTAGATTGAACTCAGGTCTTCCTGACTCTAGATCTGGCACTCTAGCCATGGTGCCACCTTGCTGCCTCTTTCCATTTTAGTTCAGGAGCCCCCATTCAGTGTCTCTTCTATTTATAAAATGCCCATTCATAATAACGATGTTAAAAATATCCATTTGTTTAACCAAAAAATAAAGGAAATAACCCCACAGATACTAATGTGTAAAGCTAATGCATATGAAAAAAATCTATCATAATATACATATACACCCAGATTATTCTCTCCTACCAATGCATTAAATTGCTAGGTGAAAAGTGGGTCCATGCTTCTAAGAATGTAGCAAGGAAGCACATGAGGAAGGAAAAGCAATGTGCTCAGGGTAATCTGGGCTTTAGGTTTGCATGGTATTGGTTAGTTTATTCAGAAATATCCACATCAAATCCTCTGCTCACTACCTGACTGTTTTTCCTTGTCACTTCAGCTGGACCTGGTATCTCTTCTTCAACACTTTACATGGAGACATTTACATTTGCCCTTAAAAGGCATTTGTTAAAAGTGTCATCTCATTATATGAGTAGCAGTTCTCTTTAAGTGAAGGAGAGGAAAAGCTAATTGAGCTACCCAGGTCTGGGCTGTCCACAGCAGCCCAGCATGTTAATTATTCACTAACTTGGATGTTGTATCATCCTAACAGAATGTAACTCACTGCAACACTACTCAAAGTGATTCTTTGAAACTAGAAGAACTGTACATGTCTAATGTTGCAAGCATTTAAAAATAATTTTAATATAATTTATTATAATCTATGCAAGTGTACTTTAAAAGCAAATAATTACAGGACTGTGTGTATATATAGTTTATATTTATAGTTTAAAATTTTAAAAAAGTAGTTATATAGTTATAGTTTAAAATATTATAATCTATAATTATAATATAGTTCTATTTTAACTATGGTTATAGTTTAAAATTTTTAAAAAATCATCCTACTATATTTTCTTTGCATCATGCATAAAAATAATGCCCTGAATTCCTTGATGCAGCTTGTTCCTTCAAGGTATTTTACAGTCCAGTACTTTCTATCAGTCAAATAAACCTGGACAGTCCATGAAGATAACAAAATAGCTGCCAGGACCCCCTGTTTTATCCCTGCCAAACAAGAGCGGCAGTGGAGAACCCTAAGTCCTTGTGATGATCTCCAACTCTAGGTGGCAGTGAAGGGCAATTATTGCTGAAACTCTTAACTGATAAAGTTAATTCTCTCTCTGATTATTCAATAAATTCCAGTGGCTCCCTATTACCTTTGGGATAAAGCATAAAATCTCCTCTTTGGCATTTAAAACTTTTTCTAACCTGACTCCTTCCTCTCTCATATTCTTATGTTTAAGATAACGTTTTGTGATCCAGAAATGCGTTTCTTCTTCCTATCTCTTACACTCAATATACCATCTCTGACTGTCTTTTACTGTCTGTTCCACATGCCAATGCTCTCCATCCTCAGTTTACCTCCTGGCTTCTTTTGAGACTTACTGTAGCCAAGATGTCTTTCCTGCTCTCTCCCCCTTCTATGAACTCTAAAAATCTTCTAGAAGCATAGTCATTTCTATGTTTTTCCCTCCGTAGAATGTGGGCTTCTTAAAGGCAGGGACCACGCTTTTGCCTTTCTTTGTAAAAACAGCACTTAGCACAGTGATGGCAAATAGTAAGCAATTAATAAATGTTTGTTGACTGATTGTTGACTGCCAAACTGCTGCAACTCCAAAAGATCACCTTTTCAGCTTAACCTGCCCTTCCCTCAATTCCTTCAGGGTCCTAAGTCTTAATGACTTACCTTTTACTTAAAAAGTCAAAAAACCCCAAATTTCCCCCAACCACACAAGTAACTAAAACCCAAAAAACTAACTTGATCATGTCAAAACACTATTCCTGAATGGTCCTTATATGTTAGGGGGCTGTGGGCTTCATGCTAAGATAAACAAGAGAGATGGATGCTGCCATCTTGGGTAACCAAAGGTCACACAGGGTGCCCAAAAAGTCTTAGTTCAGTTTTAAATTTTAATAGCTTAAAACTACAGTAAGACTTCTGAGACATCCTATATATAGAAGGACCAGGATTCAAGTACCGTTATCCTACAGCCACTGGAATGGAATTCTACATGTTGTTTGTTTATTCATTTTTAAAATAAATTTATTATTTATTTATTTTAAAGAATTCTTTTCTTTTTATGTTTTGAGTTCCAAATTCTCTCTCTCTCTCCCTCTTGAAAGTCCTCTATTTCATTAAATATCCATTTTCTTTTCCTCTGAAGGATTGTACTCAGTTTGCTGGACGGGTTGTTCTTGGTTGTAATCCCAACTCCTTTCCCTTCCAGAATATCATAATGCAAGCACTCTTATCCTTTAAGGTAGAAGATGCTATATCCTATCTAACCCTGAGTGTGGCTCCATGACATTTGAATTGTTTCTTTCTGGCCACTTGAAATATTTTCTCCTTGAGCTGAGAGCTCTGTAATTTGGCTCTAATATTCCTGGAAGTTTACATTTGAGGATCTCTTTTAGGAAATGACTAATGGATTTTTTCACTTTCTATTTTACCCTGTGAATCTAAGATATTGGGGCAGATTTTCTTTTGTAATTTCTTAAAATATGATGTCTAGGCTCCTTCCCTTTCTCCCATAGTTTTCATGTAGTCCAATAATTCTTAAATTACCTCACTTTGATTCATTTTCCAGGTAACTTGAGTTTTTTTTCTGATGAGATAGTTCACATTTTCTCCTATTTTTTTCATTTTTTGTTTTGTTTTACTGTTTCTTGAAGTCTCGTGGAGTCATTAGCTTCTAGTTGCCCAATTCTATTTTTAATTTTTTTTCCTCAGTAAGCTTTTGTACATTTTTCCCTTTGGCCAATTTTGCTTTTTAAAATTTTTTCTTCAGTGACTTTTGTGTTTCTTTTCATATTAGGCCAATTCTATTTTTAAGGTATTATTTTCTTCAGTAATTTTTTGTGCCTCTTTATTAAGTTGTTAATTCTTTTTTCATAATTTTGTTTCATCATTCTCATTTCCTTTCCCAATTTTTTCTCTAACACTCTGTCTCTTTCTGTATCTGTTCCAGTACTTCTTGTGGGACTTGGGTCTAACTAGCATTTTCTTTGAGGCTTTGGTTGTAGCTGTTTTTTGTGGTTGTCTTTTTGATTTTGTGTCTTGTTTCCTTGCCAGTGATAGCTTTATATAGTCAAGATTTTTTTGTTTTGTTTTGTTTTGTTTTGCTGTTTGCTGATTTTCCAGCCCATTCTTGGCTTTGAACTTTATGTCAAATTTGTTCTCTGTTCACTTGGGATTGGGGAGGCACTGTCCCAAACTTTAGGCTATTTCATGGTGCTGTTTTCAGAACTAATTCTGGGAGAGTGCAAGTTTCTGTTGTTTCCAAGGTGGTGTGATGTACAGAGAATATGGTTCTACTCTCCTGGTCTGCACTCTGGTCTTTACCCAAGAAGGGTCCTTGCTCTCCTGCATCCACAAGCACTAATGTTTCCCTTGGCCCTGGAACTTCAACCATGTCCCCTGTTCCCCTGCAGCCACAAGGACTAGCATTCTTCCTGGTCCTGGAACTGACTCTATCACCCCGCCTCCCCTGCTCCCCTATGACCCACCACATACACACTCCCCTCCACCCTGGAACTGCAATCCAGAATGTCTCTGGGCTGAGAGGTCCCAAAGCTGCTGCTACTGCTGCTGCTGCTACTGCTACTGTCTCTTCTAAGACCTACTGCTGGTGCTGCTGAAAGGGCTATGCACTTTGAACTGGCCTCCACTCTGGATAGGTCTCCATCTTACTGTCACAGACCTCTCCTGCCAGCCTCCTAAGTTATGTTAGGCAGGAAAATTTTTTCACACAGACCTTTTGTTGGCTCTGACACTCCAAAAGTTGATTTCAGTCATTATTTTAAAGTTGTTTGAAGGGGAATATTGAGAAAATTCAGCTGAGTTGCAGCCTATATGCTACCATCTTGGCTCTGCCACTGCACATGTTGTCTGTGAGAGTTAAGTATTTCCCAGTGTCAAACTTTTCATTGGATAATAAGAATTATCCCCTCCCCCTATAGCACTTTAATATTTGCAAAGTGGTTTAGCTACTTTAACTATTTTGATAATTTGACTAATTAAAATTATAGCTCTTCTTTATATAGCAATTTAAGGTATACAAAGTGCTTTAATTCATTAATTAATTTGATGGTCAACACAACTCTGTCAGGTAAGTGCTATTCATTATCCCCATTCTACAAATAAGTGAATTGAGACTGAGAGAGGTCAAGCGACTTGTCCAGGGTTGGGGAAGGTCACATGTCTAATAAGTAAATGTCTGAGGTGGGATTTGAACTCAGGTCCTCCTGATTCTGTTTCTAGTACTCTACTCAATATGCCACACTTTTAAATTAAAGAAGCTGCTTCTTCCTTCTCCTCAGCAGCACAAACTTCCAAGTGACAATTGGATCTGCTTCCAGCCCAGCTCTCACACTTATCATCTGAGGAAGCAACTTCTATGGAGATGGGGAAAGCTTTACGCACTATCTGCTAACCAACCATCACTCAAGCCTAGCTGAAGTGGATAGAAGCCCTGAGAGGGAGACAGAAACATTTGCATTTAACCAGCAAGTCCACCTTGGCAACCACATCCCTTCAGACCATGACGGGAACAGTTTATGTCTCTGAACCCAAGAGCCTTTTGAATGACAATGCTCTTGGCCTGGTGCCCTCAGACATCATCCGGGGAGCAATCCTGTGCAGATAGAGCCTGGCAGCTTCTTCTGCAAGTGCTATATCCAAAGCTACTGAAGACTCAGAAAAGAAAGTTCTTGCCACCGAAGTCCTTAGTACTGTCACGTTGTTCAATATCAGAAAAATGATATGAATTTACTTGTGTGATATTAAAAAAGAAACATGACCATCTGCTAAGCTGCTGAACGCTAAGGACCATGGAGCCTTTCCATCTAGCTTACAGCTGAAACTTTCCACAGGTGTTGTCTCTCCATTAGAATGTGATCTCCCTGAGATCAGGGGCTGTCAAACTTTACCATTTGTGTCCCCAGTGCTTACAATGCAAAGTCACCAACCTCACTTTCTCCTCCAGAGCCATCTGGGTCCGATGACCAGATATGCAGTGGGGGAGCTTGGCCTTTTCAAGCTAAGGTCTTTAACAGGTCTCAGTTTGACTGAGGCAATGGCCATTCACTGATTAAGGCTTAATAAAAAATAAGCCAAAGAATGGCCTCTTTAAAAAAATATAGATCTGAGATGGGAAGACCCTAAGGATTTCTGATCAAAATAGAAGCAGTTGTTATTTTCATTTATCCTGAGCCAATCAGGGCCCAAACAGTGACCAAGTAGGGCTTGGTTAGGGACCAGAATGATTTGGGGTTAAAGCTGATCTTTAAGAGAAAACAAAACAAAACCTTAAATTCAATTCACTTGCATGTCATGGCATCACCTCCCTGATGTCATGGTCCTCTTTGAGAACAAAGGACAAACAGCAGCAGCAACTGAGCACAGTGTTTGCTACATGGTAAGTACTTAATAAATCATTCATTCATTTATTCATTCATTCAAACATTTCTTCAGGACCTGCTCTAAGTAAAATATGGTTTTAGGGAGTGATGTTTAAGATAAGATAGAATAGAAGAAACTAGATAGGACACGCCAAGAAGGGAAAATATATGAAGTAAAATTATTCTTTATCATTTAAATACCTAGAAATGTTCATTCTTTCACATTTCATTTCACAATTCGTTGCCGTTGATGTTCTAAAATAGTTCCAAAGTCAGCAATGAGAAAGGGATGGCCTAGGAGGAAGCAGAGAGGAGGAGGCCGTGCTGAGATTATCTGATAGTCACTGAATGAAATTCCAGGAACTCATTCACAATCTGCTTTTCTGGAATGTCCAAATATTTTCCCCTGAAGGTGAAGCTTCTTTTGAAGTCAGTGGAAACTGCACCCATAAAAAAGAAACCTAGGTGATATGGAAGCTTTAAGAATATTCTCCCTACTTTTATGGCTACTTTTTGTCCCTCTGAATGCCTCACATCCAGGCATAAAGATAGGTGGGGTTAAAATGCTAGGAAGATAAGATTCTCCCAAGAGACACAAATTACAAATTTCCCTGCTCCCTGTGGCCACACACACACACACACACACACACACACACACGAGCACTAACACAATTTTTTTTTTTCTTCAAGTGAACAAACACAAAGTTTAGAAATAGATTACAAATGGAAGGAAGGAAGGAAGGAAGGAAGGAAGAAAGGAAAGAAGGAAGTAAAAATAAACTCCTTGGGTCACATTGCTTAAGGATAGCTCCTTCTTCAAAGGCTAATTATTGCTGTTAAAGAGGTTAGAAGAGCAGGGTGTCCAATTTCTCTGCCAGTGACTCCAGCTCTCATTGATTGCGTTCCCTCAATTTTGGGGGGATTTTTCAGAGGGGAATAATCCTGTGCAGACACAGCCTGGCAGCTACTTCTGCAGATGCTATAGACAAAGCTATAGCTTTTCTCTTGCACAGTAGAAGGGGATTTAGGTTCACAGCTGAACAGAGTTCCTATATGGCAGAGTTCCTTCAAGCTCCAAATCCAAAACCCTTGTGGGCTGAAATCTTCTGCCTTTAAGCTCACCATGGCTAAAGTCTGAGTCTGATAACTTCACTCATGACTGGAACTGAAAAAGATGAATAAAACAGGCTCCATTTAAACCCCAAGGCCATTTCTTGGGTGTCCCCAAGGTCTAAAAGGAATGGTAAGAGGTAACCCTTCCCCAACTCATTTTAATTATTGGTGCCTATGCTTTTGTTGACCCCACATAATTTTTAGAGATCATGGCAGGGGTTGTTAATTTTTTTTATTTATTTATTTTTGTTTTTGAGGGGAGTCAAGGGAACATGGAGGAACTCTTTAGAAATCCAGGGTAGCCTAGGAAAAGGAAACCCTTCTCAGATGAATATTTTATGTGCTTGTTTTAAATCATAATTGATAGAAATTCTAATTTTAAGTTAGCTGCTAGTGAAAATAAAAACTAAAGAACTCTTAGAGGTCTATGGACCTCAGGTTAAGATTGTATTTAGGTTAACCCCTTCACCTTACAAATGAGGAAACTAAGGCCCAAGTCAAGGAAATGACTTGTTCTGGGTCACCCTAAGAATATCATTTCCACAACTTGAATACAGATTTGTAACAGGAAAGCCCAGTATTCTTTTCACTGTGCAATGCTATCCAAATTTGATATAAAAAAGTTTTCTTGAATTTGAAAGAAGGAAAAAAGCCCTAATCATAAAGCTCCATCTTCTATGTTTTATTGGCATCTTCTACGTCTACATTAACAAATCTTGACTGCCTTGTGAAGCTGGCCCCTGAATGGTCTCTCACTTAGCAGTTCTGATCTCATAGGTATTAACATTGTTCTTGTTGTTCATTCACGTCCCACTCTTCATCATCCCATTTGGGATTTTCTTGACAAAGATACTGGGATGGTTTATCATTTCCTTTCCCAGATCATTTTACAGATGAGGAAACTGAGGCAAGCAATTTAAGCGACTTGCCCGGGATCGCACAGTTAGAAAGTATCTGAGGCCAGATTTGAACTCAGGAACATATGTCTTCCTGACTCGATCCTGGTACTCCATCCACTGCATTACCTAACTGCCCAAGTATTAAAATAACAGGTGGTAAAATATCAGGTAAGGCCTACTAAACAATCATCACCTCTGAACCTGGGAGGGAAGGCCCGACTGCACATATCTTGTAAATTCACTCTCCCCTTCCTTCATGTTGGTGGAATTTCTGAAGCAACGCACTTCTCTTCTGTTGTATGGCTTTTCTTTCAAATCTTGGGTGTTAGCCTTGAAGGAAAAGAATTGGTAGCCTACTTTGCAAGCTTATTCCTGGGCTTACAGTGGCTTACATCTATGTGTTTTTGTATTTTACCAAGAATTATCTGGGTCCTGGAATCTCTGCAGACATTCCAAGTCTAGACAGAAAAACCTGATTTCAAATCCTGTTTCACAAAGTTACTAACTGTGTGACTTTAAACAAGTCATCTACCCTCTCCTGGCCCTCAGTTCTCTAATTTTACAATGGACATCATCATCATCATCATTACACCTTAAAAGTGTTTGTGAGGTTCAAATGAGATAACCTATGTAGACCACCTTTGCCAAAACTTAGTGCATTATATAAAACCAGCTCTCAGTACGAGTCTCTCCATTTTGTCCAATGGCTCAGGCTCCAATTCAGCTCCAGCTGAACAACAGCTTTCTGTCTCTGAACAGAGGATTCCTTCCCTCCTCTTCTTTTTATCTCTAGATCTGAGTAATAAGCAAAATACAACAAACTGTTCACATTTGCCAACATTATTTTAAAATCATACATCAGAAGTTTAGAAATAAAAGTAAAATATAGAATTAATATCAAACTGCTTGCCTTTTTAAGGAGGAGGGAGGGGAGAGTGGGAGGGAAAGAATTTGAAGTAAATTTTTTAAAAAATGAATGTTAAACTTATTTCTACATGTAATTGATAAATATTTAAAGAAATAAAAATATATTTTAAAAAAAAAATGAAAATGAGCAGGATTCCTCAGTTCGCCTTTTCAAGTAGTCAGGGATGGGGTGAGGATAGGAAAAAAAAACCGAACATTTGTTAAGTGATCACTATCCAGGCACTGTGCTAAGCTCTTAGTTAATCCAAAAAAAATCCAACTTAAAACCTGTGAGATTGGTATTATAATTATCCCCATTTTACTGTTGAGGAAACTGAGTCAATAATTATCTGGTTTGTCCAGGGTCATACAGCAAGTAAGTGTCATGGTCCAAATTTGAACTCAGGACTTCCTTACCCCAGACTCATTACTCTATCCACTTTGCCACCTTTCCTTTAATGCTGAAAAGAAAAATCTTAAAGTGATTAAATAGAGTACACAGACATCTGGCTTCCCTCTGTAAACTGTGTCACTACTGACTCTTTTCCCAGCACACAAGTAATAGCTGTGCCCATTTCACTTAAGTCATAGTAAACATTTAGATTTTTCCCACTGTCCTTCCCTAGGACTCTTTGCAGATCTTCCTGTTTGTGATTGTCCCTTGCTCCTCTCACTTACAATGCTTCTTCTGGCTTCTTCCACTGGTTGGCTTGTGATAGATTCTTAATTCTTCCACCAGTGATGACTTCTCTCACATCTCTTTCTCTTGTTACCACCAATCTCTTTGACCTCAAGGCCTTGAGGGAATGAGACTGGTCTGAGAGGGCTGGAGGAGGAGATAAAAGTGATCATCATAGGGTGATAAGCAAGCCTATATAAGGATCCCCATGTCGTTAGTGTACTAGAGCCTGCATACAATGTGTGGCAGTACTATATAGTGGATAGAGAGCCAGCCTTAAAGTCAGGAACACTCTTGATCCATGTTCTGACTGATACATACTTGGCTGCATGACCCTAAGGCAATTTACTAGGACCATCAGGTGTAGAGTATTGCTGATCTGAATTGGTGGAGAGGGTTTCCTCATTGGAAGTTCCCTATACTGATGAACTCACAGTCATGGTCCCAAAACATGATGGTATGAAAATCAAGGACTAATTTGAATAGGAAGAGAAGTCACCAAAGTTGACATGTAGAGTAGGGAGAATGTGCAGAAGGAGGAAGTTAACGGTTAATCTAATTGTGCAAGTTATCAACAAACATTTATTAATCACCTTCTATATTCCAGGCACTAAGAATTCTCTTAGAAGATTACCTCTGAGACCTAACTTTTGCTTAGCTAACTAATGATGGTCTTAGTATTGGAGTCTATGAAGGGGCACACAGCTCAACCATATCTTCTTGGTCCATAAACACAATAGCTATATTTTAGATAGCATGCTCCTCCAGTAACTTAATGAACCAGTTATTTGTTATGCCTTAACAATGAGCTGACCTGGCAAGGGTAGGTTATGGCAAAAACAGCTCAGCTCTGTTGACATTTATATACATAAGAAGGTGAGGGTGGATATGGGAAGTCTTTGGTCAAAGCCCAAAGACCTTCCATTTGAAGGGTCTAGACAGCAAAGATACAGTCTTAGTCAACCAGTTTGAAAGGCAAGAGGTGCTTGTAGCAGCATCACATAGTTGAGAGAGTCAGAAAATAATCTCAGTCCAGATTCTGTCTTCAGCTCTTCTTAGCTGTTGTATAACCTTGATCTTTGAGTTTCATTTTTTTCTTATCTGTAAAGGATAGATAATAATACTTGGGATGTTCACTTCCTTCAGTGGGCTGTTGTGAGTAAAACATTTTCCTAACCCTTGATTGCTATACAAAAGGGAGCTATTATAATGACAGAAAATATTATTTAGGACAATAGGATCATAGATTCAATGCTGGAAGGATTATAGGCATCATAATGAACCACTGATTTTAAGCATCAAGGAAGGGAAGTTCACATAGAATGGATTTGCCCAAGATCAATAAGGTAGCAGGTAAAAATCATTGTTTGTCTTTTGTTCTTGAAGAAGACAATGACATCAGAAAGGTGATGTCTTGACTTGCAAGTGAATTGGATTTAAGTGAGGTAGAATTGTCAACCTTCAAAGTCATCTGTCCAGTGGCAAGAGTTATATCAGGATGACTGGAGATGGCCCTAGTGCAGTGAGAGACCTTGGCATTTTTAAGCTAGTTTTTTTCCCAGGTCTCAGTTTTTCTGAGGGAACACCCATTCAGTGATTAAGGTTAGGTAAGAGATGAGGCAAAAAATGGCCTCTTTTAGTAGGTAAAAACATCAGGTTTTGAATATATCTTCTTGACCCCAAATCCAGCATTCTTTCCACTCAAGCCAGGGAATATGGATTTGAATTCTGGCTGTCTTATTTAATCCCTGTGTGGTCCTGGGCATGTTCATTTAACTCTCTTAACTTTTATTTCTTCATGTACAAAATTAGAGAATTGACTAGATAATCCCTAACATCCCCTATATCTTTGCTCCTATGAACCTACACCCCTATGAACCGATGCAGTATGAAGTAATGCTAATAATATCTTGCATTCATACATTGCTTTAAAGTTTTCAAAGCATGTCATGCATATCATCTTGACTGGCTCTTACAACAATTCTCTAAGGTAGGTGCTCTTATTATCTTCATTTTACAGATAAAGAAACTGAGCCTGAGAGAGGTTAGATGACCTGGACAGAGTCACCAGCTGTTAGGTGTTGGAGGCAAATTTGAATTCAGTTCTTCCTAACTCCAGGTCAGGCACCGTATCCACTATGCCACATAGATGCAGGACTAGATGAACCATATATTCAGTGGTTCGACCATATAAGTTAAAAGGATCTTAAATGCGAACTGTATTCTAAGGACTTTCCATGGCCAATCCTGAACCTGAAGAACAGATAATGAAATATCTCTTTGGCCTCGTAGAAATGTAGATGATGGGAACATAATACTGAACACAGTGTCAGGAGTGGTCACTGTGTTAGTTTGTTTTATTTTACTGACCTACTATGTTAGAAGAGAGGATTCAAGGTGAGGCTGCATATTTTGAAATGACTGTGATCAAAAAGCAAAATAGATCAATAAAAAAATTTTAATTACATACAAATAGAAGGAATAAATACATTTATTCATCCATAAGACTTGGTTTGACCCCTGCCCCCATCTTTTTTCCCCCTATGGCTAGTCCTTTCCCTAAGTAGGAGATTTTTAATTTAGAAACTTAGAACCTTGCAAGCATTGGACCTCTTGGCTCAAACTGGGACCTTTTTTAATTTTATTTCATAGAGCCCAATCTTTGAGAACCCTGGCCTATGAACTGAGAATTCCCCTTTCTGCCTGGGCTGAAAGCTCTCTGTCTCTCCATTCACACTGATTATATTTGCCTTTTGGCCTAGATTCCCACCTCCTCTCCTCACTTCATCCTCTTCTACGCATAGCACTCACTCTGTCCATTTCTGTCTCTGCTCTCAGGCTCATTTTGTACACTCATTTGGCCAGCTACCAGGAACACATAGTTACATGTGAGGCCCAGCCTCACTCTACTTTGACTTACCAGACAGTGGTCACAGGTAGCCGCCCAGAGATCAGCCGGACCAGAACCAGGAAGGGATGGGAGGTCAGGTCCCTCTGTGCCACAGGCATCCTGTGCTGAATTCTGGCCAGCAGCTTCTCCAGAAACAGTGCCAAGAAGAACAAGAAAATATCAAATGTGAAACCTTCCTTCCCACTCCTCCCACAAATAATTCTCCCCTGGCCACTTTGTTTTCATTCCTGGAAGCTTAGGGGTGTCGTTTATTTACTACATCTCCACCCACTCCAACTCCCTCGTTAAACCTGACTCTGTAACATTTCCTCTTGCCTGGAATGAACCCAGGCATATTTCTCTCCATCACTCAGGAATCAGACTTAATCATTATAGGGATAGAGAATGACAATATGAGGGACCTCCATGTGAGAAAACTTCCTCTATCAATGTCAGATGATTCCTTCTCTGAAATGTATAGCCTTAGAGAACTTCTACCTCTTCGACAATGATGACAAAGACAACAATAACAAGGCTGCTACGGTAGCAGGAATGATAACAGCAGTACTAGCAGGAGCAACAACCAAAACCATAGGAACAACAGCCGCAGCAGCGGAACTCTTATGAATCTGTGTGTTCATCTCCTCCACCCCCCCCCCCCATTTTTATAGAATAGAGGAAGAAAAAGAAACAATTAATGGAACAGAAATTGAAGAAACTACAAGTGAAGTGACTGGCTCATGGTCACATGGGTAGTAAATGACAGAGCCAGGATAGTGTGAGATCCTCTAGTCAAATGCTCTTGTTTTATAGGTGTAGAGATTGTGAAGAGAGAGTGAAGTACTTGCCTAAATTTACCCAAACAAAAGCAGAAATGGGATTCAAATCCACATTGGATTTCCTATTGAGTGTTCTTTGCCACCCTCCACCCCTTTTTTGAGGCAATCAGGATCAAATGATTTGTCCAGTGTCACACAACTAGTAAATGTCTGATGTCACATTTGAACTCAGTTCCTCCAGAATCAGTACTCTATCCATTCTGTTACCTAACTGCCTTTGCCACTCACTCCTGTACAGCGCTTTACATGTTAGAAGTCCTTTTTTCATAACAATCTGTGAGACAGGTAATGTAAATGCTGCTGTTTTGCTTTAGTGGCTCCAAACCAAGTCCTATTAGTACAGACTCAGAGATCATCTAATCTTTTTTTTTGTTTTGTTTTGGTTTTGTTTGGCAGGGTAATTGGGGTTAACTGACTTGCCCAAGGTCACACAGCTAGTACATGTGTCAAGCATCTGAGGCCAGATTTGAACTTACTTCAGGGCTGGTGCTCTACTCACTGTGCCACCTAGCTGCCCCTACAGATCATCTAATCTAATACACTCATTTTGCAAGAGGAGGAAGCCAAGATCCCAAAGCAGCAAGTGACTCACCCACAGTCACCTATCTAGTTAATATGTGAGCCAGGAACATCAGGCAAAATGGCCCAGTAGGGAATATTTTCCTTTCTTGATATTCTCTGATCATTTGGTATCCTATGGTTATGAATAACCCAGTGCCCTAATAAATTTCCTCAAATTCTTGACTTACCTGCTATCCTTCCATAAAATGGGACCCATCCTGAGTTTTTATTCTATTTTATTGCTATTAGACATCTTGATTACTAATCTCTGATAATGTACTTATTGAACAGACTTTTTCAGGTATCATTATTAATTTTTACTTAGGGATTAGTGAGGAGTATTAATAAGTTCCCCTTCTAAGAGAATTCCTAGAGAGAGGAATGCTTCAATTCAATGATAGTATGGTTCAATGGAAAGAATTCTGGATTGGAAGTCAATGGACTTGTGTTTTAATTTCAGCTTTTTAGCCTACTACTTGGGTGACCTGGGGCCAGATGAATAACCTCTCTGGCCTCATATTCTTCATCTATACAATGAAAAGCTTGCATTAGGGGATCTATAAGTTCTCTTCAAACTCTAAATCTGTGATCTTATCATACATAATTATTTATATTTGACATTTTCAGCATCTGTCAATGACTAGTCAAGGGTAATCAGTGTTATATTTTGGGACAAGGAACTTTTACCTATCTTTAATATGTATTTTGTGGATATCTACTTACTCATATTACCAGAATGAGGATAGTTCTATTAGCACACATTCAGATGGAATGCAGAATAACTTGTTAGAATATATGATAATACTTTGGAAATCACTAGAAAGGTCATTGGCAAAAATATTTACATTGTCAGATATTTATATAAATAAATAACATGTCAAATGAGGAAAACAAACTTGAAATTTTGATATAAGGAGATAAATATTATCCGATAAGTGTCGTAAAGGCTTTTGTGGGCTAGGACTCTTAATTGAATTATGGCAAAAGAAAGAAAATATATTCAAAAGAAAACAAATATGATAGAAAGGAAGAATATATGTCAAAGGTTATACACATGTGGAAATTCATATGCCTGGTTGTGGAACCACATTTAAAACCACTTGAGAAAGCAGAAGAGCTGAAAGAAAGACAGAAAAACAAAACATTCTGGAAATATACTACAAATGGTCCTTTCCAATAAGGGGCTTGACTTCTAGATTCTATCAAATAGCCAAGAGGAAAGAAGGTTATGTGGTAGGGAAAAAATAGTTAAAATAGAATTCAGAAAACCTGAGTTTTTTTCCCACATCTTTCAAAATGTTAAGTTTGGATGACCTGTTCTTTGGCCTCCATGTCCCAGTTTCCTCATCTGTAAGCAATGAGAAAACATTGACTTTTCTCCTGTACCAAACTGACGCTCAATGAAGTCTAAAGGACCTTTAATACTCTAAAACTTTATAATTCTATTATTCAAAACCATCTCACCCAAGGAATAGTTTAAGGAAATGAGATATTTTTCTTAAAGAAGAGAAGACTGAGAAATGTTATCTCTATCTTCAAATATTTGAAGGGCCAAAGGTTTGACTAGACAACTTGGAAAGTCCCTTACAAGAGAGATGAGAGAATTCTGAGATTTATCTCTTCTTTATCTTTTCTTTAATAATGGCTTTAGCAAAAAACATGGCATTTAGCACTTGGTAGATGTGGCTTTAAAAAAGAAATGACTTGCTAATAATTTCATGTGTAGGTCTTCATTAATTCATACTTATATTGCATTCACTTTCTCAGGGAGAAGAAGTCTCTATTCCTTTTGTATCCACCAAGGAGCATACTACAGTGCTGAAGACATTGGGTAAGTAATAAAAACTTGTTGATTGATCTATACAGAGTAAGGGACAGGATGGACTTCCTAATGAGGAAGCTACTGGAGTAAATGACCTCTGAGGTCCCTTCCTAAACAATTTAATCCAAACCCACAGGCATTTATTAAGTACCTGTTACCTGTGCTAGGCATTAAGGATACAGAAATAGATAGAAAACACTTCCTACCTTTAAAAAGCTTACATTATATACAAAATAGGGAAATACAGAGCTCTGTACAATTAAGTATTGAAACAATTTATAGACAAGAAATGATACATAAGTTCATCCTTTCATTCAAAGAGTATTAAACACCCTCTATGTGCATGGTGCCATGCTAAGTGCTGAGGGAGATGAGAAGGTAGATGATGCTTGGCCCCTCTCCTCAAGGATCATATTATTTAGTATAACAGAAATTCTACTAAAGTATGTGACGTGTAAACATATGGGTATATGAAAATGAGAAAAATGAGGAGTGAGTGAGCAAGCATATCCAGAGGAATTAGAAAAGATATCCTCTAGATTTGAGGATGTGATCTGATCCATGAAGGTAGTCAAAGACTCTAATAGGTAGAAGTGAGAAGGAATTGCCCTATAGTCAAGGGGGAAAGCATGTGCAGAAAGCATGGTGGGAAAGGGAACATGCTGATTTCTGGAAGAAGGAAGTAGGTCAGTTTAAGTAGAATAGTGAGTATATGAAGAAGAATGCAGAAATAAGTCTGGGAAGGCAGGTTGGAACCAGCTTGTGATGAACTTTAGATGCCAAGTTGCAGCATCTTTGTGATTCTGTGATAGTTAGCTGTGCTCAGCCACTGGTAAAATGATCTAGAGTCTAAACAGAAGGTGGGACTTTCATGATGAGCTGTTTTAATGAATACCCTCCGTTCCTGGTTTCCTTCTTCAGCCAGAGGGAAGGATGGAGAGGGAGACTAACTTTCCCAGCAGCTGTAGGCTCAGAGCCACATCTCCACCCAGAATCCCAAATGAGAGGGAGAGAGAGAGAGAGAGGAGAAAGCATTTCTTGTCCTCATAAGCAAGGATTCTTGGAATCAATCCAAAGTAATAAAAAGGGGGTGAGAAGGATGTCTGTTATTTATAACATAGTCCATGTGGATGCCTCATTTCGTAGAACTGTGTGTTGAGTTAGTGGAGTTTCTAAGACAGCAGGTGAAGCTGTGTAGCAAATTAATGAAGCCAGACACATGAACATTCATGCACTGGACCAGGTCTGGGTCCAACACTTCTCACCACAAGGCCTGCCTTTTCACAATTTCCACTCAGAGTGTTAGCTCCTACTTTCCAACAACAGAAGGCAAGGACTGGAGCCACTTGAGAGCTGAGACTTGTATATAATACTTTCAAGAAATTCATCTGAGGAAGGGCAGGTTCTGGCTTTCAGCCTGCAACAGTACAGCCCTGCAAGGAAAACATATAGGAACATAGATGTAGTGCTAGAAAGGACTTAAGAGATCATATAGTCCTGTGGTGTTAAACTCTAATAGAAATGCAGCTCTGTGGGCTACATGTTGACTTAGAAAACCACAAATTGGACCACATTGACATCTCTGATCTAGTCCAACTCTCACAGTTTGTACATGTAGTCTTAGTATTAACTGGAGGCAGGGGAGGGTGCCCTTATCCCAAATCTTGCAAGGACAAGTTGGGTTGTCCAGGAATGGATCTAGTTTATAGGTCTCCTTCAAGATTCTAGGGGATCCCTTGAAAGATTGGGTATATCATCATAATACCATTGACTTGAACCCCAATTCTTCAATAACCCTTCAATATCAATCACCAATTATCTCTTCAACATCATCTAATCAGTGCCAGTTAATGTGTTTTTCAATATCGTTAATTCACATTGATCAGGGCCCCAGTAACATTAAACCAATTAACATGAGTTATCATTTACAAATTGATATTTACTAAAAGGACGTAGCAAGAACAGAAATATAAGCATGTTTTTTCTCAAACATGGAGGTACTCTATACCTATCACTTCATTCCTTGGAAGAGTAGGTTCAGACTTAAAGTGCTTGCTACAAAGCATTTCCAAGTTCACTTCTGCATGAGGCCATTCAAAAAAATGCCTGCTGGGCCTTGGATCATTCTGTACTGGCTCTCACATATAGCTCCTCATTGAGCTTGGCTATAAGCTTACACTGGTATGGATTCCAGTGCCTGGATCTCTATTCTGGTAGCACTTCCAACCTTTCAAAGCTCACAAGATCATATCCATCTCCAATACTCTTTCCTCTAGGAACAGGAAAAGGCAGCAACAGGAAGAGTAGTAACAACAAGGGCATGAGGTCAAGAGCCACAGCCTAGGTAGGGAGATAAAGATCAGAGGCTTCCCTCCACACCCAAGGGCTTATAACAATGCCTTATCTCAATTACCACTAGGAAAGAAAGATAAATTTGGCTAGTTAGTGACTATTGTAAGCATATCCAGTTTTAGCTCAGCTAAGTGGTCCCCTTTATTCACCTTCACAAAAATTGAGCCCCAAAGTGGTGAAATAATTTGCCCAAAATCATAGCTAGTAAGCAGGGAAGAGAAGATTCCAACCCCATGCCTTCTGATTCTATATCGAACGATTATTCAAATAGACCACATTGCCCCTTGACAGCAGATAGATTGGGAGGAAAGACAATCATAAAATATCATTGCTGAAAGAGCAACCCCAACCATATAGAAATTACCAAATGAACCCATTCTCTTCACCCCCATCCCATTTTACAGAGGAAGAAACTAACACCCTAGGAGGAAAAAAATAAAGAAAGTAATGACCTGTGCAATGTGACTCAGAAGCTATAGGACAAGATTGGGACCAATCAATCAATCGACAAACATTTATTAAGCACCTGCCATGTGCTAGATTGTATACTATGCATGATGGTACTGTTTCTCTAACACTGCAGCGTACCAAGTATTTTAATAGTATTCCTATTTTCCAGATGAGAAGTAAAGTGACTCCAGGCACAGTGGTATTTGTTATCTGACATTTTGGCTTTCCTTTCCACTCAGTCATCTGGATATTGAAACATTTAGCTCCTGGAATGGGAGCTTTTATATTCATTCAGTTGGAGGAACCATGTCCTGGAAACTAGAAAATGTAAATGTCTAAAAGCATCCATGTACAGCTTCTGGGAAAATCATCATTCAAGGCTATCCTAAGACCAAGATCATCTCCACCTGGATTGATCAACTGGTTTGTTACCTAAATACTATTGGCCTTAAGAAGTCAGTCAGTCAATAAACATTTATTAAATACCTACTATGAGCCAGGCATTATGCTAAGTTGTGCAAACAACTATGCATAAATAAGACACATATATTATACATCTCTATATAATGATAACTACATGATCTATGTATCTAACAAATTGAAAATAATCAACAGAGGCAAAGCATTAGAACTGAAGAGGAAACAGAAAGGCTTCTCGTAGAAAGTGAGGTTTTTGCTGGACTAGAAGTAAGCTAAGAGGCAGGGAGGAGGAAGAAAGGTAAAATATTATTATTTCTGATCTCAGCTTTGAGCAATGCTTAGAAATTTTCTGACATATTTAGTATATTGGTATGCATGGATGTGTATATACGCACATATATGAATACACTCTTATACTTGATATGTGTTTCTATATATACTGAGAAGTTCCAAGGAATACTGAAACACGGTCAGCCATGTCTTTCTTTCTGTAGCCCAGAGAGGGGGCTCTTCCCCCTTTCCTTTGGAACTCAACTCTCTTTTCTCTCTCATCAGCTCGTCTTTTTGAAGAGCACATTCCTGAGAAGGCTGCATTGTTCAGGGGGGTATTGTCCTCGGGGGTATCTGAAGCTTTTCAGCCCCCTCAGCAAGGGGTTCAACTTCAAACCACACACACACACACACACACACACACACACACACACACTCAAAGAAAAAGCTTTCCATTCAGGGGATCTCCTGACTCTAGTTCTTCAAGCTTCTATTTTAGGTCCCTATGGTTTTCCAGACAACTTAGTTCTACTATATTATATTATATGTACAATATATTATGATACAATACAATATTATATAACATAATTAATATATCATTATATAATGTTATTTTATGCATGCATACAGTATAATATTATACATGTACTTATGGGACTCCCTATATTGTTTCTTATAAAAGATCCTAAAGGAAGGTGCATTAATTGCCTACTATGTGTGAATCCCTTTGTAAACAAGCTTATATTCTGATGACGACAACAAACACACAAATATAGAAGGAGGAGGAGGAAAAAGAGGAAGAAGTAGAAGAAGAGAAGAAGAAGAAGAAGAAGAAGAAGAAGAAGAAGAAGAAGAAGAAGAAGAAGAAGAAGAAGAAGAGAAGAAGGAAGAAGAATAGAAAAGTAAGTAGAAGAAGAAGAAGAGAAGAAGAAGAAGAAGTAGAAGAAGAAGAAGAAGAAGAAGAAGAAGAAGAAATAGAAGAAGTAGAAGAAGTAGAAGAAGAAGAAGAAGAAGAAGAAGAAGAAGAAGAAGAAGAAGAAGAAGAAGAAGAAGAAGTAGAAGAAGAAGAAGAAAAGGAGGAGGTGGTAGAGGAAGAGGAGGAGGAAGAGGCAGAAGAGGAGGAGGAAGAGAAGGCAGAGGAGGAGGAAGAGGACAAGGAGGAGGAGAAAAGAAGACCAATTAGGAATAAACCCTGAATAGTATTTACAGATCTATGGTTAAGGAACATGACATGAATGAGGAACCAGCAAAGAAGACAGAAGAAGCACTCAGGCAAGAAGGAGGGGGCATCATAAGAGTCTTATCTCAGTTTGGGAAGAGTATTCAGGAAGAGAAAATTCTGGAAAAAGTTCAACAGTGTCATATGCAGCACAGAGGTCTAGAAGGTTGGGTTCTGAGAAGACATCAGTAGATTTACCAATTAGAAGATCATTGGTATGTAAGAGAAGTTCCAGTTGAGTGAGGAAGTTGGAAGCCATCATACAAAGGAATGGTTTGGAAGTGAGTGAGGAGAGGAAGCAGATGAATAGCTACAAATAGCTTTCTTTTGCTTAAAAAGGGAGGAGAGGATATATGAGGATATCTTGAGAGAATGTTAGAACTGGGAAGGGATAAGATCAAGTGAGAATATAAAGAGGTTGGCCTTGGCATTGAGAAGGGCTACTGTTAGAGACTAAGGAAAAGGAGATGACAGTGGGAGATGTTAAGTATGTTTGAGATAAAGAGATTGGGAGAAGGAGCCCATGTCAAATGGCCTCACATTTCTCAGTGAGGTAAGAGGCCAGGTCCTCATCTGAGAGAGAGAGAAAAGGTCTGTGAGGCTAGAGTAGCAAAGAGAAGGTTGGTAATAGTTCTGTGTAGAATGAGATAGGGAATAGTGAGTAACACTCCCCAGGAATTATGCCTTATTGTAGTGAGAAACCAGTTGACAGTTGAATGGCATGGATTTGCCATGTACCCAGTCAGCATAGTTGTGAGATTTCTTACAAGATACATTTAGCCCCGACTCCAGGCTGCTTCTCATATGAATATTAAAATTCTGAATATCTCAAAATTTTGATTGTCCTTAATTGCTTTAATTTAAAAATAACCACTTAAAAAAAAGTTACATTTAACCACCCGGCCTCCCCAAGTAGGACTACTTTGGCATGCTGAATTGAAACCTGGTCTTGGAGTTAAGAAGACCAGGATTTAAATCACAAATCACATATTGGCCCTATCATCCTAAGCAAGTCATTTAGCATCTTTCTGCTCTAGGCAATTCTGTTAGGAAATTACAGGAAGATTATGTTCCTCATTTTATAAAGGGGGAAACCAAGTCACTAAAAGGTCCAGTGATTTGCCCATCATCACGTAGCTAGTAATTGTTGGATCCAGAATCAGATTAAGGTCCTAGGTTGTGAGGGAATAAAAAGTCTTTGAGCAGAGTGCCTTCCGGAAGAATGAAGGATGCCATTGATGAGAACATTTTTAACATTGTCAGTTATTCATTAGCCCTTATTTTACAGAAGGAACTGGAGGCTCTGTTGAAAAGCCTGCTGGTTGATTTCCCTGCCTGCTACAAATCCCTCCCCATTATTGTCCGTCCTCCAGCCACCAGAGTGACTTTCCTAAAATACCGATCTGATCACATCACACAGGTATGACCATTTCATAGACACCAGTGGTACCCTGTCACTTCAAAGATTGAACACAAAATCCTGTTTGGCATTCAAAGACCATTAAAACCTACCCTGTCCCCCCCATCCTTGTCACTTTTCCTATCTTCTTAGACTTTATAGCCCACATACTCTGGAATCTATTGACACTACCTCCTTGCTACTGCTCAAACAGGAGGCTTCATCTCTCAACTCTGAACATTATCTCCGACTGTCCATAGAACACTCCCCTTCCTCATCTCTCCATCCTAGCTTCCTTGGCTTCTCAATCCCTCTTAATTCTAATGCCTTCACTCTGCTGATTATTTCGTATTTATTCTGCATATAGCTCTTTTTACATAGATATTTGCTTATATAGTTGTCTCCCCTATTAAATCCTGAGTTCCTTGAAGCCTTTCTTCATATCCTCAGGGCTTAGTACAGTGCCTGGTATATAAGAAGCACTTAACATTTATTATCTAACAGGCGACCCAAAATTATACAGGTAGTAGTGAAGAGAACTAGAATTCTAACCCAGTTCTTGTAATTACATCTCTTTCTGTTACACAAAGATGGGGGAAAAATCATTTCTAGTCTATCATTCCTTCCTCTAAGGTTTTCAGTGCCCCCTTTATCTGAACATAGATTTATTTTCTACCAACATAAATAATACATCATCTCTTAGGCTACAGACCATGGATGAATGAACTCAGACTCTTGGTATTATTTCAATTCAATTCATTTTAGAATTTACTTATTTCAGTGTATGTGTAGGGCACTGCAGTAGGCCCTGAGGACACTAAGATGTGAGATACGGAATGATAATGATAAGTGACATTTATATAGTGTTTCAAAATATATGAAGTACTTTATCAACATTATCTCATGTGAATCTCACAACAACTTTGTGAGGCAAATACTATGGGTCTTAGCATCTCCATTTTCCAGATGAGTATAAACTAGGCTCAGAGACATTAAGAGATTTGCCCATGATCACACTGCTCATAAGTGTCATAGATAAACTTCATTCTAGGTCTTTCTGACTCCAAAAGGTAGAACACACAGTCCCCAAATCCGAGCAGCTTTTGATCTTGTAGAGAATGAACAAGATTTGCATAGAAATAGAAACAGTTTTGAGCTGTGACACATCAAGGTATCTCAGTCTTAACATTTCTGACACACTTGTTATGTGACCATGAATTTGGTCACCTCACTTTCTCTAATCTGTAAAATGTAATTAAAAGTAACTGTACTATCAAACTCACAGGATTGTAAGAGGGAAAGTATTTTGTCCATCTTTTAGCACTCCATGAATATGAACATTTATCCTCTTAATTTCAAACACCATGCCTATTCTGAGTCATTCCCAAGAAGAAGGCAATGAAAACCACTCACAAAGAATCCATTAGCCATGCTGGCTGCTTCTCCTGGCTTCTATGTCAAGTGATTCCCCTCTTCCCCAGATATTCTCTCTTCTTATCACCATATTTAGACTAGTTGGATCAATGAGATGACAGTTATAGTTCCTCTATCTGACTCCCCTACAAATACTGGCCACCTTGTGGTCAAGTGAGAAGTGCTAACAGCTTCTGAACACCTTGAAGGACATGAGCATTCTGGGAGAGCCTCTTTCTCCTATTGAACCCAGTCCATGCTGCACTCTCCTCTGAACATGATCTGCACTTCACTTTTCCTCTTACAATTTGCAATAACCAGATCATCATATCTTCAGTGTAGGTGTCAAAAATGCATATTCTTAGTTTATAGAAAATAAAATTTTGTATGTTTGTATAAACTAGAAACTTTCCCTAAATCTATGACATTCCTAACAATCATTAGTTGGGCTGCTAGAAAAGATCTACTGACCAATTGCAGGTATTTGGCGGGGAGCATTCTGGGAGAAGAGAGCTGAATTGAACCCTAATACCTTCTACTGGGGCAGTCTGGAGTCAGAAAGAGTCCTCTTCCTGATTTCAAATCTGGTTTCAGACACTTACTAGTTGATCCTGGGCAAGTCACTTATCCTGTTTGCCTCAGTTTTCTCATCTGTAAAATGAACTAGATAAGTAAACAGCAGACCACTCCAGCATCTTTGCCATGAAACCCCCAAATGGGGTAACAAAGAGATGGACATAACTAAGCTGAACATAAACCACAACAACAAGATGAATGTTCTTTATTTTTACTACCCTCACTATCCACATCGTGATAATCCCATGTGTCATTGTGCCTAGAAGAGCACTACATGTATACTATACTTGTTTCAAAGAAATGTTATCCACATTGCCATTTTTTCAGACATGTCTAATTCTACATGATCCCATTTGGGATTTTCATGGCTAAGATTCTAAAGCTGCTTTCCATTTACTTCTCACAGCTAGTTAAGTGTTTGGCACCAAACTTGAACTCAAGAAAATGAGACTTTATCCACTGTGCTACCTAGCTTCCCAGTTATCTCATTAGAACCTCACCAAAACCATGTTACTTCGTGTATGAATTGATTTTTTGATTAGATGATCCCTAAGGTGTTTTGCCATGTCTAATGTTCTATGTACCCAGGAAATCAATGAATAAATGAAAAAAAGAGAATTTACTACATAGAAAGCACTGTGCAAAACACAGGAGATATAAATAGATAGCCCCTGCTATCTGAGAGCTCATATTCTAATTGGAGAGGCGAAACATATGGAAATTTTCAGATACAAGTTAGATGGAAATGTCCCATGGTCCTTAGGGTGCAATGGCAAAACAGATGGTAGCACCTCTTCTTTAATGTCCTTTTCACTGAAAAAATAAAGCCGTTAGTTTCTGATGATAAACCATTTGATGGTGCCAAAGACTTTGCTAGCAAGGCCTTTTACTTTCTAGGTTTTCATTAGCTATGGTTGTAGCACGTTCAGGAGTAGTTGGCAGGCTGAATCTCCACAGCCGCATTTTCTTAAGCTGACGGCTTAGGGGAACTAGGTTTCTCTTCTCTGGGCTGAAAAAAACCCATTTACAGCAACAAAAGTTGTTTTATGGCCTCCAGTCCTTTCACTATCTTGGTAGCCCTCCATTGGACAGCGTTTCTATATTCTTCAAAAAATATGTTACTCAGAACTAAACACAATACTGGAGGCGTGTCCTTACCTAGGCAGAGCACAAAGGGGTTATAATCACCTTCATTCAGAATGCTAGATTCCTGTCAGAAAGACCCATGTTCGAGTCAAACTTTAGATACTTACTAGGTGACTTTGGGCAGGTCACTTAATCTCTGTCTGTCTCAGTGTCTTCATTTGTAAAATGGGGGTATTAATAATAACATTAATATAATAACAACATACACAATCATAACATAATAATATTAATATAATAATATACCTCACCAGGTTATTGGGAGGATAAATGAGACATTTGTTAAGAACTTTATAAACTTTAAAAGTATTTTGTAAATGTTACCTATTCTAACAATCACACCGTTGTTGATTTATACTGAATTTGTAATCCACTAAACCCTGCCCCCTTCCTGTATTTTTCCATCTATAATACTCTATTCTATATTTGTACAACTGATTTTTTTTCTTTTTGTACCAAGTGTAGGTAGGATTTTAAATTTATTCCTATTAGTGTGGCGGTGTGGAGAGTGGATAGAGAAGAGGCCTAGAAATGAGGAAACCCTGGGGTTAGTTCATGCCTTGGACACATAATGGGTGTTTGACTCTGAATAAATCATTTAAACTCAGCATTCTTTAGGCAAATTTCTAAGAATACAAGTTGCAGAAAACGTGCTGCCTGCATTAGGAGAGGATGTTTTCTCATCTAGGGAGTATACTATACAATTTCTGCCTCTTGACTGCCCTGGTTTTCTTCAAATTTCAGCTCCAATCCTAACTTCTACAAGATGCTTTTGGAGGTCTTCCTCACTCCTACTGCCCTCTCTTGGAGAGTACCTCCAGGTTATCTTGAATACATTTTCTATATATATAAGTGCTTCTATGTTGTAGTCCCCCTTAGAATGTGAGCTCCCGGAGTCCAGGGACTGTTTTTGCCTTTCTTTGCATCCTGAGCAATTAGTAGAGTACCTAGAAAGGAGTGTGGAACCTGGGACCTCGAGGCCACATGTGGCCCTCTAGGTCCTCAAGTGCAGCCCTTTCAAACTTCACTGTGAAGTTTGAAAGGGCCGCACTTGGGGACCTAGAGGGCCACATATGGCCTTGAGGCCGCAGGTTCCCTTCTCCTGCCTAGCACATAGTAAGAATTTAAACACTTGTTGGCTATACCAGTTAAATGGTAGGCCAAGTTCTGGTCATTATTGAAATTCATCTTATCAGATTTTGTGCAGCAGTCATGACAGTTAAGATTACTCTCCTGAAAGCTATTGCTCTCAGCTCTGTGTTACACGGATTCAACAAGTATTACCCTTATGCCTTTCTCCTGTCCTATGCTTCATTTCCTCAGAGTTTTGTTCATATTTAGGTAAAAGTGGCCTGATAAATTAATATGCACTAATATGGTCATGTGTTCATTTGTTAACATATTACCTTGCCAATTTAAATATATGCAATTCATAAAAGCCTTCAACGCTCTTGCAGATGTCAAATTACATTGAAATATAAACTATTATTTTCTGGAAGCTGACAAGTTTCATTCAATTGGTTAATACCTTGCTTTTATGTAATACTTTATGCTTCCTAAAAGTCTTCCATAGCTGGTGATATATTTTCTTAACATCTGTATTCCAACAATGTCCTGTGCTCAATAGCCCATTGGGTTATGGATTTCACACCTATAAAGGAATTCAGCTATTTTAGATGGCTTTAAAAAGAAACAAACATAATGTCATGAATTAAGAAGTGATAGTCCTGCTGTCCTCTGCCTCATTTAGAAGATATATGGAGTATTGTTTTCAATTCTGGATGCCAGTTGAAACAGGGTGTAGATGGTTAATACACAGAAAAAGGCAAATGGTATGTTAAAAGGGACTTGAATTCATGTCCAACAGTGATCAGTCTAAGAGAATGCGGATGTTTACAGAAGACTTAGGGAGGGATAGGTGACCTATGTTAAGTATTTGAAGGATCCCTAAGTAGAAAAAAGCCTAGGCTTGTTCTTCTTGGTCCCAAAAGAGAAAACTAGAAGTAATGGGCAGAAATTGAAGAGAATCAATCATGTTTAGATTTGATGTAAAGAACTCTTAAATAATTTGAGGTATTTAAAAGTGGAATAGGGGCCTCCCTCAAGTGGGTTGTGTATTCCTCCTCACTAGGGGTCTCAAGGAAAAGGAAAAACCATGCTTGCTGGGCATGGTTTAGAAGCAATTCTATCTCTGATATAATAATAAAAATAATAATAAGTAAACAAATATATTACATCCTGTGTTGCTATAAAAGCTTATATAGAGGTTTATTAAGTACTTCACCTATGTTTTTCATTTTCTCCTCTCAAAAACCCTGTGAGGGATATGTTTTATCTTCATATCCTCAATTGTAAAATGAAGATTCCACTTTTAATGCCCAAAAATGTCCTGTGCTCAATAGCCCATTGGGTTATGGATTTCACACCTATTAGCTATTTTAGCTATTTTAGGATTTTAGCTATTTTAGATGGCTTTAAAAACAAACAAAAATAATGTCATGAATTAAGAAAAATATTTACTGGCTGAATGACCTTGAACAATTCACTTAACCCTAAGTGAATTGTTCAGGGTCATTCAGCTAGTAAATATTCAAACTCAGGACTTCCTAAGTCCACATGTTGCATGCTACCCACTACGTATCCCAGCTATATTTGTGTTGTCATCTGGTCCAAGGTCATAGAGGACATCAAGAGGTAGTTTCAAAATTTGAGCTTAGTATCTCTGAATATAAATCCAGCACTCAGCACCAAGCACCTCTTTTTGCTGGTTGTCTTGATGTACATTTCTTTTTTGTAGATTTCTACTGTATAGTTTTACATTGTGAATATCATGATTTAGAAGTGAGAATTATAGATGACACTTTTTTTTATATTGTGGTAGCTGGGGTCACCCCTATAAGAATGAAAAATTTTACCAAAATGAGGAAGTTGGAAAAGATTATTTTCAGCCTTTACTTTCATTGTCTTTCTTACTCCCTGGACATTCCATCATTAAGTCTCTTCCTTATCTGATGTTGCCTTTTGGCTATTACATTATCACCATTCCCATCTAGGTCTGGTCTCTCTACCTTCTGTGCTGAACCTGTCTTTTCTGCCTTTTTGAAAGTTTTTTTTAAATTATCTGTCATATTGTAAAGCATTTGATAGTCTAATTCACACTATAATGTGGATGACATCTAGCTTAGTTGGTTAACTTTCGTAGGAGCATTGCTTTTTTAACTGAAATGTACAATTTAAATCAACAAAAATTCATTAAGTGCTTACTATGTGCCAGGTACTGTGCTACGTTCTAAGAAAACTAATATAAGCAAAAAGAAAAATAGTTCCTGTCCTCAAAGAACTTATATTCAAGTGGGGAACACAGCACTTAACAGGAAGCTGAAGGAGGAGGGGAAGAAGGGAGAAAAAGTTAACTGAATAAGGCATGATGAAAGAAATCCAGAAAGTTAGTATTATAGCCAGGGGAAGAGTGAAGGAGTGAGCATGAAGACATGACTGGCCTGGTCACTTCATTAACATGGAATTTCTGGGAATAACTGAACAATCAGAGAAAAGGGCCACAGCTCCAAAGGGCTCCTCCCTGGTGAGAAGGTCACAGAGGTAGAAGCAAGTCAGGGTGGGAAGATCATTGAACAATGGTAGAGAAAGAGATGAACAGAATGAAAAGTGGAGTCAGGAGAGGGATGAATGAATAAAAAAACACAGTCATTTGTTATGCCAAAGGAATCAAATTTTGAAGGCAGACTTTCAGGCATCTGAAACAAGTTTGTGGTAGAAAGGAGATTTTTTGATAAGGGTCTTCACTTTAAAGAGGAAACATGGTTCTGTGAAAAAAGTACTGCTCAAGGAACTTGAGTTCCAATCCCAGTTTTGTCGTTAGGTCATTGGTTAACCTGGGGCAAGTTACTCCCTATACCTTAGTTTTATGCATAGGCATAAATAGAGCATGTTCTCTGTTTATACCCCCCTGGGGTCAACATTAACATTGACCTTTCTCCCCTGGGCCTATATGCCACATGGACCCGGGGTATTTTCATAGGTAAAATGGGCATGTCTCACTCGATGTAGGCTAAGGTCCATTTGCATGTTATTATAACCAATAAATCTAAATCCTTCCCTTTTGACCCCCTTACTGCAAGAAATTACCCTAAATTCTGAACAAAGGACAGGCCAGGAAGATAAGGAGGTAGATTAAAAGACACATGCAAATCTTTATCTGTTAGAGGCTATAAGGTTTAAAGAGAGACTCTTTTAAAACACAAAAGTACCAGTAGGACTTATTCCTTAAACCCTGCCAGTTAACAATTAAATTATCTGTTATTCATAGAGATTAATTAATAGCCATATGAGAGAAATAATTGCAGCCTTCTCTATTGCAATAATCTCTTAATTGGACACCCTTTTCAATTTATTCTCCAGTCAATAAGTCAATCAGCTTTTATAAAGCACTTACTATATGTCAAATGCTATACTAAGTACTGCAGTTACAAATAAAGGCAAAAATATGGTCTTCATCCTCAAGGAACTTGCATTTTAATAGGAAAAACAACATATGGATAACTATGTACATCCAAGAGAGATCTGCATAAAATGGAAGGTTATCTCCAAACACTTTCCAAAGCTTTGAATTTTTTTAAGTACAGATCTGACCCTGTCACTCCTCTGCTTATTAAAGCCCAATCACTCCCTTTTATCTTTAGAATAAAACACAGACTCCTCTGTTTGGGATTATTTGTACTTCACAACCTGGCTGTTGTCTGTCTTCATCCTCATCTTAAACTTTTAGCAATCCTAATTTCCTTCAAAGGTCAGCTCAATCTTGGCCTTACACATGAGGATTTTCCTGATACTCTCAACTTCTAGTGCCACTCCCCTAATTACATATATAACTCAGTATACACACACACACACACACACACATACACACACACATATATATTCAGGTATACATATAGATACATATGTATATACATATACACATGTATATGCATATATACATATGCCTACATATATACATACATATATATGTATGTATCTCTAAATCTATCTATCTTTCTATCTAATATACCTGTCCCCAAACCATAGCATTTACTAAGTTTCTAAGAAGCTAATGACAAATGGAAATGGTTATTGACCTCATGGAACATAAATTCTATGGAGTGAGATAATATATCTGTTGTGCTATGATCATACTAATATGTATCTGGGTTTCCCTCACTTCCTCCTCCACCAACATGAATTAGCTTTCCTTAAAGAGTAATAGGGCTGTATTGGGACCCTATCGGCCCTCTTCCCTTCAACACAAATTCCTGACAAACTACACCTACTGACAGTATTTCTACCCAACTAAGGGCGTAAAACAACTCATGCCTATGGAGTCCAGAGTCCCTTTAATTTGATGGTTGTCTGAAGACCATAAGAAGCACCTGCCTCTACTGGCAAGATTCATTTCCACATGGAGACAAAGGTACCGGACAGAGGCACTTCTTTAAAAACTAAATATCACACTATACTTGTTGCATATTCTTGCTATGTTAGGACTCAGTAAACCTTTTTTTTTTAGCTGTCCAAAGACTGATAAGTTCCTTGCTTTATCTCCAAACCCAACCTGAAATAACATGGTACTGAACCAAAAAGGGCTTTATATTACATAAGCTCTTATCATCATAACAACCTTGAGAGCTAGGGAAGATAGACAGACTGATAGTGAATATGTGGCTTGGCCAGGTTCACACACGAACAAATGGCAGAGGTAGGGGAGGAAACTCTTCCCTCCCCTTGTTCTGGCCAGTGATCTTTCCCCTCTGTGGAGCTGCTCTGGGAAATAAGATTGTCATAAACTAGTGGCTCCAATGCAAACAAAACTAAGAAGGAATGGTGAGGGAAGATGAGAATAATAATTGGCTGATATTTGTACAGCATTTGCAAAGCACTCTGCTTATCCTTTTGTTCTTATTAATAATTATGATTTATCAATGATCAATCACTTATAATTTGTAATTAATTACTTGTAATATAACTATTAATCATGCATATAATTATGATTGATAATGCTTATTAATAATTAATCATGATTGCAACAATAATCCTCAGGACACCCCTGGGGGCAGCACAGAGCAGTGGGAAGATGACCAGATTCAGTGTCAGTGAGACCTTCTTGAGGAGGAGTAGCTTTTGACATGCACACTGGCTATGTGACCTGAGGCAAATAACTTAATCTCTCAGTGCCCCAGCCAATGATCTAAGACCCTGAGTTAAGAAATAGCTGTCTATCTGCCTTGGTAGCAGAGGCTTTCTCACCAGGAGTTTCCTATATGAATAAAACTTTACATATAAATAAAAATCAAAAAATAAAATCCTCTAACTTTATAGAAAAGACAAGCTAGGTATAATTATTTTAATTTTACTGATGAGAAAATTAAAGCTAGAAATGAAATATCTTGTCCAAAGTCACAGAACAAATGAAAGGAAAAACCTTGACTTAAATGCACATTTCCTGAAGTCAAACCCAGTAGTTTCATTCTCATAGCACTCTACAGAAGAAAGGGACAGGTAAAAGATCTCTGACTTAAAAATGGCTAATATCTATATGGCACTTTAAGGTTTGCCAAGTGTCTTACACAGATGGTCTCCTTATATTCTCCCATCAACTCCTCAAGTTGGTAGGTGCTTTTATTGTCCCCATCTTACAGATGATGAATCAAGCTGAGAAGGGTAAGTGACTTGTCCAGGGTCATACAGCTAGTAAATGTCTGAGGCAAGATTTGAACTCAGATCTTCTTGACTCCAATTCCCTCTGGCACCTAGCTGCCTCATTTGTACAGATGACTGCTGATGAGGAACTTCCTCTGCAAATGGAAGTTGATATCTTCTCCACAATTAGTAGTCTTAGACAGCTAGAATACTGAGGGTTAAGTCACTGTTACACAATCAGAAAGTGTCAGAGGCTGAACCTCTGGTCTTCTTGGCTCTGAGACCGTCTCTCTAAACTCTTCTTCATACTTTTCCACAGGGGAAGGTGGTGAGCAACCAAGCCAGCCAAAGGTCTGTAACTCTTCAGATTTACCCAGAGTTGGCCCTGATTAAGCAAAACCATGTGGATTGTCACCTTTGGTCCAAATGCCATCGGTTCCTAGTCTCGGGTGCTTCATTCCCTTTCCAGCCCTATTCCTGACTTTCTGGACCACAGAACCATGCCTCTGGCCCTGTCTCATCTGAGGCATCTTTCAGCACCTGAGACTTCTTCACCCTGAAACATCCAACCACTCCTGCAGCCTTCTCACCGGGAATATCCTTCTGCAAGGCCCATCCCCTTTTCCCATTGGTGGGTTACTTTGTGGAGTGGTCCAGGCTAGTCATCCTTCATTTCCTCTCCACCTCTCTGTCCCATTGCTGTCTTTCCAGACTTTAAAACTTCAAGTCTTTTTACAACTTTAAAAGTCCTAGAGCAAGCCAGGTAACTTCATATTTCATGCCCCCATGCTTTTTTCTAGTATTAAAATATAAACTTTTGGAGGGCAAGGACTATCTACCTTTTTCCTTGTATCTGTATCCCATAACTTTGTACAGTTCCTGCACATATCAAAAATACTTTTCTTCAAGTAGAAGAAGCTTATATCCTAAGCTTAAATTATAGTAAGCAATACTATACAGGTGTGGCTCTTTGGACAGACATGAAAGCCTTGAATGTGGGGTCACCAATCCTGGCACCCAGTGAGTCTGCAAGAATATTATGAAGAGCAGAAACAGATTTAGAAAATAAAGTGTAATGATTGAAGCTTTTGCTCTGTATCCTAGGGGAACATAGGCATACCTTTGAATTAAATTCTTACAGTTGAAGAAAGCTTTGTTAGAAAGTTATTCTCCCAACACTCTTAGCAAGACAGATCCAATTAGCTTAGGAATACTGAGGTATATGCTGGAGCACTGAGAGGTGATCTGGAGTTCCTAGAAAGACACAGTGAAACAGGAAATAGGTGACAACAAAAATAATGTTCAGTGTTCCAGGCATCTGCCCTTACCTGGAAATGATACTCCCCTAAGAGCTGAGACTGCCAAGAAACATTTCATACTGCCAAGCACAGTTAAGAGCTTCTTGCTCTTTCCCTGTGTGATAAGATTCACAAAAATCTTATGTCTCATGTCTCATGCCTCTGTCTCATGGTGGGAGCTCAAGACAAGAGTGCCTTCAGGGAAGTAACCAGAATCTTCCTGTTCACTATTTTTGAGAGTGTAGCAAAACAAGCAAGAGATTTGGGGTCACAGAACCTGCGTTCTATACTGGTTCTGCTACCTCCTAACTCCAGGACTCCAGTGAACCTGTACGTATTCCCTCCAACAATGCAGACTATATACCATCCATGGCAGGTGTTCATGCCCTGATGTATGCTCATCACATGAGGTCCACTTCATGCTCTAAAAGCACTTTTGTGTTGTGTTTATTTTTTAAACACTGCAAATACTCTCATGATCCATTGAGTTATTCCTCTCACTGGCTTTCCCCCCAAGCCCTGGAATTCTTTCCCTCATCATCTCTGACTCCTGATTTCTTTCAGTTTAATCCTAGTTAAAATTGTATCTTCTGCAGGAAGTCTTTCCCAATGCCTCTTAATTCTAGCGTCTACTCTCTATTGGTTATCTCCTATTTATCCTGTACAGTTTCTTTACACATGGTTTGCATGTCGTCTCCCCAATTCGATGGTGAGCTCCTCAAGAGTAGAGATTGTCAGGGCAGCTAGGTGGCACACTGAGTAGAGTACCAGCCCTGGAGTCAGGAGGACCTGAGTTCAAATCCAGCCTCAGACACTTGACACATACATTAGCTGTGTGACCCCAATTGCCCTGCCATAAAAAAGGAGTAGGGATTTTCTATTACTTTTCTTTGTATCTCCAGAACTTAGCACAGTGCCTGGCAGATAATGGGCATTAAGAAATATATATTGATAGACTTTCTGTAAAACAAGGGGGACGGAGAGGATATACTCTAAGGTCCTTTCCAACTCCACATTTCTTATCTTATTACAATACAAAGTTAGTTCCAGATTACCTTTTTAATTTTTTTAATCACAAAAGAGCCCTAATCCTGCCTCAAACTGGGCAACATGAGCAAGGAAGAAGAAGAGAAGTTACACAATAGGGTAGAGGGAATTCAAGTGTATTCCCCCCCCCCCCGGTAGAAGGAATTCTTTGATGTCTTGGAATCCTGAAGGTGGTTCAACTTTCTCCTTGAGGCCTTATAGGACAGTGGAGTCCAAGCTGGAATTATGTGAAAAGAAGACTGCGTTCCCGAGGAGAAAAGCCATCCTTTGCTCTGCCTGGATGCGTAGTCTTGGTGCTGAGATGAAAAACGAGGACATTCGGTCTCTGGGTACAGCATGTTCTTCCGGATTTACCACACTCCAAGATTCTGCTCTTCTTTAAAACTAAAACTCAGCAGCTAATAACTGGGCCATTTGTTTAAGGACAGGACTTTTTAATCTGAGAAGCTCCATAGGCTTCACAGATTTGTGGCTCCCTCCTGATTACAGCCATCCACAGAGGTCTAAAAACTTTCTATGTCCATCTTGTTTTAATGGTTGGAGAGATCTGGGAGGTATGTGCTGTGGAGAAGCTCTGTTCCCCAGGGCTCCCACTGTATACCCAAAGCCAGTACTATATGTGGGTGGAATGGGAAGGCGTATAATGTGAGGGGGTCAAAAAAGTTCCATATCCTCCCCTCTGTATGCATATTCTCAACATTAGTTCTTTCCTTTGGATTCAGAGATTATCTTTCTTAGTGACCCATGTTAAAGTGCAAGTATTTCACTCCAGGCTGGGTAAATTATTAGGCTATTCTTGTTTATTAACACATTAATTGTTGAAAAGGGAAAGAATACTAGAGGGATGAAATAGTCCAGTAATTCCTGGTTTCAATGAGTTTTTTGGCAAACATAGCAATTTTGTCAAGGGCTTGTCTTGGGCAAAAATCAATGAGTTATTTTATTCTCCATCCTTCCCCTCCTCACACAGTCCTTCCTCCCCCCACCTCTGGATTTCAATCAGTTGTTCTGTTGATACAAAATCCTAGTGCCTATCATACACCTAGCATCTAGTTGAGTGTGGTGAACATAGGTTAAGAGTTCTTATTTGCTTAACAAATGAATTGGATGTTGGATAGGGGTATCTCCATACTCAGCATAGTGTTTGGTACATAGTAAGTATTTAATGAATGCTTTGTCATTCATTCATTTTCCCTGAATGAGGATCTATTGAAGAAATTGGGGGTGGTTTAGCCTGGAGAAAAGAAGACTTAGCTGGGCCACGTTAAATGTATTCCAATATTTTAAGTATAGTCAACTTGAGGAGGGATTGTGCTTCCTCTGGTTGGTTTCTGAGAGTAAAACTAAGAACAATGGGTATGAGTTTCAAAGACAAAAATATTCACAAATCAAGGGGGTGGGGCGGGGATTTGCTGATAATTATAGATATCCTAAAAGAGAATGGGTTATTTGGGGAAGTTTAGGTTCCCCCTCATGGGAGGCTTTTACAGAAAGGCTGGATGACCATTTGCCCAAAGTGTTGCCAATCTTGTTCAGGTATGAGTTGAACTTCATGGGCACCAAGGTCCCTTCCAACTGTGAAATGCTATGATTCTGAGAAACTTCTAACTTAAGCTTACCTAGTGATATGAGATTAACCATGAATGTTAACCATGATCCCACAAGACTCTGTTTTGAGCTTTCTCCTCTTCTCCCTCTCCATTATTTTGCTTGATCTTTTCAATTCCCATGGATTCAGTTATCATTACTATGCCAATGACTCTCAGATCTCCTAATTCAGTCCTAATGTCTCTCCCAATCTCCACTGGTCTATTGGGTATCTGAAACTGGATGTGCCATAGACGACTTAAACTCAACATATACAAAACTGAATTCATTTTCTTTCTTCCCAAACTCTCTTCTCTTCCTAAACTACATATTACTGTGGAGGACACTACCATCCACCCTGTCGCCCAAGCTCACAACCTCAGTATCATTCTTGACTCCTTGCTATCTCTCAGACTTCCATATTTAATCAATTGCCAAGTCCTGTCATTTCAACCTCCATAACATTTCTATTATAACCCCATTTGTCCCCTCTCACACTGTCACCAGCCTGATGTGAGTCCACATCGCCTCTCATCCATACTATGACAATATCTTGCTGATTGGTTTCCCTACCACAAATTTCTTCTCATTCCAGTCCATCCTCCACTCAGCTAAAGAGTGACCTTCCTAAAGCACAGGTCTGAATATGTTTTTCCTCTATTTAATAAATTCCAATAGCTTCCTGTTGCCTCCAGGATAAAATTAAAAATGGGATTTTTGTGGGGTGGGTGGGGCGTGCTTTTAAATACCTTTATAACCTGGGTCTTCCCTACCTTTCCAGTATTCTTAGACCTTATCCTTCTACTTCCATGCACTCTGTGAGCTGCCTGTGATTTTCTCATTGCTCTTCTTTAAGTAAGGAAGGTAGCTTATTCCATCTCCCTACTCCAAGCATTTTTGCTCACCGACTCCCATGGCTGGAACTCTTTTCTTCCTAACTTTTGCTATTTTGCTTCCTTGGCTTTCTTCACATCTCAGTTAAAGTCCCTCTTTCTTCAAGAAGTCTTTTTAAGGCCCCCTTAATGCCAATGCTTTTCTTCTGAGATTATCTCCAATTTATCCCACATAAAGCTCATTTGTACATAGTTGTTTGCATGTTGTCTCGCCCATTATATCGCATACTCCTTGAGAAGAAAGGCTATTTATTGGATGGGGCTTTTAATTTTTTTTTAATTTTTGCCTTTCTTTGACTCCCTAGAACTTACCATGGTACTTAACACATATAGGTACTTAATAAATTCTTGTTGACTTGATTTTATTCATTGACCTTCAGATGGAGCCAACCTTCTCATCATGAAAGGAAGGGCAACGTGCTTTCATTTTTTTTTATTATTCTCAAGTCTCAATTTCTTGAAGATCAGCATATCTTGTATTACAGACCCTTTCAAGATGTCTGTGGAGCCCCAATCCCTGGTTCCATGTGTCTCCAGTGGCTTGGACCATCAGCCTTATGAGGACAAGGATGTGAATTTAACTCCCAGGTGAGCAGCGCAGTGTATTGGAAAGAGCACTGGACAAGAAGCCAGAAGACTTAGGTTATGGATCTATCTTTGTCCATTACTTTCTTTTTTCCATCCCAGAGAACTTTATTTTTTTAAAAAAATCTTTGTTTTAATGCCTACTCTTACAGTTAGATAAGAGTTGTGATGGGAATCTCTGTTGAGCTATATAGTATAAATAGATGAAAATCATTACATTCAAATATAAAATTCCAAAAAGAAGCATCAGTTGCTAGCTAATATCTTTTCTCTCTCTACTGTAGCCACTATTCTCTTTCAAGATACTAACTGTATTGAAAAGCAAATGATCTCTCTGTAAAAGTCAAGTTATTGGTGGATTTTAATTATTCACTTTTATAGTTTGTAATTTGTTTAATAAAGTACAATTCTATATTAATTCACAGCATGGTACAGGAATAACAACCCACCAATCTTGCTATCCTCCGTCTGTTCTTTTCATCCCCACCTTTACCACTCTAGTTCAAACTCCCATTACTTTCCACATGACCTTGGGTGCTTCCATTCATGTCTAAGGGCTTCTGTTACTCTATCTATCATATAAGGAATTCGGAGTAGGTAAATTCCAAGATCCCATCAAGCTCTTATATTCTATGATCTTTAAGTCTATTCATATAAGAATATATATTTTTCCAGCTTCTGGAAAGTCATTCTACTAATGGCTACCATCACTAACAAAGCGTGATAGAATGTTGATGGCTTGGTTCAAGACCATACACTACAAATAAATTAAGCTAGAGCACTGGTGTGAATTTTAAATCTAGCAATTTTATGTACAGTTTTTTTCTCTCTGTGTACTACTATACATATATCAGTTAAACTTAGAATGCTTTCGGTAGGATAAAGTAGATAGATGACAGAGAGAGAGGAGAGAGAAAAGAAAGGGAGATAGAGAAGAGGAGAGCAAGGGAGAGAGAGAAGGAGGGAAGGAAAGAAAGATAGAGGGAAAAGGGAGGGATGTAGGAAGGAAGGAAAATATAGGAGAAAGATAAAAGACAAAAAGGAAAAAAATGAAATAGAATAATAGGCAAACATGTGTGTGTGTGTGTGTGTGTGTGTGTGTGTGTGTGTGTGTGCAGAGAGAGAGAGAGAGAGAGAGAGAGAGATGGATAGAGACACAAAGGCTGACTCAGTCAACTGAACCCTAGTAGAAGTCCCAGGGTCAAATGGGGAGGAAAATGGTAAAAGGATTTCAGGCAATGTTAGGCAGAAAGGGAAGTGCAGTTGAAGAACTTTTAATTAAAATGTATTAATACTAACAGTTGACATTTTTATAATGCATTAAGATTACAAATTGCTTTTGCATACTATCTCAATGAATGCTCATAAACAAACATGTAATATGATAAAAGGATTATTATTATTCCTATTTTAGAGATCAGAAATTTGTGGTTCAGTCAAATTAAAGAACTTATCCAAGGTCATGTGGCCATAAAGAAGGGAAATTAACATTACAGCCAAAGTCTTCTGGTCCAAAACCTGTGATTCTCCCACAATACAATGTTATTTATCATTAGATATCTATAGCAAATATAGAAAATAAATAAAACCACAGATCTCCTTTATATGTCATTTAATTAGATACATAAAGATATCCATCACAGAACTTTTGGAGGTAGGAAAGGATTAGAAACAAAGGAGATGCTCATCAATTGGAGACCGACTAAACAAGTTATGGTACATACGTGTAAAGAGACATATTTCTGTAAAATATGAAGACTTCAAAGAACCATCAGAAGATATGTGAGCTTCTGCAGAAGGAAGTAAGCAAAACTAGAAAAACAATACACATAATAACTTCAAGAATAAAAATGCAAAGATAGCAACAACAAAAGCTATTTTTGTATAATCATAATAACCTAGCTCAGATGGAAGAAAAGAAGAAAAAAATATACTCCTTTTTCTTCTTTTCAGAGGTGGGATATTACAGGTGTGGAACATTATTTGTACTATCAGACTTGATGGATACATTTGTTAGTTTAGCTGAGCTGTGCCTTCGCCCCCTCTTAGTCTTTTTTTAACTAGGAATGCCTGAGTTTGAGAAAGAGACATAGAAAGGAAGATAATGTAAAAACAAAATATATCAATATTTTATGTATTATTGATGTAAGTAAGTTTGACTTAAAAGAATGGAAGTGTGGGATAAGAGATGAAAAGGCCAGGGGCTACACTGGTGCCAGAGATACATTAAAAGGATCAGAGGATGGTTTCAGGACATTGGGCATGGAGATGCTCCTTGGCGGACGTATGAGAGAACAAGGGTAAAAATTATACAGTATGAGAAGGCGTAAGGGAAGGAGAAGGTCAATTATATTTGTACTAGTAGGAAGAGTAGCCGCTTCACTGGTGAGTGACAGATCCATCCAAGTCCTTGATTGCAAGTGTCGTATCATCTCAAAGCATTCTTATTCAAAATGAACTCCAGGAGGTCCCCCAGTTTATTCATTTTTGCCATTAGATAATAATTTCTTTGAGGATGGAGGTCTGATTTCACTCATATTTTCATCTACCTTAATGCCTAGACCAGAGTAGAGTCCCCAGTAAGTGTTTGCTAAGTGTTGTATAAAGGGATGTAAGTAATTGCTCCATGCTTTAAAAGGGAAAAAAAAGTCACCAAATTCTGCTTTAGAGAAGTCATGAATTACTCAGTGTGGGAATATTTAGTGTCATTGGATAAATGCTAGAACTAGAGTCAAATGACCAGAGTACAATCTCCCAAAGCTGTTGTGGCTTTGGTCAAGGTCATGCTTTCTTGCCTCAGTTTACCCATCTATAAAATAGGCATGATGCTTGCATTATGTAGCTCACATGGGTATGATGAAGATGAAAGGTGATTATAAGCACTGCATAAATATAACTTGCTTTTAATAATTTAAACTCTCAAAGTTCCCTCGAAATTTAAAAAGGAAAGCAATTTAATGGATATTTCTCTGAAGGAAGCCAAATAAGCTTTTGAGACCATTGGCAGTGGGCCCCCCTTCTTCTAACTACTAATTATAGAGCTTTATACTTTTTTCAAAGTTCTCTCACATACATTATCTCATCAAATCCTCTCAACTACCCTGTGAGGTAAGTCGAGTGGATGTAATTCATCACTTTGACATGTGAGGAAACTGAGTTTCAGAGATGTTGTCTGACCCAAAATTACATAGCTGCTTGAGGATAAAGCTAACTTGGGAGCCCAAGTTTTCACTTTCAAATGATTCAAATTATTAACAATTCCCCTACTTATTTTGTTTCCTTACATAGAGCCTACGTCTGCCTTTTATTCAGCTTCCATTCATCTCTGGGAACAAGAAAAGTAATTCTACTCCCTCCTTCATACGGAAGTCCTTCAGACTTTTGAAGACAAATACTATGTTCCCCATTATATCTTTTCTAGGCTCAGTCTTATGAGTCAGTTAATGCAAGTGGCATTAACCTATTTTTTTAATGCAACTGAAGGAGGTCAAGTGGTTTGTCCAATGATCCAGAACAAGCAAGCACTGGAGAGGAAACTCAAATCTCCATCTCCTGATTCTAAATAAAGTGTTCATTTTATAATACAATATAGTCTCATCCCTCCCATACCCTGGTATGCCCCAATAGACCTGTATCACAAGTTCATCAATTGTTAGCAATGAGAGAGACCTTAAAGATCAGATCTCTTAGATCATCTAATGTGACCAAAACCTCAGCAAAAATCCCTTCTTCAATATCCCCAATAATTTAATCATTCATCTTGCTCTTGAAATTCTCAAAAAATTCCAGCGAGGAGAAACTTCATGTCTACAGCCTCCTCATTTAATCTCATTTTAATTTTTTATTTCATTTTTAATGAACAAGAACTTATTTTTCTCCCTTCTACCTCTCCACTTAAAACAAATCCCATAATGAATATTCAGTCAAGCAAAATATATTCTTGTGTCAGTCATGCCTAAAATTGTATATTTCAGTCTGCATTTTCTATCAATCACTTCTCAGTCAGAAGGAGGATAGCATGCGTCACCATCAATCCTCTGGAACTATGGTTGATCATTATGTGGGCCAGAGTTCTTAGGTTGTTGAAAGCCATTTTTACAATGTTGTTATTTTTTTTCTCCTGGTTTTGCTCATTTCACTCTGTATTAGTTCATACAGGTCTTCCTGAGTTTCTCTGAAACCAACCTTTTTACCATTTCTTGTACCATATAATATTCTACTATATTCATGTTCCATGCATGATCCATTCATACATTCTCCAATTAAAGTTTACTTCTCCTTAGTTTTCATTTTGTTGTTGTTGTTGTGGATATAAATGAGCTGCTATCAATATTTATCTTTTTCCTCTTTCTTTGAGGAATTTGGGCTAGAATCCTAACCATGGTGTCACTTGATCATACATAGTTTAGTGACTTTCCTTTTCAGCACAATTCCAAATTACTTTCCAGAATAGCTGCACAATTCAGAACTCCATTAACAGTGCATTAATGTGACCACTTTCCTACCATTCCTTCAACTTCTGTCACCATTCTCTTTTTGTCATATTTGACAGTCCAATGGGTAGGAGGCAGAACTTCAGAGTTGATGTAATTTATATGTCTCTATTAGTGATGTGGAACATTTTTTACCCTTGTAGCTCTAAGTCACTAACAACAGTTTGGATTTCTTCCTTTGAAAATTGCCTATTTATACCCATTGTTCATTTATAAAATGGGGAAATTCTTTAATTTTACAGAAGAGCAAATCAGCTCCTGAAAATTCAACACTGTACTCTGCCGGTGGGCAAAGCAAAATCTTATCAGCTATCTCTTAATATGTACTATAGGATTTGCCTGAATCATTTCAGAGTTATAGTGTGATATTAATGCAGGACCAGGAGACTACATTCTACCCACCTTAAGGAGCCTGTTCCTAGTTTCTCCTGACTGTAATGCTGCAGAGACCACTGAGAAAGTCTCAGGGCGTGTGTGTATTGGAGGACGAATGATCTGGGAGTGAGAGTGAGTGATAGGCAAAATCCCATAAATTCTCTGGGATGACTGGGAAATATGGGAGTGATGGAGTAAAAAAAAATGTTAGGATTTTATGGCCTCCTTCTGAGTCAGAAATCCTGGTTATCATCATGTCTGCTTCATAGTACAACACATTAAATATTTATTAAGCACTTTCTGTGTATAAAACACAATTGAATGTCTTAAGGGGAGGATACAAAATTTAGATGCAACCTATACCCTGAGCTCTTGAAGTTTACATTCTAATAGGGGAATAAGAAAGAGGACAGGTGACTACAATCCAAATTAATATATGTCTATGTTGATTAGAAAGACACCATGATGCAACATAGAGTCTGAGGGTCCTTATTGACAAGCGAAATATTGATTCTCATTGTTAGAGAATTCTAAGTGTCAAGAGAAGAGGGAGAGTGAGGAAGGGGAAGAGAGAAGGGGGGATTGAGAAAGGAAAATTGGAGAAAGAAATAAAGAAGAGAAGAGGAGAGACAGCATTTATGAAGCATGTACTATGTGTAAGTCATTGTGCTGGGTATTGAACATGTAAATACAAGTTGGAAAGATCCCTAACCTCAAGGATCTTATATTTTAACAGGAGGAGGCAAAACATAAAAGGAATGCTGGAAAGAGAGGATGAGGGGAAAAGAAGATTACCTTCCCAGGAAAGAGTTAGTTCATGGAGAAGTGGATCAGTTTGGAGAGCTGGTTGAGCTGGAAGTGAAGGTAGCTGCCTGGCTGGGGCTTTTTGATAAATGGTAATCTTGGGCAGGGCCTGAGGGCAGTGTCATCTTATAGTGGACTTGTAGAATAGTGGGCAGGTGGAGCAGACCGGAGAATGAGTTGATCCAGGAGGTTCAACTTGAGAATTGTCCTGTATTCTTTGGACATAGGTAAGTCTGACCTTCATTCACTTCTCTTAATCATAACTGAATGGCATAGAAGTGGACATTTAAGACCCTGACAGCATTTCTCTGTAGGGCACATAAGCCACTTTAGAAAAGTGCTGGGGAATCCCTTCCCATCTCCCTTTCCAGGGTGTTTTTGGTTGCAACTCTTGCCAGGCCAGCTTTCTTTCTTTACTTTTGACCTGAATGACACCTAAGGTTGCCTTCTTTGGTCTAGGAGCTTTCATAAATACAATTTCACAGGCTGCCTCTTTAATCCTCCCAGAGAAAGTGAAGGTCTCAGTACTGACTACCCTTTATTAATTGAGTTTAGGATTATCCACAGCCTACAAGTACAGGGGAAATGGAGATACAGCTGCAATCCATTTACTCTGAAGTCCGGGTCAAGAACAAAGGACTTTTCAAGGCATTACATATGTGTCAACTCTGCCTGGGACAGGGTCAGATGTTGAACTTTAAAGTTTAGTAAAACAACAACAACAAAATCCAGTTTCACGATCAGTAATTGCTTACATTTCAGACCTTAGCACAAGGGAATAATACCCAGGAGAGCTTTCCTTCCCCCTTGTCACACCTACTCCTTTTTTAGCCCCTTAACTCTTTCCAGTTAATTTCTTCTTCAGGCAACATGATGGTAGACCATGTGGAATAGAGGAGGTTGCTTAATTAGAGGATTCTCTGAAGGGTTGCATCCTGGCATTCTAAGCTCTCTTTGAAAGAGATGCCAACTGAGACATCACAAATGACTGATGGGATATTTATAAAACATTTCATATCCCATAGATACGTAGGCTAATAAAGTTGGAAGGGACCTTAAACATCATCTAATCCAACTTCTTTTTACAGATGAAGAAACAGAGGCCAAGAGATGGGCCCAAGGCTACACAGCCTTGTAAGCGGCAGAGCTGGGATCTGAGCCAAGAACTTCAGGGGGCACCAGTAGGAGTCTCAGTAAATTATAACAGGTGTCATTGGGCAAGCAAAATAGTAGTTTGAATCCAAAATTTGGAATAAGTGATAATGACTTTTAAAGGCTTAGGTAGCATGAAAAGTGCTTTTAAAACTGTTCATACAGGATGGATCACTTTCCTCACCTCCCTCTTGCCACTGAAAAGATAATCAGATTGGAAGGACTATGGGTTAACACTCCCTCAAAACCGTATCTCATGAGAACCTTCCAATGGGGGTTCTTTTTAGCAGATATCGAGAAGACACATTTCAAAGCAAAAGAGACTTAAACAGAATAGCAAATATAGTCACAAAGAAAGATCTTTAATGCAACAGTGGTATGCTTTCTTCCTGACATTACCACACCAACAATAGAGGAATGAAGAACACAAAGTGCATGTGACCAGAAAACATAAATGGAAGGTATGTAAATGGAGGGAATACATGTGGCCAGAAAGCACATGCGATTTGGGCAACCCCATATGCTGTAGAACTACCAATGTCATTTGTTGGTGTCATCATATTGAGGTTCTGCTCTGTCATCCCATCTCTCCTGGGTATCTCTACTAATCTCTTAATAACTCAGTTGCTCTTTTCTATGAACATCTGGGCTTCAGGTACTTATCCTCTTTAAGAACATGGAAAATTCACTACTATTTATTGTAGAGGTTGACCAACTATGGTCTGGGAGTCACATCTGATATACTACCTGTATTTGTACAGCCTGCAAGCTAAGCATATATGTGTGTTTATATACACAAACATATATATATATATACACACACATAAGTATACATGTATGTATGTACATGTGTACAGATTATATACAAAGGTATATGTATGTGTGTATATTGCATGTACTATATGTATATGTGTATTGTGTGTATGTGTGTATTTCAGAACACAGCACATAATCAAGTAATCAGCACACACGTAAGACTGCAACTATCCTTTTGACTACTTTCTTTTGGTATATCCTTGAGACTTTTGATCCCAGAAAACTATCTGACTTGATATTAGAAAATCTTTTTCAATGACTAAAAGTTTATCCACACCCCCAAAACCCATTTCAGGGATCTGCTACATCTAAAACTCCCTATACAAGGAGCATAGGATGATGGGGAACAGATTTGAACCAGTTGTTGCTGTTTAGTTGTTTCAGTCATGTCTGACACTTTGTGACCCTTTTTGGGTTTATCTTGGCAGAGATAATGGGGTGGTTTGTCATTTCCTTCTCCAGTGGATTAAGACAAACAGAGGTTAAGTTACTGACCTGGGCCACACAAAGTAGTAAGTGTTTGAGGCAGGACTTGAACTCAGGTTTTCCTGACCCCAGCCCCAACACTCTACCCATTGTGCCACCTGACTCCTAATACCGTGCCTAGTATTCACACTTTTTCATCTTCCCTTTGTGTGTTTTTTCTCCCATTAGAGTGTAAACTCTGTAGGTAGGAACTATCTTTTTGTTTTCTTCTATATTTGTATTCCCAATACTTAGCATAGTGCCTGCCATTTAATACATAACTGTTTATTGACTGAAATACACACACACACACACACACACACACACAGAATTAAATGTGTCTAAGTAGGATCAAACGGTCTTATAGTACAATGGAAAGAATACTGGTTAGAATTAGAGGACTAGTGTTTTAATTCAGACTATTATGCTAAATATCTGTATGACCTGGGGTGAGTCATATAACCTCTTGTAGCCTTAATTTCTTTAACTGTAAAGTGAGATTATTGGACATTTTAAAGTCTTTTCCAACAATAAATGCATGATCTCTGATATTTAATTTTTTAAAAAATACATATCTCTAATTTATACTTTAGAAGATATTTTAATGTGCTTATTTGTACTGTTAGGAATTATCTTGAAAGTCCATGTCCTTGCTAGTCCTTGTAAATTATCTCTGTCTCTTTCTTTCAAGGAAAATAGCCTTTAAATTCAATAACAGCCTGCCAAGCACCTGGAAGGATATAGATGCCAAGATATTGGCTGGGAAGGACAAAGGGGATTGATTTTTGCTCTAAAGTACCTTCCCATTGAGTGGAGAATCTGAGTATAGAGTTCCAAAGTGAGCTATGTCATTAACATTGTGGCCTTGGCCAAGTCACTTCATTTGCTTGGGCCTCAGTTTTTTCATCTATAAAATAAAAATGTTGAACTACATGATTATTAGTATCCTTGACAGTTCTAATCTATTGTCTTATGATCATGACAGACCCAGATTCCATGATTCTATGGTATCTAAGGTACTTCCCAGCTCTAATCCATTATCCGTTGAGCTTCCTAAATGTAAATAATACCATCTTATGATCTCAAAGGGTCTTTCCAGCTCTTGAGTCTTTGATTGTGGAAACAAAGGATTTATAAGCAACTGTATAATTCATCACAGGAAATTATTTATCATTCAAAAGCAAATACACAAAAAGGTAGATGACCCCATTAACTTAGTCCAATAAAGAGTCCTAAGAGGTATGCTAAACTAGCTCTCCATATGCTGAATGACTCTGTCTGCCTGTCACTCTCTGTCTCTCTCTCTCTGCCTCTGTCTCTGTCTTTGTCCCTCTCCCTCCCCCTCTCCCTCTCCTGTTCCCTCTCTCTCTCCCTCCCTCTTTTTCTCTTTCTCCCTCCCTCCCTCCCTCTCCTCTCCTCTCTCTTTCTCTCTCTCTCTCTCTCTCTCTCTCTCTCTCTCTCTCTCTCTCTCTCTCTCTCTCTCTCCCTCTGTTGCCATTGAAGACAGCACCACCCACATTTCAATGAGAGTACAAACTTAGCTTGGGTTGCTGGGAGGCAAACCTCATACATGGCCTACTGGGCTCTGACTTAGGTTGAGTTCTTCTCTGAACCTGGAGGCCAAGGAAAGAAAGGGAACCTGTAAGAGGAAGGTGTTTTTGCCAGAGGGAACCAATTGAAGTTGGGGTTTTGTTGCTTTTTGACATGGAGCCTAATTAAGCTTTCAACTCTTTGACCACAAAGTTGTCTTAAAATACCGAGAGGAAATTGGCCAACAATTCTTAGCATCACATGAAAGAAATTAGAGGCATGTCTTCCTTTACTAATCCTGTACCAAGGCACAATGTTAAATATACTAGATGTCATGTAACAATCATGTTCCCTGGCAGCTAAGAACAGGCTTATCTTCTTGCTCAAGAATATCAACCTGCTGCATCCCTGCTCTCATCAGATCTCCCCTCCTCCTCCAACAGCAGCAAAAGTGGAGAGGATGTGAAATGGTGACTGCCATGACCCATAACCCCAGTTTACGGGGCTGTTTGTTTGCTAGTGTCTATATTTCATCTTCGTTGGGAACACGGAAGCTAATTTGGTGTGAAAATGATTTCCCATGGCTACTCTCTTTGCCAGTGTGGGTGCCAGTAATCAGAAGGAAACAGCTTTGTTTCCTATGCCTACAGACTCCCTTTCCTTCTATTTAAAGCCCTCTATGATCTGGCTCCAAGCTGACTTTCCTGCTTCATTTTCAATTACTACCTTTTACTGACTTGGCCTTCAAGACAAACTGGTCATCTCACTGTCCTCCATCATGCTGTGCTCTCTGTGGCCTGTACACGTGATTGATATGTGGTTTTGCAGGTGCAATGCTCCATTCCTGGAATGGACTCTGTATTCCACTCTGCCTGTGGAAACCCTTCTCTTCTTAAAGGCCCAGTTCAAATGCTACTTCTTTCATAAGACCTTACCTTAATAATTTTTAAGTACTTTGTGCTCTACATAGGCGCTGTGCTAAGAGTTTGGAACACAAAGACAAAGGTAAAATAGCCCCTGCCCTCGAAGAACTTAAACTCAAGTGGAAATATCAGTGTGTGAAAAAACTGGTACCTACATGATACATACATGAAAGAAGCGAGGTTTTCTCCAGTATCCTGATCTATAAGCAGACACTAACATAAATTCCCATGTTCCAAACCCACCTAGGACCTTGGCATAATTCAAATATTATTACTATTTATGTAACCGTTTCCTTCTACTGGATTGTCAGATACAGCTCCATTGTGTAGTAAATAGGGTGCTAGACTTAAAATCATGAAAAGATTTAAGTTCAAAACCATTTCTGGACACTTAGAAGCTATAATCCTGGACAAATTGTTTAATGTCTGTCTGCCTCAGTTTGCTCAGCTCTAAAAAGGGAATAATAGTATCTACTTCTCAGCGCTTTTATGATGATAAAGTGAGTTAATTTTTGTAAAGAACTTTGCAAAACTTAAAGCAATGTAGAAATGCTATTATTTTCCATCTATGTTAGGGGCTAACGCAGGGAACTTATACATAGTAAGTGCCTAATTACTGCTTCCTGAAATTATTGAGTTGAGTGCCTCATTGGAAATGGAACCAAAGAGTTATAGATTTGATACTGATAATCTCACAGACGGTCTAGTTTAACTCCTTCATTTTACAGATGAGGAAATGAGGCTCAGAAAGGTTGAATAAGTGTGATGGCCAAGAGAACACACATACATTATATATGTGATTGGCAAAGCTCACACTTGTATCTAATAGGCTTCTATGTAGAGCCAACTCGGTATAGTCAGAAAAGTGCTAGCTTTGGACTCAGAAGACCTGAGTTAAAATCTAGCCTCTGACATTTACCACCTACCTTATGTATTTTGAGGAGGTCGTTCCCCTTTGCTGAGAATTAGATATTTCTCCTCAGCTCTAGTTCTATAAATATATGTGAGGGCAACTGGACAGAGCAGCGATTATTAGAGTGCCTGGCCTGGAGTCAGGAAAACCTGATTTCAAATCTGACCTCAGATACTAGCTGTGTGACCCTAGGCAAGTCGTTTGAGTGTTATTTGCCTCAGTTTTCTCATTTGTAAAATGGGGTAATAATAGCACCTACTTCCCAGAGTTGAAGTGTCAAAGACTATTAACCTCTTATCAAAACTATAAGCTCTTAGCACAGTGCCTGGCACATAGTAGGCATTATGTAATCTTGAGCCAGCTAGGAGGCAAAGCAGATTGAATGTTGGACCTGGAGCTCAAATCCTGCCTCAGACACTTTGTAGCTGTGTAATCCTGGGGAAGACACAACCTCTGTTTACCTCAGTTCCTTATCTGAAAATGGGTATAATAATTATCACCTAGCTCTCAGAACTGTTGAGAGGATGAAATGAAATTATATTCATAAAACACCTTGCAAACCTTATATATCTATATACATAAACATATACATATGCATGTTATATTGTGATGATTTGATTGTCATTATAGATATGTACATGCATATACATGTCTATGGTAAAGTGAAAAAAAAGAAGCACTAAATTTTGATTTAAAGAGTCTCTATTTCAATGTTGACTTTTCCAATTATGCTTGTCTAACTCTGGAAAAGGAACTTTCCATCTCTGGGCTCCAGTTTTCTCATTTATCGAAAAAAGGGATTATAGCATCATAGTTGGTAGAGATCTTAGAAGTTATCTAGATTAGGGTTTTTTTTTACAAGTTAGGAAACTGAGACCCAGAATGGTATTATGATTCAAGATTACTTTGTAGAAAATAGAATCACCAGAGATTCAAACCCATGTCTTTGACACTGAATCCAGTTCTACTTTCACCACTCACATTTTGTGGTGTTGTTTGCTATTCTCAAAGGTTACTTCTAACTCTGAGTATTATTGGATTTTACACACACACATACACACGCGTACACACACACACATACACACACACACACACACATTTTGTTTAGACCCTAAGAATTCAATTGGCACAGGGAAAGAAGAATGAAGAAAGAAGAGGAGAATTTATTAAGCACCTACTATGAGCCAGGTTTTGTGATAAGTACTTTAAAAATATTTTATCATTTAACTTCCATGAGTGTGTGTGTGCATGTGTGCATGCTTGTGTGTGTGTGTGTGTGTGTGAAGCTTCCTACCAATAATTCATCTTGGCAACTAGTCAATATATTGTAGCATTGCTGTGTTGAGTATGTCATTGAAGGCTTGAACCCACATCTTTTTGACTACAAGGTAAATTCTACAGGTACTACATAGACATATATATGTGTGTGTATGTGTATGTATATATGTATGTGTATAAATACATATACACATACATATAGATGTATATATACATATGCACACATATGTCTATATATCAAGAGATAGAGAGTAAGAAGAGAGAGAGAGAAATGGAGAGGGACTAAGCAATATACATCTATGTGTATATGTATGCATATATATGCAACTATGTATATATGTATGCCTGGTCATATGTACCCATGGATCATGTGTGGATGTATACACATGTACATTATTAATAGCCTAATATTAGTAGTGTGGCTGCATTAGTGAATTTCAACTTGATTTGGCCCAGTATCTACAAAATAGCTATATCAAGAAGTCTAGTAGTCACTCCCCTTATGTTAGAGTATTTCTGTTAAGCAAAATGGGGTTGGGGTGGGAACAGAAAACAACCAAACCAGGAACTAAAGAGAAATACCTGGAGGTCCGCTCAAAGGGCTTACACAAAAGATTGCTAAAAGTCAATGGCCTGAATAATTATCAAATTAATTAATGACAATAGATGTATATGTCTGTTAATAAAAGTACTAGAAATGACCAAGAGCATCATGAAAGGGTCAAAGAGAAGTGTTACTGTGTATGTACGTATTTAATTGTATCAAATGAATAACTTGATTATTGTTTGGATGGTGTTCTCATCAGGATGAAAGAGATGAATATTTTCAAAATGGAAGCCTTAATTTAGTCCAGGATCTGCAAGCAGCATAGAGGAATAGAGAAATGTGTTCTTCAAAATTTCTTTATTCTTTCCCTCCCTATCTTAGTTAGACAAATCCATTGCAAGTTCCAGGGCTCCAGCTAGGATCCCCAGAGATTATTAATTCAGGTGAATGGCATAACCTCACCAAAGAAGATGAAACCCTAAGTTATTTTAAATCTGATTTTCCTAGTTTTGTATTAACCAGAGGCCCATCTCCAGCCTGTCCTATGGCCATTGTACTCCTCATTACTACTTCCAACAAAGAAAATGTAATAAAATCGTTGTTGTTTAGCTGTGTTTGACTCTTCCTGACTCCTGGAACATAGCATACCAATACTGTCCATGGAGTTTTCTTGGCAAAGTTACTGGAGAGGTTTGTCATTTCCTTCTCCAGTCTATTAGGGCAAACAGAGGTTAAATAATTTGCCCAGGGTCACACAGCTAGTACATATCTAAGGCCAGATTTGAACTGGAGTTAGATTTCCTAACTCCAGGCCCAGTACTCTAGCCACCGAGCCACCTTGCTGCCTCCTAATAAAATGCTAGGTTTTCTTAATATTCATAGAATCTTAGAATCGTGACTGGTCAGAGTTGATAGGTTATCTAGATATCATCTGGTCCAATACTCTCACCTTACAGGTCAGGAAAAAAGGCCCAGGGAAGTGAAGGGAGTAGCCCAAGGTTATATAGGCATAGAGCCAAGACTTGAAACCCAGCTCTTCTTACTCCTAACACTCTTTCTACTACAATGGAAGGAAACCATTTCCTATTCTTTAATGGTCCTATTGAAAAGCTCATTAGTAAAGGAGGTTGGCATTTTCTCACTAAAAATGTGTTAGAGATCTATCACTTATTGAAATTTTTTTCTCTTCCCATTATTTGGAAAATTGAGTGAATTTAGTTGCTTAAATAAGACTTTTCTATTTATTATCTAGGGATGGGAGCAACCGTGGAGATAAAATGAGAACATTCTTTCTCCCTCTTCCTGAATGTGCCTCCTGCCAACATTCAAATCCAAGCCAAATTCAGCCTCTTGAGGCTGGAAAGAGTTTGATTGCATTTTTTTTTTGGGGGGTGGGAGGCATTTTTTTAATTACTTTCCGTTTTCACACGCCTCTGCAATCCTACTGCCGGGGGAAGAGAAGAGGAAATGTTGAGGGACCAGGAGAAAGACTGTTCTCATAGTGGAGCCAACAGAGAATGAGACAGGAAGAGCCAGAAACACTCACTTCCCAAACCCTTCATGCCTGAAGTCTCCCCAGCTCTGTCAGATGTGAAGAGGTTGAGTCACTGGGCATCTTTTCTTTCCCGAAGAATGACTTCTTTCTTTGGAATCACTGAAGACTAAGGAAGGGCTTAGATAATAGAGTGCTCTGTTGCCTTCTCAGTCATTAACATATGGTACAGTGGTCAGAATTGGCCTTGGACAGAACTAATTTCAAAAAGTCTACTCCTCATTATTATTTTCTTTAAATGTACCTACAAGGCTCTCCCCTTCTCCCCAACAACAGCTCTACAGGGCTAGATGGCAATGATCTTCCTCTGTCTCAAATTAAAAGAACATTGAGAAAGATGCTAGGATCCCTTTGCCTCCCTGATATTCCTGATCTACTCACAACCAGAGGCTTATATAATGGGGATGGAATAGTGGAAGGATAAGCGATTTAGAATAAGGGTATTGTCTTAAAATCCAAGTTCTCCTACTCATACCCTTTGGGCGTTAATTCCTTCATTCGCAAAATGAAGGAGTTAGATGGTCTCCAGGTATCCTCTCAGTTCTAAAAATTATCAGTGATGACTCCCTGCCAGAGGACGAGTCTATCCCAAAGCTATGGGGCCTTCCTAACCCTTGGAAGTTTTCCATTTACCTTGTGTCCAAAAGAAACTTGAAGAATAAAGGAAGAGTAAATTTATTTGCTATGGGTTCATTTTTCTGTCCTACTCTACATTTCAAAATCCTTTTTAGTCATCACTTATCCTTTCTTAATTCTTTGCTCTCTCTAATGAAGACATGATATTTTGTTTTGTATCCTTAATCTCATCCTCTGCTCTCTTCAGCAGTTTTTGTTCCCTCAATAATTTGCTTTCTAAATCTGATCTTTAATCTTTACTCATCTACTGGTTCCTTCCCTACTGCAGATAAATATGCATAGGTTTGTTTTCCCATCATTGAAACAAACAAAACAAAAACAAACCACAACAAAAATTTCCTTGTCCCTACTATTTCTTCAGACTTTCATGGTGTATGAGGAGGGCAGAGTTTATAATCTCAAATAGGATCATAAACATGTCTGAAACGTTCGGAATCGCCGGATATAAGAAACTCTCAAAGTAGAAGGCAGAAGAATCAAAACATTTATTTAGGCTCCACAGTAACCAACCCATGAACCAGCAACCCCATTTTGATATATTGATCAAAAGCTTCCAGGCCCAATAAGTACGCCTTGAAAGAGTAACCAGGAGGCTACAGAGAAGCATGATTGCGTAAAGCAAAATCATGTTTCCCCCTCTATGGTAATAAGATTACCCACTGGCCTGAAGTCTTTGTTCAGCTTCCTCCCGTAGGTCAGCTCTGCTACTGGCAGCTCCTGCTTCAGCTGTGTCTGTGGCTGTGGCTGTAACTGACGTAACTGTCGTAACTGCCTCTGTAACTGCCTCTGGCTCCAACTGTAGCTGTAACTGTCGCTGTAACTGTCGCTGCAACTGTCGCTGGCTCCAACCGGAAAAGGAAAAGAGGATCTTCAAGCTGTCCTCTCCCCTCTTATAGAGTTTTTGACATCATCAAGCACCGCCTGAACGACCAGGGCCGATTGGTTCTTGACTTGGCCCCTCCCCCTAGCATAGCCGTTAACACCTCCCCTCAGCCAGCCCCATGACTCATCACACAGGAAGTTGTCTGCTTCCTGGAATGCTCCTTGGGCCTCCTGCCCCGGAAGAGCAAGCCACAGTGTCCAGAGGCTCAATGAGGTAAGCTGAGTCATTCAAAGAAAACAAAGGCCATTCTGGCTACACATGGTATGCTTATTTTTTTTCCTATCTTCACAGTGAAACTTCTGGAAAACTTGTCTACATATGTTGCTTACATTGCTTCTCCTCTCATTTTGTAACTGGCTTCTTAGCTCATCACATAACTCAAATTGTTCTCTCCAAAGTTACTAATGATCTCTTAATTTCCAAACCAAAATGGCCTTTTCTCAGTCATCATTCTATTCCTTTGATACGATCTTTCACATGATGACTTCATCTGCTCTCATGATTCATCTATTATCCTACCTAGGCAAATGGCTCCCAGATCTGCTTCTATCTCCTGAGCTCCTGCTCCACCTTAACAAATGCTTATTAGGCTTTTTGAACTTGATGTCCTGTAGGCATCTCAAACTGAACATGTCCAAACCAGAATTCATCATTTTTTTTTTCTGTCGAGGGTACCACCCTTTTTCTCTTCAATCCAGTCTGCAACTTGTTATTCCTGTTTTTTTTTTTACTCTTTCACCTCTCATTTTCACTTAACTGCCAAGTCTTGTTGATTCTATTACAACAACATTTTTTTCATTTCTGCCCTCTTCTGTACACCCACACAGACACACCCTAGTTGAGGGCCTCATCACCTCTCAAATGAACTATTGCAATGGCCTTCTAATTGGTGTCCCTGCCTCTAGCCTCTCCCCTTTCTATTTTCTTCTCTACTTAGTTCCCCAAATGATCATTCTAACAGAGAAGTCTTATCCTGTGGCTCCATAGTGTTTTACATAAGTGGTGTTGCAGGCTTTAAGAGACACATGATAGGGAAGAGAGGGTTTTTTACTGCCTTTCTCAGGAAAAGGAAGCCCTCTGAATCTTTTTTTTTTTGGCAGTGGGGGGGGGGTGGGTAACTGCTCTTCCATTCTATTTTCTAACAGTCTAGTTTTCTGGCTTGGGACTTAACTAGATAATTATTCTCTGCCTCCTTTCCCCAAACACTTTCTTCTCTGCCCCAGGGTAAGGTAGTAATGTAGATCAATGCAACTCCTCAATATCCCTGACTAAATAGACATTGTGTTAGATGGGAAAGAACCCTGAACTGAAATGGAGATGAGACTTGAAGTCTAACTGTGCATCACAGTGTTCTTATTAAAGTCAAATCACATGATGTTTGCAAAGTATTTTGTAAACCTTAGAACCTTATATAAAATCTCAATGATCGTTATCTTTCTACTTCCAGCCTCAGTTTCCAAATATACAAAGTGTGCATGATAGTATTAATACTACCTCCATCCATAGGTTGTTGTAAAACATTCACTTCACTAGCTATAAATTACAATAGGACCATGCAGCAGTAAGGTAGAGAATCAAGAGCACTAGAGATCTAGTTTCTAGTCCTAAGTCAGCTACTAGCTTGCTAGATGACCTTAGATAAGACCCTTCTTGGTCTCATATGTGAAATGATGAGGGGATAAATTCAATTACCTTCAAATATCTCTTCTTGCTCTAATAGTTTATGTTCAAATGTCCTCTCCAATTCGAACAGCATATGAGACTATGTTTTGTTGTTCTTGTTCAGTCATTCAGTGGTGTCTGACTCTTTGTGATCCTATGGACCATACGTAGTTTACCGATGCTATCTATGCAATTTTCTTGGGAGGAAAACTAGTGAGGTTTGCCATTTCCTTCTTCAGTGGATTAAAGCAAACAGAGGTTAGGTGACCTCCCCAGGATCACACAGCTAGTAAGTGTCTAAGGTTGGATCTTCCCGACTCCAGACCCAGTGGTCTATTTACTGAGCCACCTGGCTGCCTTGAGACTGTATCAGTTATTATTATTATTATTAGACAAAGTCCAAATACTGACTAATGTCAACAAATGTATTTAGCTTGTTTGTACATATTTGTTTGCTGGTTGTCTCCCCCATTAGATTGTAAGCCTCTTGAGGTCAGGGACTGCCTTTTGACTCTTTTCTATCCCATTAAGTACTTAATAAATGCTTACAGATCGATCACTTAATGCCTGATTGTCATTAAAACTTCAAGAATAAATGGTAATTTCTATTGTAGTCATCATTAAATTAGCAACATTAAAGACCAGAAAATTACTAACACTTCAGGCATGTGGTTGATTCCTTTTTATAGTCACTGAATGAGTAGAAAGCCTCTCTCTGTTCCATGAAAGGTTTTACATTGCCAAGGCCGCTCTCAGATGACATTAAGATTAGCTAGCAAATCAAGCAAATATTCTCCAATGGAAAAAACTATTTCTTAATGATAGCTTATATAAAGTATTTTACGTACACAATTGGCTTTCATTCTCAGAACAAACATGTGAGGTACCTACGATATTACTATATTACTATTGCTTTCCTTATTTTACAGATGAGAAAACGGACTCTTAGGGAGGGTGACTTGCCCATGACCACATCTTGAGTAGAATATCAGAAGTAGGACTGCATTAGAAGGAGAGCCAAAAGACCTGGTTTCTTTTTTTTTTTTTTAATTTTTAGTTATTTACTTTTTAATTTATGGAATAAAACAAGCATTTTCTATAACATGGCATAATAATAAAAGATTGTACATGGAACAGAAAATCTATTATCTGCAATTTGCTATTCTTTTTAAATATATAATAAAGTTATTCTTTTTCTTCTCTCCTCTAGAGATGGCCACTGTTAGAACTCTGTGTGTATATGTATGTGTGTAATCATTCTATACATACTTCTATTCATCAGTTCTTTTTCTAGATGCAAATAGTATCTTCATACATCCTTTATAGTCAATTTGTGTATTTATAATAAAGACCTAGTTTCTATTGTGAGCACTATCTTTAAATATCTATGTCAACTTGGACAAGTTAGTCAACTTCAGTTTCTTCATCTTTAAATAACAGCTGTAGAATAAAAAAAATGATGAAAAATATGTTTAATATTCTAGGATTCCACATTCTAATGGCCTATCTCCTAATATTCTACCTTCTAAAGTAAGAGGCAGTAAGCTAAGTATTACATTTAAAAATGTAATAAGCATTCTTGGGCCACGGACCACTAAAAGAAAAACAAGTAGATGGCGGCCAGCTGTAGTTTGCCAACTCCTGTTCTAAAGAGTCCCTACTCTACTCTCACAATATTCTATACTATATAGATCCTCCTACTTCTAGATTGTTTCCTCTAAGGTTCTATACTTTAAATTTCTTTCCAGCTCCAATTTTCATGGATTCTGTAGCATTAGGTACTGTTGCAAATGTAAAAGAAATATAAGGCATATACCTGACAATCTATTTGAGGAGATAGAACCAACACTTGGAGTAATAGTATGGTAGCATATAATTAAATGCCAGAAATAAGTAAGACAGAGACAATAAAAGGCTTTTAATTGTATTCAAGTAATGTGAATGACCATCTGTCAGGAATGCTATGGATGGGATTACTGTATTGGGCAAATTGTGGACTAGATGCTTTTGACATCCTTTCTACCTCAAAGGTTCTATAATTTAGGAGATTTTCATATAAATATAGATATCCACAATATAGATCCATCCATCCATCTGCCTACCTATCAATCTATCATCTATATTTTTAGAAGCTCAGAGGAGGAGGAGATCAGTGAGGGCTAAAATAACCAGGAAAGATTTCATGAAACAGAAAATCCTTGATTTGGCTCTCAAAGTTTGGAAAATAGAAAAACTGTTCAAAAACTAATCTGTAATGTATATGGATGAGCCAAGTCTCAAGCCCTGCACAGAAAACTCTCATGTGCACAGAATGTTCAGATTAATTAAATATGCTTGACATAAGACACGACTTTTTAACAAACTTTCTGGAGTGGAGTTGTGTGCTTCATAGGCACTCATTGAGCATGTAATGAATTAAAGGGAATTAGCAACTAGGTCTGTCTATACAATGGAGTGGGCTGCAGTGTGAAGTAGTGAGCTCCCCATTACTGGAAATATTTGAGCAGAGAGTAAATGATTATCAGATGGGGCCATTACAAGAGAAATCTCTCCAATGATCATCATTTTGGACTAAATAACTTTTAAGTCACTTTCAAACCCTGAGATTCTGTCACACTCTGAGTGAAGAGAAGGGCAGGGTATTCCAGTTGGCAGGAAGAACATGAGCAAGATCCCAGAGGTCAGAACTGACCACGGCATGTTTATAGGGCCAATAAGAAGAGGCTGAATCGAAGAGAAGATAGATGTTAGAAACCAGTGATCAAAGGTATAGGATGGAGTCATATTTTGGGGTCCTTAAATGCCAAGCCTAGGAAAGACACTAAATTTTGACATTATTCAGAGCTTTAGATATGGCCTATGATACTAACATAAGTTTGATAACTATCCTATTGACAACAATGTTAGTCATAAGTAAAATTGTGGTAGAACATTTAGAGTTTTGCATTGAGTATATTCTGACTTCTTAGCATCTATATCAGGTCTCATAATACTACCCAGTTGAAGGATTTAAATTCATCCTTTAAAATTCATCCACCCAACACCATTCCAAAGGAAGGAAGGAATAGACTCTTCTATGCCAAAACAATGCTGTTGATTATGTCCACTTTGATCTTAAAATTCACATCTTTGAATAATAATAGTTATATTAACAGCTATAAAAACCATGCTATTGACTCAACAATAGCAGTACTAGGTCTATATCTTTAAGAGAACAAAGAAAAAGCAAAAGGAATTATATGTACAAAATATTTATAGCAGCCCTTTTTCTGGTGGCAAAATAAATAGAAATTGAGGGGATGCTCCTCAATTGGGGAATGACTGAACAAGCTGTAGTATATGATTATGAAGAACTACTATTGTCTCATCAGAATTGAGGAGCAGGATGTTGTCAGAAAAACCTTGTAAGACTTATATGGGGAGGGAGGACTGGAAGTGTTTGTGGGGCTCTCTCTCCTTCCCCTTCACAGGTCACAATAACAGATAGGAGGCCACCAGGCACATGTAGCTGAATCCTTGGAGACTGAACATAGTCCTCCCAAGGGCCTAGCCCTGCTTAGCCTCTGGTGCAGCCTCTGCCTCTGGGTACCAGATATAGGTCCCACACCACAATATCAGGTTGACTGCTTTAAGTTTAAAAAATTGCCATCAGAGAAGTACTCATCCTACAATAAAATGTATAAACTAGTATGTGGGACTAACGGAAAAATATTACAACAAATGCTATTTTTGCAAGTCCATTAAGGATAAGAGAAGAGTCCAAGTGGCACCCTTTGACCAAGATGCCAAGAAGCTTCCACAGATAACAATCTTATGAATTAATAGGAGAGAAGACTAATGGTTAATGCACTCACTCAGCATCCTTTTCCCTACCTGTCCCCACCTTATAGCATTACATACTACCTAATCCATTAATTTGCTATTTGGGATCTACTCAACAATATCCTTGTTCCTGCTGCTGTCACTTTTGCAGCATTCTGCCCCTATTTTCTTCCCAGCATTCTGCTGCAACAAGGGGGAGAATTCAACTATGCCCACCAACTTGCAGAGGAGGGAAAGGTATAACAAGGTAAAGTGCTACAATGTAGCAATACTTAGCCAGAGAATTAAAGAATAGAGGAGTAGGGTGCCAACATGTGGAGGGGGCCACATCAACATAGAATTAAAAGGAACTGGAATCCATCTAGGCGAGAACAATCTCTGTAAAGTTACTTGGGGCAAGGACCAAGGCTGGGGTTTAGTGAATTCCACAAAGCAGGAGGGGTCTGAAACACCTTTGAGGTTTAAACCCTGTTGCATCTGCCATAAAATGAGAGTTGGAGAATGAGCAATAAACAAATATGAAGAAAAGAAAAATCTGAAACTGCCAAAGATCTTAAAAGGAAGAAAATTAAGCTAAGAACTCAAAACAGAAACAAATAAATCAAAACGAAAAATATTGAAAATGGAGGGGAAGATGGTCACAAAGATATCTAAGCAAGTGCAAACAACTCTAAATATTTAAATAAATAAATAAAAATAAAAACAACTCTAAATATTGCAAAATAAAGGAAATTGAATGAACACTCATTTAGGACCCTATAAATGCCCAAGAGAACATGGAAACATAGCAGAATGTATAAAAATATATCCAATGTGATTCAAGAGAATTTAAAAGGAAACAAATGACATACAGAAGTAATTATAAGTATGGAAGAACTTGAATCTGCTCTGGCAGATAGGGGTAGAGTTCTTGAGCAAACAAATGATAAGGAGGTTCATGGGAGGAAAAATGGACAATTCTGATTAGATAAAATTAAAGTTTGTGCATAAGTAAAACCAATTCAGGCAAAATTAGAAGAGAAACAGGGAATGGGGAGGGGGAGAATCTTTGCAATTCTCTGATTAAGGATCCAATTTCTAAGATATATCAGGTACTTAATGAATAAGAATAAGAACCAGTCCGCAATTGATTAATGGTCCAAGGATATGAATAGACAGAACTATGAACTGATCCGATCATTCTGGGAAACAATTTGGAACTATGCCCAAAGTGCTTTCACATTGTGCATACCCTTTGGCCCACTGATACCATTACTGGGTGTATACCCAAAGAGATCAAAGAAAGAAGAAAATTGACCCGTTTATAGCATCTCTTTTCCTGGAGGCAAAGAACTGAAGAGGGTATGCCCATCAATTGCGGAATGTCTGAACAAGTTATAGTCAATGAATGTTATAGGATACTATTGTTCTGTAAGAATTGATGAAAGAGTTGACAGAGAAACCTGAGAAGACTTGCATGAACTGATGAAAGTGAAGTAAGCAGAACCAGGAGAATGATTATACAATAAAAATATTCTAAGCGTAAACAACTTTGACAGATTTAGGAACTCTGATCAACACAATAACCAATAACAGTTCCAGATGACTCATGATGAAACATATTATCCACCTCCAGATAGAAAAGTGATCGAATCAAGAGTGCAATTTGATGGTTATGCATGTGTGTTTCTTTCTCTTTTTTTGACATGGCCAATGCAGGAATTTGTTTTGCTTGATCGTATGTGTTTGATTTGTTTTTTATTCTTCTTTTTCTTAAAGGGGCTAATTGTAGACAGAGATGAGAGGGAAAGAATTTGAACCTGAAAATAAAATAAGATTTAACTTCTAAAATTAAAATGAATGATTTAAAAAATATATGATAAAAATGTATTTCCAGATGCCTTAGCCTTGTAAGAACATGCCTCAATCAGTCAGTCACAGGCTTTAGAATAAATGTGAAAACAGACTTGTATGAACTGATGCAAAGTGAAGTGAGTATAGCCAGGAGAACATTGTGCGCAGTAACAGAAATAACATAATGGTTATCAGCTATGAAATACTTAGCTACTGTAGTCAATATAATGATCCAAAACAATTCCAAGGACTCATGACGAAAAATGCTATCCACCTCCAGAGAGAGAAGTGATGAAGTCTGAGTCCAAATTGAAACATAATTCTTTCTCTTTGTTTTTCTTTTCTTTTTACAACATGGCTAGTACGGAAATGTTTTGCACGATTTCACATATATAATTGATATGACATTGCTTGCCTCCTCAATAGGGTGGGAAGGAGAGAATGAATTCATAACTTATTTTTTTAATGAATGTCAAAAATAAATAAATAATAAATTAATTTAAAAAAATAATAGAATGACTTTTACCTCCTTAAATTCTTCTCTTTGAAGTTCAATTCAGGTGATAATGCTTCTTTGAAATCTTTCCTGATTCATAGGCTGAATGTGTTCATAGAATCCTATAATTTAGTGCTCAGTGGGAGCTAAGGGTCATCTAATCCAAACACTCTATTTTACAGATGAAGAAACAGACTCATGAGGGGAAGTGATTTCTCTAAGATTAACTATAAATAGCAGAGTTGGGGTTTAATACAAAGTCCTCTGCCCCTCTACAATTCTCCTAGAACATTCTATCTGGACCAGTCCTTTGCCCTCAGCATGCTCTACCTTGTATCCCATTTATTTGACTACACTCTTTTGCCTGCCTGCTATAGATTGTGAGCTCCTTGGGGTCAAGATTAGGTCATCTTCATCTATTGAAACTGATCTATCAAAAGCCAAACATATGCTGCAATTAGTTTTTTTTTTAATGAAGAGTTCCCACAACAGAAATTCCTTATCATGATCAAATTCTATATTTCTGTCATATTTGAGTATCCATAGTATTAAGCACTAGGTGGTGCAGTAATACAATGCTGGGCATAGAATCAGGAGGACTCATCTTCTTGAGTTCAAATCTGGCCTCAGACTCTAACTGTGTGACTGTGAGCAAATAAATTAATTCTGTTTCCTTCAATTTCCTCATCTAGAGAAGGAAATGACAAATCACTTCAGTATCTTTGCCAAGAAAACCCTTAATACAGTCACTAAGAGTTAGGCATGACTGAAAAACCATTGAACAATAACTTAGCTAAAGAAAGCTCTAAATAAATTTCTGAAAACTAGTTTCATTGGTGGGTTTAAGGCTAAAATGGGTCTTATTTGTGGTTTAGTCCAAGACCATAATTTAATAGATAAAGGAACCGAGACTCAGAGAATTTAAGTGACTTGCTTAAGTGCACACAAATAGTAAGTGGAAAAACCAAGATTAGAACTCTTAGTACTCTTTCCAGTGCTCTATGATGGAAGAGATCTCTATAGGAGATACAATGGAATGGAAGGGCAGAGGAAGCTAAATGAGAGACTTAGGGCTGAGTGTAATATTTAAAGAGGGGATCATCAGGCATCCCATTCACCACCAGTCCCCAGAACATCTTATATAGCATGGGTCTCCAAGCCAGTGATACTTAGGATACCAATCCAGTGGGAAGACAGCTACCAACAGGGAGTCATGACAGTCATAGAACCCTGTATGTTGAAAGTCAGGGACTAGGTAAGAGAATAATTTGGTCGGGTGGTGGGACACATTTACTTTGGGAAAAATATCATCCCCTCTTCCCCCAAGGGAGGAATTTTTCCTTCCAAGACTTTTGCAGTTGAGGCAATGTCTCAGGTGTCCATTGTTAATTTGTGTGCTGCTTCATCATTTGATATCACAAAATTTTGTCCTTCTCTTATGGTGTTATTAAGTTTTGAATGCTGTGGATAAGTTCACTTACCTTGGTAGGGTACTTTCCAGGGATGTACAGATTGATAATGAGGTTGACACATGCATTGCCAATCTAACTCAGTGTTTGGGAGACTCTGAAGGAAAGTATGAGAGAGAAGAGGTATTAGACTGACTACCAAATTGAAGATCTACAGAACTGTGGTGCTGACCTCATTGCTGCATGCCTGTGAAACCTGAACAGTCTACCAGTGCCATGCCAGGAAACTGAATCGCTTCTATTTGAATTGTCTTAGGAAGATTCTGAAGGTCACCTGGCAGAATAAGGTACCAGACACTGAGGTCATTACTCAAGCTAAACTTCCAAGCATTCGAACTATGCTTCATAGAGTGCAACTCCAATGGGCTCGCCACTTTGTTCAATTGCAAAATGTATGCTTGCCATAAAGACTGTTCTATGGAGAAATCACACAGAACAAGCATTCACATGGTGGTCAGAAGAAGCAATTTAAGGACCCTTTCAAGGTCTCCCCTCAGTACTTCCTGACTGAATGTGTGACATGAGAGACACTGGCACAGGACCGCTCAGCATGGCATGCCCACATCAGAGAAGGAGCTGTGCTCTATGAGCAAAGCAGAATTGAATCAACTCAAAGGAAATGCAAGATGCCCAAATTTAGAATATCCATTCCAAATGTTCACAGGGACTATTTGTGCCCAACCTGTGGTAGAGCTTTCTGAGCTCATATTGGTCTGATCAGACACAGTCAAACACACTGAAACTTGACTCTAGCATAGTAATGCCATTTCCGTCCTCTTCAAGAATGGACAGCAACCAATGAACCATTACTTTTTAATATTTATCCCTCTATATATAATATCTTCTTCTATATTAAGTCAGTGACTATAATTTATGCTTTTATGTCACCAAAAAGATAATAATAACTCACAAAATAATTTTCATCGGTGATCCTATAAGCATCGACATAATAAAATGCATAAAAGAGACATCATAGAATTTCCAATTGCCATGGAGGATGAACTGCAAAAAACTCAGATGAAAGAGTTTTCCCTATTCATGGTCAAATTCTTCAGATGCCTTGTTTGCACATTACATGATACTGAGTTCATTAAGCCTCAGAATGCTACAGGGTTTCCTCCATGACATTCAAAAGAAAATGTCCCAGTAATACACTCCAAAGAAAAGCAAATAGTCCAAGATTGTATATCTCCCAGCTTATAACATGCAGCAGTAATGATTATGAAGTTCATCTATCAATATAGAAAAACTTGAAGAAGATCCTCATGTGGGCAATAAGCTGGGGTCCAAGTTGAATAGTAGGAAAAAACTAGGTTAGATGAAATTCAAAGAATTGAATCATGCTTTCAAGGACATCTGCCACAAAAATTCATCTTTTTTTTTAAAGCAACATTCTCCTAGTGATCATATATGGCTGAGAATCTTAGAAATCTCAGAGTTTCAGGCAGGGCAGTGCAAAGACACCTGATGGATATAAGTAGTCTACAACATATTTCTTGTGTGCAGGAAATTAAAGGGAAGACATCGTTGAAAATAGGTATGACTAATAATGGACAAGCTAATCATGGATTGAAAATGGATGGCTCACCCAAGTGGTCTATGATATGCTTTGGGTAGATTTCCATGGGAAGCATAATAGATTGATATAGGGTGAGAAATTTGGGGAAAGTTTCAATATACATCCAGGGACATGTAATCAAATTGATGTGATCGTGTCTCCATTAAAGATTTAAAGTGACTCACATTTCTGTCACATGCTAAGCTTTATAAAGTGATTTCATCACAATTTGACAGGTTAGATGATGCAAGCAAAATATCCCATTTCCCTAATGAGAAAACTAGGAACCAGAGAGGTGTGATTTATCAGTTCTCATACAGCTAGTAAGTATGATTCAAAGATAAGTCTCATTATTCAAATCTAGTGCTTTTTCTTGTGACCTTGATCAGCTCACTCGTCTCAGGTCCCTGGGATTCCTCAGCCAGTGCTTGACTAGAGCGGGTTGGATTAGAATGCCTGAGAAGTCTTCTAGTATGTATCTGTTTAGTGATTGTGCTCATTGATCAGTTCTCCCTTCGCCTCGTGCATCATATGTTATCGTCAGTTGATAATGGCTGAGTAAATTAAGAAAAAAAGTGGATTTAGTAGATGCCTTTCCTTAAGTTTCTTGAAAAGGCATTGTTTCGTGAAGACAATTGGTGGATAGATCCAGGGACTGCTACATATTGAAACAGCCTGGTAAGGAATTGGGCCTGAAATGAATTTACAATACTTGATTTTCCTTTTTTCTTTTCCGAAAGCCAAATGAAACCAACGTCTAGGAAGTCTAGATGAAAGCAGACCTCCTTTATTTGTATTGAACACATTCTCTGAAACTGTCACACATTGATAACAGGGCCACCAACCTTGGTCAAAGAAGCTTTGGATGTTTTTAACCCACTTCAGAAGAAAAATCTGCATAAAGGCTATCTCAGTGGAAAAAAAAATGTGGAGTCCAGAAAGAGAGGGGTCAGCTCTCTGTATCTAACTGTTTGGGCAAAATGTCACCAGGTCAATTCAATATACAGTCTGATGGGCCCTACTGAGGGCTTTCAGATCCCTAGAAATATGAATTTGGCACAAGTAGCATTCCCAGCTCATGACCCCTTGCATTCAATACATGCAAGAAGCCTCCTTATTTGCTTGATAATCAGGGTGCCTTCTGTGTTGTAATGCTTTCCCTCCCACCTCCTACTCATCAATTCCCCATGCAGAACAATTCACTACCCTCATGGTTTCCTCACGGTTTCCTCACGCTTTAATGGGCTTTGGGGAGAGGTCTTTCATGCCATTGTTTAGCCCCATCTTCAACTTCTTCCCATCCAAGATTTAAACAAGAAAATGGGCTCTGTTAGTGTAGCGGTGCCCGTGACCTCTGGGTCCCCTGAAGGAGGGCTCCCTCCATCCTCATTGTTAGAAGGCATTCTCTCCCTGTGGGCCAAATCAGACCCTCACCAGGCAAAGAAGAGAGGAACCCTGCTGGAAGCCTGATTCTGCCCCAAATCATTAGCAAGACAAAAAAACACTGAGGAATTTCAGCCTTTAGAAGCCCCTCCTGGAAAGAGTAATTCTAAGGCCCCAGCAATTCAAAGTGGAAGAGGAATTATTTCAGTTAAATAGATGATAAGGGAAGATTAGTTTACTGACAACAGGCCTGGAATTAAACCCTTTTGAGAGGGAATGTGCTGTCCTCCAGAGGGGGAGCCTCACAGAAGCTTACATCAGATTATCAAAATCTGGTCTGCTTTTGTAGAGAATCAGTGTTAAATTGTGCTCATTGATGGAGTGATATTTCCCCCCCTCCAAACTCATCCATGCTGGTCCAGCAGCTGGAAGAAATGGCTGAATAACTCTGGGGCATCCAAGTCATGGAATACTCCAAGGTAATTTCAAATTGTAAACTAAGATGACCATCGGGAGATTTGGACAGCCTTGTAAAGAAAACATATCCAGGAGAACAGCAGGTGCCCTGACCATGTTGGCATAAAAGGAAAAAATGGTCTACGAAAATTCAGAGGTGAACAAAGAGAAAGAAATAGGGACAAGAGAAGATAACTGATAAGCTGTCAAGGACATTTGTTGCTGCAGTTCACTTTTAAAATGTAAATAGCTATAAATGTATTTTTAATTGTTTTTGGTATTCAAAATGGGGCACATAATCAATTTTTTTAATTAAAACTAGTCTGTTTCTAGAAATAAAGTGAGATAAAATGAGAGAAACAAAGAACCTCTCTTTCATAGGACCTTCCCCATCAAATGTCACCAGCCTGGCATACTGTAAAGAGAATAGGATTTGGAAGCAGAGAATTTGGACTTGAATTCTGGCTTTGTCACTAACTGTTTATGTGCTCTGAGGAAAATCATTTTTATCATCCATAGACTTTAATTTACTCATTAAAAAAAGAAGGCATTGGACTAGAAAATTTCTAAAATCTGTTCCAGTTCCAGTTCTATGGAATATAACTTTTTCAATATTCCTTAGAATATCTATATATCTATAACAACATGTGTCTATACATATATTCTATATATAAGATATAACTTTTTCTTCCCTTTTCACACACTTGTATAATATGAGGCAGTTAGGTGGTACAATGGATAAGATGCCAGGCCAGGACTGTGGTCAGGAAGATTTGAATTCAAATAACCTCAGTCACATAGTAGCTATATGATCCTTAGGCAAGTCAATTAATGCCTGTCTACCTTAGTTTCCAATTTGTAAAAAAAAAAAAAAAAAAGGAGAGAAACCTCTCAAGATGGTGTGAATAAAATGAGAATTTTTTGTATTTTGCAAACCTCAAAGCACTATATAAACCTACCTGTCAATATTATCCATTTCAACTATCCATGGTTGTACCTTTTCTGTTTTTTTTTAAATTTTCCGTGTTTATATGATAATTATTGATTCTTTCATCTAGCAGCCAATTACTTCCATTATGGTAGTAAATACGCCTTACCTAACTTTTGGAGTTTTCCCGGGTCCTAATGCTATGCTCCATAATATTACTTAATACATACTTTCCTTGTGTATATTTTTTATTATCATCAAAGAAGGACCTGCTTTGCATGCATTCTGACAACTTTGCTACCATTTCTGCTTTAAATTTTTGCTTTTCTAATTTGCTAGAAAATTGGACAGGGGAAAAGAAAAAAAAAATATTTTTTCTTTGTTAATTTGTTCCCTCAAAAATTATTTTTTGATTGGATAGAGCACCAGCCCTGGATTCAGAAGGACCTAAGTTCAAATCCGACATCAGACACTTACTGGCTGTGTGACCCTGGGCAAGTCACTTAACCTGATTGCCTCCGGAAAACAAATTTAAAAAACCTCTAATTATTTCTTGGGCACAGTCTATATGCAAGTTATAGTCAAAGAAGAACAACTATTTGGCCTCGTCTTTGAACATTCTCTTTTACGGAGCTCATGACAGTATCTGGACGAGAAACAATGATTTTTCTTCAATCAAGCAAATAGCACACATTTCCTTAAAGCACAAAAATAAAATAGAAGCCAGAATCATAGATTTAGAACAAAAAAAGACATCTTATTCATTCACCTCATTTTAAAGAAGAGGAAACTGAGGTACAAAAAAGTTAAGTGGCATTGATTGTGGTAAGGGTGAAATAATCAGAATTTGAACTCAGGTCCTTGGATTCTAAATTTGGTGTAATTTTCATTGACCAAGAAATGCAGCTCAGATGTATCATTTAAAGTTGCTTAATGTCCACCTTTACAATTCACCATCTTCATAGAATGAAAGTCACTTGTGATATAGAGGAAAATAAATTGAACTTGGAGTCAGAAAGTCTTGCAATCTTGGCTCTGTAAGGTAAGTGATTCACCCAAGCCATGGTTTTCTTCTAAGGACAAGGAAGGTAATGACATTTGAAATGTTTATCTTACAATGTTGTTGGAAATATCAGACAGGATCATATGATGGAAAGGAACTTTCTACATAAAGCTACCAGAATTATCTTTCTTTGTTACAGATTTGTGCACATCTCTCTTTTGCTCCACAATCTTCTGATGCTCCCATACTGATTACTTAATAAAGTTCAAAAACCTTCATCTGACATTCAAGACCTTTTCCTATTTAACAAAAAGCTAATTTTCAAGCTTTAGCTTATATTAGTCTCCACCCACCCACCCCCATTAGAGAAAGTTTAGTGGAGTCAGGAAGCCCTAAGTTCAAATCAATCTTCAGACACTTCTTAGCTGTGTGACCCTAAGCAAGTCACTTAATCCCTGTTTCCTTCAGTTTCCTTATCTGTGAAGTGGAGACAGTAATATCACCTATAAGGCTTAGCACATTTCCTGGCATGCAGTAAATGCTTAACAAATGCATGTTTTCCTTTCTTCCTTCCTTCCTTCCTTCCTGCCTTCCTTTGTGCCTTTGTGCCTTTGTGCCTTCCTTCCTTCCTTCTTGCCTTCCTTCCTTCCTTCCTTCCTTCTTGCTTTCCTTCTTGCCTTCCTGCCTTCCTTCCTTCCTTCTCTGTATGACACAACAAGTGGAATTAGTTTACTCCAACAAACAAGTTTCATGCTTTCTTTCCTCTCTGCCTTGGCTCATACCTTTGAAACATTATCTCTTCTTTTTCTCTACCTATTGAGTTCCTATGCATGCCTTAACATTGGACTTCACTATCTTAGTCTCCCCTGATTCGCACTGGCCTTAAAGATCTTCTGCCAACTATCCTACATGGCAGTAAGTTTTTTTTTTTCCTCTCTGATATATTGAACATATAATGCACTGTGTTACAGTTATCTGGATACTGTATTCTCCTGCTGGACCATAAGCTTCACAAGAATAGAGGCATATCTTCCAAAAAACCTAGAAGAGTTTTCTGCAAATATTAGGTAGTAAATAAATGTTTCTTGAATTAAAGCTCTGTATTGATGTTAACTCTCTCATTTCTTATGCTGTTTTAAATCAAATTCTCATGTTCTGTATTTGAAAGAACAGTTTATCATTGAGAAATAAGAAGTCTCAGGAGAAGAGTAGACTGGACATCCAAAGTAGTTGCTTGCCAATATCTGAAGGGCTATTTTGTAGAGGAGGAAGAAGACTAGTTTTAGTTCTCTTTTGGAACTGAAGAGGAGAAAAGGGGGTCTGAGTTGTAATTAGGTAGGTTTTGACTCACTAAATGGAAGAAAGTGCTAAAAATGAGTTCAATTACAAAGTGAGATTAATGAATAGGCTACTGAGAAAGGAAGTAAGTTCCATGTCATTGAAGGCATTTAAGAAAAGGAGAGATGACATGTATTGAGGGATGTTGTAGAGGAGATTTTTGGTCAGCTACGTATTGAACAAAAAAACTTCTAAAGTCTTTTATGAACATTAGATTTTATAATTCTATGCCATTATTTCAAGTAATGTATTCTTGTAACATTTATCCTGATAAAGAAAATATATTTCTTAGATTCATACTTTTGCACCTATATTTACATAATTGAAAAATGACTGAAGAGTTTAATAATAACAATAACAAAAAACCCTAAATGTTTGAGTGAAATACCATAAAATAACCAATTTGGTTGAATGCTTTTATTTAATTGACAGAAATGCTGGCATCGACCAAATGCTGTTTGCTATTGCTATAATATCCTTTATAAGCATAAGGTTCCATGATTGTGATAGAAAATAATATGTAACTCAATTCAATTTGAAGTAGCTGGTGAAATCCTTATACTTGTTAAACATTTTGTTATTCAAAGAATTATAAGATTATGGTATTTGAGAGAATCTTTGAGATCACATAACCTAACCCTTTTATTATTTTGATTGTTCTTAATTTTTTTTTGTGCTAAATCTTTCTCTTCCATTTCATTCATTTCTGAAAATAACCTTCCCCCTCTTCTCTATCTCCCAAACCCTTCTCTGATACATATATATATATGTATGTATATATATATATATACATACATATATATATATACATACACATACATATGGAGAGAGAGAGATGATGATGATGATGATAACGATGATGACAACAATGATGATGATGGTGATGGAGAGAAATTTTTTCAGAAAAACTTGGAATAGATTGACTGAGTCAGATAATACATGTAATTTTCTACACCCTTTGCTACTAGGTCTACAAAGAAGTGTTTTTCTTTTCTTTTTTTTTAATAGTTGCAATCAATTTATTAAAAGAGATGATTAGTTAGGCATCTGCAATGGTGACTTCAACTTCTACACCTGGTTCAATGCTGATAGATGTGATCTGTTTAACAATTTCAGAAGGACTGTGCAAATCAATAAGGCCTTCGTGGATTCTCATCTGGAACCGATCCCAAGTCTTTGAACCTTCACCGCAAGGAGTTTTTCTGGTTGTGATCCAAAGTGTCTTGGTGGGCATTCGAACAGGTCCCTTCACTTTCAAGTTCTTTTCTCTGGCTCCTCTAATTAGGTCAGCACACACTTTCTCGAGTGATTTCACATTGCGGCTGGTGAGGGTGATTCGGCCCCAGTGAATGGCCACTTCAGGATCCACAAGGGTCTTGCCGGTGTCTTTGAATGCCATGACAATGGAGCGGCTTCCTGACCGACTTATTCCTCGGTGAGAGCGAAGAGCGGTGAGTCGGGAGGAGAAGAGGCAGGGACTGCTGACACCACGCAGCTGCAGCTGGGATAACTTCACCAAAGAGCAGAAGTGTTTTTCTTATCTTTCTTTAAAGACAATCTTGGTCAATATAATTAGAATTCAGTTTTCTATTTTGTTGTTGTTATTTCCATTTATATTGTAGTAGTCATTGTGAATGTCATCTTCCTAGTTCTAGGGAATTTACTCTGGGTCAGTTCATTTAAATCTTCTTAGGTTTCTCTTAATTTTTTGTATTCGTTATTTCTTATTACACAATAATATTTCATTACATTCATGTACCATGCTTTATTTGGCCATTCTCCAATACGTGGAATTCTTTAATTATTAGAGAGGAGTTAAATGAGGCCCAGAAATTAAGTGCCTTGCTCAAGGCAACACAGGGAATTCTGTGCCATTGTAGTATATGAGTAAAAAGTTGAAGATTTGGTCCATAAACTTAGGGAGCTTATAACCTCTGGATGAACTTATATAAGTGAGAGCGATAAAACTGACTTAACATCAATAATATCACAATCACAGGAACTCAGAAGCTATCTAATCCAATCTCTATATTAACAAGATTCTTGTCTGTCATACAAATCTTCATTAAACCTTTCTTACAAGACATCACTGAGGAAGGGCTCACTACTTTCTTACACTTTATTTTTTGTTTTGGTGATATTTCAATCCTTGTTATTCCTCCCACAAAACTCTCTCCTACTTCCAAATCAGTATTTTCAGCAGTTGTCCCCCATTCCTGTAACTCTTTCCCTCCTTGTCCCTGGCTTCCTGGCTTTTCTGGCTTCCATCAAATCTCACCTAAAGTTTTACTGTATGCAAGAAGTCTTTCATAGTCCTCAACCTTGGTGCCTTCCCCCAAGACCATTTTCAATAAGATCCATTATTATTTTTCAATTGTGCCCATTTTATTTCAGGATGGGTCTGATTTTTAGGAGTTGTTTCCTCATAGAAAGCTGAATTTTCCTCTTTTTATAACTTATACCCACTAATCATTTTTTGAGGGCCAAGCAGCAGAAGTCTAGTTATTCTTTCAGATGCCAGTCATTCAAATAGTTACAAACAGTTTTTATGTTCCTCCTAAGTCTTCTCTTCTCCAGACAAAAACATTCCCAATTCATTCCATCAGTCTTCATTTGGAACTAATTTCAATGCCCTTCCTCATTCTGATTACCTTCCTCTGGATGTTCTCCATTTTGTCACTCCCCTTCCTGAAATGTGGTGCTCCAAACTGAACACTATACTCCAGACCTGTTCTGAACACTGTAGAATACAGAAGGTCAATGCCCTCCCTCATCCCTGACCTCAAGTCCAAGATTGTATTAGCTTTCTTGAGTTTTATATCACACTGCTGGCTCAAGTTTAACTTTTATTTAATTCAAAACTCTGATCTTTGTTCAGATGAATTGGTGTCTCCATCATATACTCATGAAGTTTATTTTTCCTAACTTGTGCTTTATTACACCTTCTGAGATTCCTCCCTGTGCCTATTATCAATGGGCATAAAAAACCTGGTAAAGACTCTGAGTCTAATTTCTTCTGATAATGTAATAAAGCTAGCTAGGCTTTTGTAGATGCATAAGTCCCAGCCAGAAGGTTCCTCTCTACTATGAAGCATTTAAACTTTTATGTGCACTCAAATGATTTCTGGAATGCTAGTGCATGTTTCCTATGGCTATAGCTATGAATACCCATGAACCTTGACATTGCTTGCAGTTTTCTAAACACCTAAGTACACAGAAATAGAAACAAAAACATAACTTTTATTTCTATAGTATTTGATGCATCATGTTTTTCCTGATCTATATATCTTGTCACTGGACCCAGATGGCTCTGGAGAAGAAAGTGAGGAGGATGAATTTACACAGCCCTTCTTCACTTCAATCCAACTCACTTGCAAATCATGGCATGACCTCCCTGATGTCATGGTCCTCTTTGAGAACAAAGGGCAAACAATAATCATTTGTGCATCATAGCCACCTTTTGAGGTTAGTATAGCAATCAATAGCATGTCCATTTTACAGAGAAGAAATCAGAAACCCAGAGAGGTAATCTCTTATCCAAGGCCACACAGCTAGTAAATAGCAAAGCTGTATGGCAGACCTAGGTCTTTTGATTCTATGCTGGTGTTCTTTGCCTGAAGCTTTGCTGCTTCTCATGAAGTAAAGTAATTGATACCTCTGTAAGTTATTACAATAGTCTTGGTGTGATGAGAGTCTGCGCTAGGGTAGTCAGTACACTCTCATGTTATCAAAATTCACTCAAGATACACTGACAGGGAACAGAGAGGGACTTTATGGTAAATACTTTAGTATCCTAAGTAGCAAATAAACCACTGATATGAAGAACATGATCTAAAACTAGAATTCCCCAAATTTTCACCTGTGCAAAGTTAACTTCTGTGTCTTTTCTACCAGATACTTTTAGAACTTGTTTCAGGAAATCTCATTTGTTTCCATCCTTTGCACACTTCTCTGAGTGAAAAATATCCCACACAAATATTTTATGTGCCATCTTCCAAAAGGAAAGATGTTTATAGTATTCATAACTAATTTCTGCATCTGTTCATATAGAGGTGCTTCCCTTTTCCAAAATGCAAGTGACAACAGGGAGCTGTCCACCGCTGAAGCTCATGCATAGCAGCAAGGAGTAAAGAGGAAAAAAGTTAATACTATATCCAGAGCTTTAAACAATATCCACAGATTATGTTAGGTGCTGCTAGTGGTAATATTAACTTTTGAGTGCTGAATTGGAATGGTGTTACACAATAGTTTTGAAAAATATATGTTCAATTCATCCATATAAGTTCACTTTGCTAGACTGGGAATGCAAAGATTAAAGAAAACCCAATATCTGCCCTCAATTAGCTCTATGAGGTGCAATGAAACCCATGCACATATAACTTTAATACAAGTAGAATTTGATAGTGATAAATGAGAGACCCATATATCTCCACAACAATAATGTGCAGTAGATATTACTGTGCTATATTTTCAGGTATCATAAATAAAAAAAAGTTGGGAAAATTTATATTGACTAATGCAAAGTGAAGAATGCAGAACCATGCAGGAAAACAATATACAATATACCTATGACAACATAAATGGAAAGAACAAAGATAAAAATAAAAACCGAATGTTGTGAAACTATAATGACCAATCTTGGCTCCAAGGAAAGAGATAAGAAAGGGCACATTATCTTGCATCTTTCCCAATTTTTTGAGGAGATGTATGGATACAGAAAAGTATCTCTAACATCAACCCTTTTCTAATATTTTGGTAAGCTTGACTTTTTTAAAATAATTATGCATCACAAGGGATGGTTCCCTGGGAGGAAAATACATAATGTCTAATATTATAGATAAGAAAAATAAGACTTAGATAAAGGAAGTGCCTGTCCAAAATCAGACAGCATGCTGGAGCTCAAATGTCATTCTTATGATTTTAGATCTAGTGTTCGATTTGAAATCAAGTTTTCCTGACTCTAGACCAACACACTATCGACTGAGTCCACCAATAAGACTAGACAAAAGGCAAATGTCACATTTTCTTTAAAAAGAGAATAGAATATAGTCTATAAACTCTAGTCCACTGACCTTGGCTTCAATCCCTAGCCAAACATTAAAAGGATCACTGGGCCTGTGATTTCTTTGGTAGAGGAACATTCTCTCTACCACTGAAGATTACCACCTTCTTTATATTTCAGAGAGTTGCCTGGAATACTCAGAAGTTGTGTGTCTTGTCTAGAGTAACACAGCAAGTATGAATTAAAGGTGGGAATTGAACACAGATCTTCCACGCTCTGAAACTGACTTGTTATCCATTTCAATACTCTGCTTTTTTCGTGATATCCTTGCAAACAAGATGAAGGCTATATTATATTTAGGTGAATATAGAACTGTTTAAATGTCCAGACTAAAAGATCAGCTAGTCAGCAAACAAATATTTATTAAATACCTTTTAACTATGTGCTAGGTTTTATGTTTAGGAATACAGATACAAAGAAAGGCAAAATTAGTCCCTCTTCTCAAGGAGTTTATTTTCTAATGGGGGAGTGAAGACATTGAAAAGAAATTGCGTTCTGGATCTGATTCTCTGTCATTACTGGCTTTGCATCTCTTCTAGAGAAGACCAGCTATCTGCGAGTGGCCCTGTGCTATTACTATTCGGCATTTTTATCAATGTCTCAAGATGAAATCATAGATGGTTAATTCATCAAATTTGAATATAGTAATAACTGGCTTTCATTTGAAACTTTAAGGTTGGCAATAATAGTGCCTTCCATTTATAGTGTTCTAAGAACTGCAAAGCATTTCATATGCATTTTGTCATTTAATCTTTACCCATAGGGCAGGTAATCTAGGTAATTTACATTTACCCATTTACAGGTATGGAAACGGAGCTTCAAGGAAGTTAAAGGCTTACTGCTTCAGCTATGTTTACTTGCCTGACTCTGTGTGTTGTTTCCCCTAAAGTATGTTGTAAACTCTTTGAGGGCAAAGATTGTCTTAATTTCATCTGTATATTGTTCCTTGTAAGTAGAGTAGGCAATGTCTAATAAATGTTTGCAGAACTTAATTACTTTAATGAAAGTGTTTATATATTTAAATTCTCTCTGGTTATGGTATATGCAACTTATCAAAACAAGACCAGATTTCAGCAAAGAAATGTTTATTTGGGCCTCCAGTGAAAGGTCATGAATATTTCAGGCCTATGGAAGAATATATTTCCTTGAGGTATCTGGAAACAATGTCTTTGCCTAAGGTGTGGAACACCACCTGTATCTATAAATTTCAATGGTCCCCAGAAACTGTGAATCATGTCTCCACTGAATTTCTTTTAGGGGAAATTACTTCAGAAAGAACATATATCTTGAAAGTTGTTAAAGCAAACTGTTGACATAAATATGTACAGAAGAAGATAAACCTGCAGAAATTTCCAGAGCAGGTTTCCCTCCAGAGAAAATGAAAAATGATGTTGAACCATAATGATTCCTTTCCTAGCATTTCATATGGTGATGGAAGTATTAAAACCACCTAATATTATTATTTCAAAGGTGGGATGAATATTATTTTTCAAAAAATCATTGGATAAATATCTTACAAATGCATGAAAAATCCTTATTTTCCATTTAGATTACCATGATTTTTGCCAAGTTCTCTTTTCTTCAATGTGAAGTGATTTTCTCATATCAATGGTGGTCCTCCAGAGTACCCTAATATGTTAAGTGTCCAGAATGATACTTTAGGTTTAGAGTGCCTTGTGTGAAGGCACTCACTCAGGTACAGCACACAAGACCCTCACTACGTATCTACTTTTAGTAAGTAAAGCATAGTAGACATTACTTTAAAGCAAAAGATATTTTGTATAACATAGTAAAATAAATGTTGGATTTCTCTCATGTATAAACCAGGTGCTTTCCTCCACAGATTATCATTGAGCAAAGGGATCCATTCAAGGAATGTGCCCAGAGGGCATGCATCCATATAAGGGGCCAATATGATGGGGTAACAGGTACAAAAATAACATATATAGTTCCATATAGATAGAACACAGTGGTGCCCAGAGTGCATGCATCCATATAAGGGGCCAATATGATGGGGTAACAGGCACAAAAATAACATATATAGTTCCATATAGATAGAACACAGTGGTGCCCAGAGCACATGCATCCATATAAGGGGCCAATATGATGGGGTAACAGGCACAAAAATAACATATATAATTCCATATAGATAGAACACAGTGGTGCCTGGGAAAATTCATGCCTCTGTTGCGATTGAGCTATCCTTTGTCCCTTGGTGATGGTACAGGGTGAATGGCTTTCTCTACTTAGCTAAGGTGATCTGATTTTCCTTCCACTATATTGTACTTCTCTCTGTTGGATATCCCTGCTGAGTTGCATTCTGCTCCTCTTTGCTGGGCGTCTCCATTGCTGCTGCCCTCAATTGCCTTTGGATATTGTTGGATGGCATCTTCATTATAGCTGTCATGTGGCTTCTGTATCATAAGGGAAGGGGTCTGCTAACTCTATAGTTATAATCCTGAGGATATCTTTAGCTCTTTATGATATTAATATCAATCATCCACGTGCAGATAGATAGTTATAAATGTGTTTATACATTCTTATATTTGTCTTTGAATCTTTACATTCTTCTACTTCTCCTTTAATTGAAATTTTAAAATCTAGACCCTTATTTGAAACATGGGTTAAATAATTTTAAACACTGATCTTGTCACCTGGTCTCCTTCAAATTCAAAAGGGACAATCCACTTAGAAAAACTCCAAAGCACTTAAGTGGTGATAGGGTGAATAGATTCTTTATGGTTGTTTCAACAATCAGGCTAGCAGCTTCTGTGGGGGTGTAAGATCCACCCACAGCCAGCACCCACAAAGCTGCCAACAGCACAGGTTCTTTTGATCTGCTTAACTAAGGAAAGGAAAGCCCGGGAGCTCAGAACAAGGGCTGGCCCAGAATCACACGCGCCACCACTGCTGCGGAAATGAGCTCCAAGGAACAGACAGCCAACCCCTGGTTTTTATATCTTCTTCAGTGTCAGAGGTGAGTCACACATGTGACTCACCCATGTGACCTAGAATCATCACAAAGAGGCGGACTTAAACCCACATGGTCTGAAAGCCTCTGCTGTCCCAGATGTGTAAACTAGGCCCTCCCAGGAGTTACTAAATTACTCAAATGGAACAAAAGCCAAACTATTCAAGGGCATTTGTTGAACTAAGTGCTAAGGAGCCCATTTTGCCTACCAACACAATGGTTTCCATAATGCCCCTGACTGTTATGCAGATGAACTCAGGAGCAAGACCAAATAAGGCCTGTGTGAAGCTGGTAGAGTTTTTTTTTTCTTTTTGTCATAAATTTCCTATCAGCAACTTCAATCATTGTACTCACTAAATTGTTGGGTTCCCCCCCTCCCCCTCCACCTTTAGTGGCTAATAGAGATAAACTTAACTTTTTATTTACATCTTGATCATTCTTCAAGGACAATCTCAAGAAATACTTCCTACTATTAACCTTTCCTGACTACTACTGTTGCCTTTCATCATGCTGTAGTTTGTTTCACCCAACATGATTGTATAGTTAATTTTTAATACTAAATGGTGAAGTATTTACCTTCAATTACATCCCCCTCCAATGCCTCATTATGGATGAATGGAGATGACCCTATGACCATGAAGTCTTTGACAGAACAAAAACTATTCCAGGGCTTACATAGCTGAAAAGACTTGAAGTATGAGTCCACTGATATTCTGTGTGCCTTGTCAGAGAAGCATCCTAGCTAAGTTTGGAAAGGCCCATTTCAAGGATGAATTTTTCAGTCTTAGCAACTAATCAATCATAGGACCATATGATATCACAGATTTAGAGCTAGAAAGGACCTTAGATGTAATTGAGCCCAATTTCCTTCTTTTACAGATAAGGAAACTGATGCTCAAAGAAAGTAAGCAACTTGCCCAACAATCACATAGCTATTAAATATCTGAGGGAGGATACAAACTCAGGCTAGTGGAACTCCAAGATCAGAAATATCTCCTATCCTTAGTCCTTTGCTCAGGGAATAGCACAGAATGGGTTCTTAATAAGTGCTCATTAATGGATTATGAAAACTAGACAATGGACTAAGGATAAAAACACACAAAGAAATAATTTCTATGCTCAAGGAATTTACCTTATAACTATCACATCATTAACATTGTAAAGCATGTTAAGGAAATAGTTGCATCGTTTTTCTTCTTTGACTCTTTAGTACCTCCTAGAATAGGGCCCTCACCATATATGAGAAAGGAAGGAAAAAAGGAAGGAAGAAAGAAAGAATGGAAGGATGGATGGATGGATGGATGGAAAGAGGAATGAAGGATGGATGGAAAGAAGGAAGGAAGGGGAAGGAAGAGAGGGAGGAGAGAAGGGAGGAAGAAGGGAAGGATAGATGGACAAAAGGAAGGAAGAAGAGAGAAAAGGAGGGTGGGAGGCAGAAAAGAAGAAAGGGAGGAAGGAGAGAAGGAAGGAATGAAGGAAAGAAGGAAGGAAGTAAAGAAGGAAGGGAAGGAGGGAGGGAAGGAAGGAGGGAAGAAGTGAAGGAAGACAATTCTGGGATATTGTTCTTTAATCAATAAACAAGGACATTTTAAAGCATATACTACATGTCAGGTACTGTGCCAGTTGCTGGAGATACAAATACAGAATTGATAACATCCCTATCTCAAATGTATGTTCCTTTGAAAGAGACAACACACATATATGTATACAATACATACATATATGTGTATACACATATACATGTGTGTACACACATATACATGCATACATATGTGTGTCATCTTGGGGGAGGTCATGAAATGTTTCATGTAGAACATGATGTCTTAACTGAGTCTTAAAAGAAAGTCAGTATTCTGAGAGGTCAGTGGAAATTCATTACAAAATAGGGGACAGGAAGACAAAGGTACAGAGAAGGCAACAGAAATGGAATATTGTGTATGAAGAAGAGGAAGAAATCTAGTTTGGCCATATCATAGAATTTAAAAAAGGAATAATGTGTAAGGAGACTGGAAAGGTTGCTTATGGCTACATAAGAAAGAATTTCTAATGCCAAAGGAGTTCATTATAGTTGATACAAGGGTTTATATGGAGCCAATGGAGCTTACTTAGGGAGAGAGTGACAAGATCAGACATACCTGATAAGTGCTGAATAAAGCCTCATTGATTATTTCCTGGAAAGTTTGATCCTTAAAAATGTAGCCGTAAGCAAAACTATCTCCAGGTAAAATAGACTTGAAACCTCCCCAAAGCCCTGTTTCTGTCTTGCCTTTCAATTTCGTAGCACTTTCCTTCCTCAAGCCAAGTAAAAAAGCATTTATTAAGTGCATACTATGTTCCAAGACCAGTGTTAAACTCTGGGGATGCAAATAGGTCAAAAACAGTTCCTCCCCTCAAGACACTCATGCTGCCATACATGCCACTGTCTGTTGAGAAAACTCACCTTCCACTCCTTTTCCCAAAAGGAAGTCAAGGTGTTGTTTTATTATTAACATTTTCTGTATCTCTTAGAGATGAAGATGGTATCACTTTCTTAAAAAAAAGTTTTTGCTAGATAATCCCCAAGTTGCCTTGCATATCCTCTTCAAAATTCATATTTCTTTAATACCCTAATCTGACCTCCCTTCCAACGAGAGAAGCAATGTCTTTCAATTAATTAAAACCAAGGAGTGATTTACTGATAGGCAGAAAACTATTAACTATTCCAATGTATAACTTAATTTTAATAGGAAGTTTGTTAACGAAAAGGAATGAATTGCTAGAGTGCTATTCTGCATAGAGTGAAGCTAGTGGAGGAGATTTTGGTTGGAGGACCTCCTGGAGCCCCTGAAAGTGTACCTCTTCAAACAACTAGTCTGCTCTAACTACTCCACCCTGAGAACAGAGATGTAAATAGAAACATGGTCATACTTTTCCTAAAAGAGAAAGTGTAAATTGTGTGGTTTGGGGAAGCTCATAAGTTGCTCAACTATTAATGACTTTGGGGTGTGTGTGTGTGTGTGTGTGTGTGTGTGTGTGTGTGTTCGTATACAAATAACCACAGACATTGGCAGATATTTCTGGTCCCCTGCCTTGGTTTCTCTCCCTCCAACATTAGAACATCTTCACTTTTAAGTAAACCTTTCTGCTGCTGAAAGATCAATCAATGAATCAAATACAATTTGTCCCAAATAAGCTGATAGCTGGGATTTCCCCCCAGCTATCTTCCCTCTTCACTCCTTTAAGGGAATTTAATCATTTTAAATTCCAGAACTCCTATAAGAGAAAATGATTTTCCAGGTCTCCTTGTGGCTGATGAACCTTAGATCTACCTTCCTTGATTATGGAAAACAAAATTTTAGTCTCCCTAGACATTGGACCCCTTTATAAACCTTTTCCTAAGCTCTCTGGATCAATCACAGGACCCCTATACAGACACCTCCTATTCACCTCTTTCTCTGTCTCTGTCTCTGTCTCTCTCTCTCTCTCTGTCTCTCTCTCTCTCTCTCTCTCTCTCTCTCTCTCTGTCTCTCTCTCTCTCTCTCTCTCTCTCACACACACACACACACACACACACACACACACACACACACACAAAACCCAGCTGTAGCTGTTCTTTTGCCACACATTTAGGTGCAAGAGGTTGTATAGGTGCTAGGACAAAGGAATAAAATGTGCTGCCCTTTCAGGGCCCCCACATAGGACTAGATGTCTCCTCACTGCCCCCCCCCATACATCAAAAATAGCCCTGGAAAATGTTTTCTTGCTGCTAAGTTTTCATGGCTGATTACCTTTGCCTGGGTAACCCAATATTGATCCTTCATTATGTTAATACTGGCAGATCTCAAAAGCCAGGCCACTGAGTGATTGGATGATGGATCTCAGAGTAGTGAACTAAAGGCCTCAAGAGCCAGCCTCTAGCTTCTCTCCAACCCTTATCCAATCTCTCCCTTTACCTCTATCATTATGTGTAAATGGCAATCACAGCATGAATAGTTGGAGAAATGTTCAAGCTAGTAATGCCTGTAGACAAATGGGGCCTCTGGGATTGTTGTGGGAATCTAGCTGAGACTTCGTTGGAAGCCTGGCATATCAGGAGTAGGGGTGAAAGGGAGGGACAAGAGCTGGGAAGACAAGGCTTGAAAAGAGAGAGGGAACCTGCATCTTTCCACTGGCAAGAGGTTGAGTAAATAGCCCAAAGGGTCATTCCTTCAAAAGCTAGGGAGATAAAAAAAAGATTGAGAGGAAGAGAGAAAGACATCATTAACCTCCTTTCTCTTCAACAATTAGGGAATTACTTCCTGCTCCCTGTCAGGGTCATTCATTCATTAAAGCATTTATTAAACACCCATTACATGCCAGGTACTATGTTAAGTGCTGTGGATCCAAAGAAAGGCAAAAAACTGCTCTAGAGTAGTTCACATACTAATAGGGAGACAATATGCAAATTACTATGTACAAACAGGATATAAACAGGACAAGTTGGGGATAATCAATCAAGGGAAGATGCTAGCATTAAGTGGGATCTGGAAAGGCTTCTTATAGAAGGTGGGATTTTACCTGAGATTTGAAGGAAAAGAGGGAAGTTAGGGGGTAGAAATGAGAAGGTCAAGCATTCCAGGCATGGGGGACAATTAAAGAAATTGCCTAGTGTACTTCAGCATATCTGATCTTGGATATCAGATGTTATAATATAGTTCTTCCTCCACTTCCACAAATGCAGGTCACAGACCTCTCATCTAGGCCTTTTGATTCATCCCAATGGGCCCTCCTAAAAAACGGAATGAGCCTCAATTATCTGGAACTTTGAAGGAGACCAAAAAGTATGTGCATGTGGGGAGTGGGAAGTGGAGGGAGATGGCTGGGGCAGATCATGAAGGAGAGAAATGATAGCAGTATAATTTGACACGGAAGAAAGAGGATCATTAATACATGCCTAAGAGGGACTTTCCCAGAGGAGGTCAGAACCCAGCTTCCTCATTCTACATATAAGAAATCTGAGGGCCAGGGGGAGAAATGGCCCCTCAAGGTCAAGGTGATACAGATAACAAAGGGTTATGCATCACTGTCTGTCTGTCTGTCTGTCTGTCTGTCTGTCTCTCTCTCTCTCTCTCCCTTCCAGGTAATAAGCTTTTTTTTTCTTCTCTCTTTCCTCTGCCCCTGCTCTTTTAGGAAAAAAAGAGAAAAAACAAAGAAAAAGAAAAACAAAATCTTTGTCAAAATTTAAGTCAAATAAAACAAATTTCCTTAATTATCATGTCCAAATTGTATCTTATTTTACACATTGAGTCCATCATCTCTCTATCAGGAGCTGAGACACATTCTTCGTCTCCAGAATTCTGTAATCATGGTTGCTAGTTGAATAAACCAAAGATCTTGAGTTTCAAAGTTGTCCCTTTTAACACTTTTATTGTCATTGTATTAAATGTCATCTTGGTTTTTCCCACTTCATTCTGAATCAATTAAATAAATCTTCTCTTGTTTCTTTGAAACTGTCCCTCTGTTCAATTATTACAGCACAATAATATTCCATTACATTGATATCTTATAATTTGTTCATCCACAGAACCAGGAGTTGGTTTAATCATTCTGGAAAGTAATTTTGAAGTGTGTCTCCAACATCACTAACTGGCACATACCCCCTAACAAGGCAAGCACTCACAACAGAGGTCAGAAGAAGCAGTGTAAGAACTCCCCGAGGTCTCTGTAAAGAGCTTTAACATTGATTATAAGACATGGGGTATGCTGGTACAGGACTGCCCAACTTGGCCTGCTCACATCAAAGGAGGTGCTGTGCCCTAAGTGCAAAGCAGAATCACAGTAGCATAAAGCAAACATGAGATGCACTACTCTAGAGACATATCATCCCAAATGTTCAAATGTACCACTTGTGCCTGACCTGTGGTAGAGCTTTCCAAGCTCACATTGGACTGATCAGCCACAGTATAATGCACCATACCTTGACCCCAACATCATGATGTCATTGGTCCTCTCTGAGTACCAAGGACAAACAACAACAATACCCAAAACCTAGCAGAACCACTTCTTTACCAATACCTAAAAGAGAGCAAAGAAAAAGGAAAATGTGTCATATGGTCAAAATATTCATTTTAACATATGTACAAAAATATTTTTGTGGTAAAGAAGTGGAAACTAAGTGGATGCCCATAAGTTGGAGAATCACCAATGTTTTCTTTTGTTCCATTGAACTCCATTGCCTCCCAGTTGTCTGAGAGTACAAATCTATTGTGCTATTACTTTGTTCTCCCACTTCCTGTCAGAGTCCCTAGATCATAGTTCTTGACACAGAAGGGGCCTCAGAGACTGTCTAGTCTAGTACCTTTCATTTTTTTTCAGGTGAGAAACTAAGGCTAAGGGACATTAAGTGATTTGTCTGAGCTCACACTGGGAGTATCAGAAATCAGAATTGAATTCAGTTCTCCTAATTCCAGAAATAGAAGTTTTTCCATTGTACCACATTATCAGAAATCTGCTATTTGCTTTCTTGCTGATAGTGCTCTCTATTCAGTCTCAACTTTATTTCTTATTTTTCCAGGTCTCAGATAGTATAGTTTTCAAAGGAGTTGTATAAGCCACTGAATCTACATAATCAAAATATCATACCTCAGAACTGTGACAAAGAACTGGCCATATATCCTAAAATCTCATCTCTCTTGCTGTTTGTAGGGAGCATGTGACATACAGTCCTACTGGGTGCTTTCCCCAAATTTATCACTGGGCTATTATTTTAAGAGTATTTTGTGAAAGTTTTATGAGCCATTAAGGAAAATTGACTCTGTGCCGGCTCTTTTCCTGGTTTCAGAAGAGAAAATGTTATTTTAACAGTGAATGCTATTACCATTTACTTCAGGGATGATTTTGGATTGGGTTCACATTTCATACATATTTTATCCACAATTACCACATATGTGTAGTTTGCTCCACCAGCGGCACATATGGAAAATCTCTTTATGGAAAATATGAATGATGTCATCTGCATAGTAATATCAGGAGATGAATGCACACTCCCATGGAGAAGTTGAAGCCATGGTATGTTCTGTGGATTAGAGAATGTTCTTCGTGGTCTCTGGGAGGCCCATTTGGCTTCACCCATGATTGGCCCCAGGAGCATTCCCATAGATTCCCCTGAAAGAGACTTGTAGACTCGAGGGCTTCCTCGGTTTATTTGGAGTCATTCTTAGGCTGCCCCCCGTGAATTCACTCTCATCCTCAAGCTTCAGGGCAGGGAGCTAAAACATCTAATCAGTTTGTTCTGTCCCGTTTCATGTTGAACACCCCAGCCCCTCCACAGTTTCAGCAGCTTTTCCCCTGGAGACTGCTCCTGTTCCTTATTCAGCTCACATTTCTCTGTGGCATCTCTGAATGGATTATCCCCAAACAGCTACTTCATGCTTCACTGGTGATCTAAGCAGTCTTCAAAGAGGATGTTGGTGCAGGATACAGTGAAAGCCCATGTGAGAGGTTTGGGACAACTTTTTTGTTCTTCCCAGTAGAGAAATTAATAAGAATAAAAAATGTAAATTTTGGAACATATCAATTGTGAAGAATTCTTCAATTAATCATTTTTTTAAAGGAAGAGTGTGATATAGTGGCAAGGCCATTCACTTATCAACCCTGGAGTCAGAGGACCAGAGTTCAAATCTTATCTCTGATGCTTTCTATCTATGTCACTCTGGATAAGTCACATCACTGTCCTTGTCTATAAAATGAGGAAATTGAATGAGATGGCCACTGACCTCCCTTCCAGCTATACATCTATGATCCCATGAAATACCTCTTAGGTGAAAGGCATGATAGAATATGATACAGGAGATGGATACTTGGCCTTGAAATTATAGAATCATGTGTTCAAGTCTCTCCTCTAACATATATTAGCTTTGAGACCATAGGCAAGTTATATAACCTCTCCATTCCACAGGTAACTAAATAAGATTAGAAGTAATAGAGTCTTTGCAAATCTGGATCTGATCTGGTAGAGTAAGTTTTTCACTCACAGTTCCCCAGCCCAATGAAACAAAAGGTCTAATTAAAAAAAAAAGATTCTGTGCTAGGCTAAAGAAACAAAGATGAAATGATTGGTTGAAGACCTAGGTAATATGCCTCACTCTTATGCAGGTGTACCAGGTGACCTTCATGGTTTCTTCCAACTCTAAGATTCTGGGATTTTATGAAATGAGACACAATGCTTCACTTCTTTCATATTTTAATGGATCTTTGACAGTAAATTGAGTAGGTAAGCCCTCCTCCTATAAATCAGGGACAGGAGATCCACCCAATAGACTTGGGAATTCTTTCTAGGCTTCTGGACATTACATGGACATGAATGGAGTAAAAGACTATCCACCAATTATCACTCACTTTTGCTAAATGACCAGCCCATCTCTAGCTCTTGTCATACATCTCACACAACTTGTCTTCAACTTCTCAATAATTCTTCAGTGGGAATATCGTGCAACCTATTCATACATAATGTCATGGACCTTTCCATTGCATTTTGCTTGGCCTGAAACTTTAATTAATTGGAGAATGTGGAATTTCATGCTTTGCATCCATAGATCATCAGCCAAAAAAGCATTGTATTTAGAGAGTGAACTTTTATTTCAGGGCAGTCACTGACTTTATTAAAGCTTCAAGTAGCTTCTCAAAAGGACAGAAAAGTGGTGCATTGGATAGTGCACCAGGCCTGGAATCAGGAAGACTTGAGTACAAATCCAGCCTTGGATATTTACCAGCTGTGTGACCCTAGGCAAATCACTTAACCCTGTTTGCCTCAGTTTCCTCATCTGTAAAATAAGCTGGAGAAAGAAACAGCAAAACATTCTAGTGTCTTTGCTGGGAAAACCCCAAATGGGGCACAAAGAGTCAGACATGACTGAAATGGCTAGACAACAAAAAACAAAAAAAAAGCTTCTCAAAGACAATCTAACTTGCTCTCTTCCTGCTATCCATTTGTGGACCGCATCTTCAGTGTCTGTCCATGAACACAGTGTCATCAAAGTATCATCTTTATAATTTTGCATACAATTATCTATCATAATATGAAGAATAGGTTTTGTTCCTCTACTTTTTTCCTTTGTGAATAATTCGGCCAAAAAATTTATAACATTTCCCAGGCTTAATAGAAACATACCATGTCATCAAAACATTTAGTAATATTTAGATGACATTAACCTTTTTTATGGAATATATCTTCAATTCAGATTCTTCTCTGTGTATCAACCAATAAATATTTATTAAGCATATATTATGTGCCAAAAACTGTGTAAAGTGCTAGGAATGCAAAAAGAGGTAAATTACAGCCCTTGTCCTCCAGGAGTTTATAATCTAATGATGGAGACAATATGTAAACAGATATAAAATAAGCTATGTACAGATGAATAGGAAATAGTTAACATAGGTGAGGCACTAGAATTTAAAAGGGTTTGAGGAAGACTTCCTACAGAAGGTGCTATTTTAGTTGGGACTTAAAGGAAGCCAGGGAGGTCAGTAGTCAGAGTAAAAGAGAGAGTGTTCTAGACATGGGGAATAGCCAGAGAAAATGCCCAGAGCTAAGAGATGGAATGTCTTGTTCGTGGATATCTTTCATGGAAATTACAAACATCTTCGGTGAGCATTCACCTCTCCATTTTTACCTCTATTAATATTCTTCATCAGAGAGGTTATGTAACAAAGCTACTTCTGTTAACAGATTTTGCATAATCAATTAAATTGGATTTTTGCATGAGAGGTACCTGGATGGGGGAAAAAAGCCTTTGATGTAACATTTTGTATATCTGAAACAAATGCTGTTTGTTTTGTTACCTTTTAAATCATCACTGAGCCAAAAGTACAGTGGCATCACTTGTATTCTCAATACCTTTCTATCAGTTATGGGGAGCGGTCTGATAAAGAACAATTTCTACCTCTTTGTAGAGAAGTCATGGACTAGAGACACAGAGACATACATTTGAAGACACAGCCACTGTTTCAATTTGTTTTGTTTGACTATACTTATTTCATAATAATAGGAAGAAGAAGAAGAAGAGGAAGAAGAAGAAGAAGAAGAGCAGGAAGAGGAAGAAGAAGAAGAAGAAGAAGAAAAAGAAGAAGAAGAAGAAGAAGAAGAAGAAGAAGAAGAAGAAGAAGAAGAAGAAGAAGAAGAAGAAGAAGAAGAAGAAGAAGAAGAAGAAAAAGGAGAAGGAGAAGGAGAAGAAGAAGAAGAAGAAGAAGAAGAAGAAGAAGAAGAAGAAGAAGAAGAAGAGGAGGAGGAGGAGGAGGAGCAGGAAGAGGAAGAAGAAGTGGCACTTAAATAGCACCTTAAGATTTGAAAAGTACTTTAGAAATATTATCTCATTTTATAGCCATAAGAATACAAGGAGGTAGATGCTATTATTATTCACATTATACAGACAAGGAAATTGAGGTACAAAGAAGTTAAATAACTTGTCCAGGGTTATACAGCTAGTATGTATCTGGAGCAAGATTTGAACTTAGATTTTCCTGATGCCAAGTCCAGTGCTCTATCTATCTAGTTAAGTGCACCACTTAGCTGTCAAGGTTACAGTGGAGGCTTTCTTTTTTGGGGGGTGGAAGGGAGAGGGAGCTTCCATCCCTCATTATATGACACTCTATAGATACCAATAATATAAGACAGAGGAAGAAAAGTTAATTGTTTTGGAGTTGTGAAATGTGTGTAACTGTTGACAGTAAGTAGCCTCTGAATCTTGGCATCATTCACCAAAGACCTGTTTGCCTTGCCCTGGTTATACCTCTTCGGAGAACTGTGCTAGGCACTGAGGAAGATAGCTAATCTAGATAAGCCACAGTTCCTGTTGTGATGGAGTCTAGATACAGGGAGAGAAATAGACCAAAAACCATATGTAACTTGTGGCTAAAAGCCCATTTGTATGTGTCTTTATATTGATTACTCAATGCTCCATTCCTACATGAAGGAAGTTATTGGTGAGAGTTTGGGAGAAGAGAGATCCTGGACTTCTGGCTTGCAGCTTTCTGAGAGAAGCTTTGTGGTTTCAGACTTTTTTCAGGTTCCTGAAGGTTAAAAAAAAGATTCTGGGAAGAAGCCAATATGTAGAGGAACTGGCCATCAATCATGTTCCTATCCCCAGTTTGCTTCACTAGAAACTTAAGGGGATTTCTTCTTGGGTGACATCTGGGGTTCTCTCTTGACTGAGCTGAGATATCTCATTCCCAATGACAGCATTCCTTCATTCTGTGCATTGTCTGGTATATTTTTAGCTGTATCCCTTCTCCGATTTTGTTTGCTATTGGCTTGGATAAATGGGTTTATTTTTTATTCCTCACCTGTTTTGTGAGGAACTATCCTTTGGTGGGAAGGAAGTCAAACTTTGGACAGATAACTCAGAATACTACTCCCCTATTGAGACATAATGATCAGGAACTATGCTTGAACCTTAAAATGATTTTCCTCAGACTAACAATATTCAAGGGAAAGCAGGTTGACAGAATTCTCCCCTTGCATTTCCTTTCTTTGAGGAGAACAGAGTGGCTAGCCTCTGGGCCCAACCTTCTACTACCTCTCCTATTAGGAATCAAAGTGTTTTTGGAAGAAGGGTGCAAGGGAGAGACTCTAGAGATAGCCATGCCTCCCTGTGAGCCATATTTAGACAGATCTATGTGGACGTATACAACCTATACGGGTACAATATATGCCACCCCCTTACATACAGATAACTAAAATATGTAATATTATGCAATAATTGGATTAGGCATGTAGAAAACAAAGTATTAAGTAAGGAGTGAGGGAGAAGGTCCCAAATGAAGGCATGTAAAAAGAAAATGGGAGTGTGGTCCAAACCTGGAAGTGATTGGATTAAATTATGTCTAAGGTTCCTTACAGGTTTAAATCCTATAATCCTACAAGATTATAGAAATGCAAAAGGAACTCACATCCTTTACATAATATAGAAGAAAACTTAGTCCTAGAGAAGGGAAATGAGTCACAGGAGTCACACGGGGAGGTAGTGACAGAGCTGAGACTAGGATCCAGCTGGTCTGACTCCTTCTCCAAGACTGATCCCCTGAACCACACAGCTTTCCAGATGTCATGAGCTGACTTCTTAAAACTCGCCACCGTCTCCTGCTTTCTTTCCATTGGGTTTTAGCCATTTCAGACCCACAAGGGAGCCCTTGTTCCTGGAAGGGTCATTGGGAGGGAGAACAGAGTCTGTGTGACTGTCTGGAATCTATCCCAGTTGGAGGCTGGACAAGCAAGAACAAATGGCCTGAAGTAGATGCTTTCTTCCCCCTTGTTTGCTTTGGAAAGTATGTCAGAATGCCCGGTGTCTGCAGCACATTGAAAGGCCTGGGTCCAATTTCCTAGAAAGACATAGAATCCTCAGTGAGGAAATAGAAATATACATCTATTCATTCTTTTTAACATTTTACAATTTTTATTTACATTCTTTGTTATCACATCACCTTTGTTTTCCCATACTTCCTTCTCCTCTTTCCCTCCCTGAGGACCATCCCTTATTAAAAAGCATAAAAAATAAAGCAAATAATGTTCATAAACACTAACCACTATTCAAGGCTGGTATTATTTGCAGTTTTCCACAGTCATGGTCCCCCACCTCTATAAGAAAGAGGAGGTGGTCATATCTCTGTTTTTTAGGTTTCATAATTATCCTTTCATGGCATACAGTTGCAACAATTTTTTTGTTTTTCTTTTCATTTAAGTCTTTGTAGTCATCACGTATATTGTGTTCCTATTTCTGCTTACTTCATTTTGAAGTAATTCATGTATCATCTCATGTCTCTCTGTATTCATCACCTTCATTTCTTGATGTACATTTTACATTGAATTTGTGAACCACAATGTGTTTAACTATTCCCCAATCGACGACCATCTACTTTGTTCCCACCTCTTCAACACTATAAAAAGTTTTGGTATGGAAACCTTCTTTTGAACATAAACCTCCTTAGTCACTAAACATTTATTAAGCATTTGTTATGTGATAGGCACTGTGTGCTAAGCTATTCTTAGTCGGGAAAGAGCTATGATGTTCCAGTCACTGTCCTGCATACTTTTCAAATACTATTTAATTTGATTCTCAAAATAATCCTGAGCATTACATGCTATTATCATTATTTTAGAGTTGATGAAACCGAGGTAAACAGTTTAAGTGACTTGCTCAGGGTTGCACAGTTAATAAATATCTGAGGTCATATTTAAATTCAAGTCCTCCTGACTTCAGGCTCAGCACTTTATCTACCGAGGCTTGTACTTGTGTCTCTATCAGGGGGATTTGAGTCAAAAAGTATCACTATTTTAGGTCTCTTATTTTTTTTCTTTCTTTAGCATAATTCTCAGCACAATTCCAAATTACTTTCCAGAAAGTTTTGACCAATTCATAGCTCCATCAACTTTGTTCATGTTTTTACAAACCCTTCACCTTTGACATTTTCAATTTTTTATCATCTTTGCCAACATGCTAGCTTTAAGGTAAGACCTCAGATTATTTTTATTTACAATTCACTTAATGTGAGCATAACAACATTTGAACTGGGTGTACACAAAATTTCTGTCCTGCTTCTAGTAAGACATATCATGAGACTCAGCCCCTGGATGTGTCAGAATTATGAACTTCCTGGATATTTCCAAATATGTATAATTCAGTACTGAGGCAAGTCTGTAATTTTAGAATAATGAGGCAGGCTGCTTATGGGCCACTGAGGAGGAAGAGCTGATGACTTGGTGTAGTTTTGGAAGTAAATGACCTGATTGACCCTCAGTAGTCTCTTTCCATCTTGCTTCAGATTGCATCAGAGACAGTTCCAACATGCTTTTGTGGAAGGGGGAAAGGGAGAAGGGATAGATAATTTGTCTTATCCTCCACTTTGGCTACTATTTGGCCATGAGCTCATACCAAATAAAGCACTTGTCCTGTCTAGGTGAGCTTGAGTTTGTGTTTATAGATGCCTCCCTTTTTCCCTTTATCTTAGGTGAATCAATATCTATTCTAAGATCCTATTGATGGAATCAATGGCTACCCTATGGGTGTCTCTGTGCTTATATACAACCTTGTGAATATAAAGTATGTGAAGTCCTCAGGTCCTTTTAGTGAGAATTGGTCTAGAAATTATTCACCAGAAAATCTTCCAGAACTCATGGAGAAAATGAACACTTGTAGGAACTTAGGCACAAGACCTGGCTTGGATGACCAAAAGACATAGACTTTGAGGGAGATAATACAGAGCCAAGGAGAAGTATAAAGAGCTTAATTGATATCCCTGCAGATTTCCTTATGCTCTGATGAGGGCTTAATATCATCCTCCTAGGAGAGTATTTGTTGTTCAGTCATTTTCAGTCATGCTCCTTCATGGTCAGTCGTGTTCCTCTTCATGAACCTCCTTGGGGTTCTCTTGGCGAAAATACTAGAGTAGTTTCTCATTTCCTTCTCCAGCTCATGATACAGATGAGATAACTGAGGCAAATGGAGTTAAATGACTTGCCCAGCATACACAGCTAGTAAGTGACTGAGGCCAGATTTGAACTCAAGTCTTCTTGATTCCATTTATGTAATCCTGTACAATTCATTCAACCTCTGTATGCTTAAGTTTCCTCATCTATAAAACACGCACCTCCCTTTCAGGATTCTTGTGAGAATAAAATCAGATAATATTTGTTTTGTTGTACAAATTTGGAATTTGTAATATTTGCTTTCTAAACTTCAAAGCACTGTGCTTGTCATCATCATCATCATCATCATCATCATCATCATCATCATCATCATCATCATCTTCTCCAACAATGCTGGAGTACTTTGGGGATTCTTTCACTGGGCCACCAGTAAACTCCCCCTAAAGGTCCAAAGACATCTGACTATCTCAGATTCACATGGTATATCCAAACATGTGGACATTCATTGAAGAATAAATACTGGCTCATTTAAGATGAGGAAAAACAAATGAACAAACCCAGCCTCAAGCTCATCAAGGCTGGTCACGTGATTTGAAACAATACTGACAAAAGCCAAAGTCTGAAGGGAAAAGGTCACTGATCTTTGTCATAACCTTTTAAAATGTCAATTGAGTTAGATATCAGCTCTCCCTGTGCAGCAGTAAAGGGTTGATCTCATCTTTTTAAAGTGCTGAGTCACATGTGACCAGAAGCAGCAAAGGACTGTCATCTCTGATATGTTCAAGTTCTGAGTTATACATGCAATCAAGAATAACTTTGAGCCTTCCCTATTCAAGTGCTTTAAATGAGTAATTTGGATCACTTTTTAATATGACTGCCAATGGTTTGCAATTCTTCTTTTGAGAAATACTTGTTCATATCCTTTGACCACTTTGGGGAGTGGTTTTTATTCTTATATATTTATATTATTTCCCTATATCTTGGACATAGGACCTTTGTCTGATATTCATTGATTTATTAAACATCTTTGTGAGTACTTGCTTTGTTCTATAGTGCTATAGAGTGCTATAGAGAGACAGCAAGAATTAGGTTCTATGTCTTCACTCAAGGATATTACAGTTTAGTAGAGGGGAAGAGATGAAAATAAGCCATGAAACCTGAGGTTTATGCCTAGGTCTGCCAAAGCATAATTGTATGCTTTCTCTAACTAAGCATGGAAGCTTGGTATCAGGAACAAAGAAGGTGAATAGAGTTTCTTTAGGATCAGGGACTAGGCTAGGCATGGTAAATAGCACATACCCTAAAATCCCTGCTAGAATGGAGGTTGTGAGTGGTGGGTTATGTGAGCTAAAGAGTTTTGAGATGCAATAGGACTAAAGTCAATATTACATCAATACTTATCTAGCATCAATATGACGAGTTCCTGGGACTGGGAGTTGGGGGAAAACTAGGCTGCCTAAAGAGGAGCCACTCAGCCCATGTTGGAAACCAAACAGTTTAAATCTTCTGCGCTGATCAGTAATGGGATTAAGCCCGTGAGGGGCTGCTGCACTTCCTACTTGGGAAAAATAGAAAGACTCAGTCTAAAAACAAACAAACCAAAGAAAAAAATCCAAATGAAACAAACAAACAAGAAAAGTGGATTTTTGACTGAAAAATGAGGAGTCAATGGATTGTAGTATGATAGGGAAGGAATTTATGAAATAATCAACCATGGACTCCAGACTGAGTAGGAAGACAAGTGATGCCAGATGTAAAATGATGATGGATTGGAACAATATGGTACAGTTAGGAAACTAGATAGCAATTCTAATAAAATGATCATCACTCCTAATTTATTGTTGATGCTATATGGCTATGAATTATGGTTCTACCCTCTCTGAAGAATCCAAATTGCAGGTAATCCCAAGAGCAATTATGTCACCAGAGGGAGAAACTGTACAGAGTGGATGCAATCAGGCTTACCATACTCAGAACGATTGATAGTTTTTGTCAGACTCCCAACCCAATCCATGGCAGAAAAAAGATTAAGAACCATGGAACTGAAGTAAAGCTTGATGGGTAAAATCCTTGGTGCTGCAAGAAGCCAGAACTAGAACCAAAACCAAACCAAAAACCAAAACCTTAACCCAAACCAAAAGTTTAGGCATCAATGAGAGTTTATTGAATTTACCAGTAAGGAAGCACCACCCACAAGGGTGGAAACTCTCCAAAAGAACAAAAAGACAAAGCTTATGTAGGTTTCCATTTAGGCAGGTGGTGAATTGAGTATGGTATGCCTCAGGATTCATCAGGACTTATTGCTGGAGTCTTGAAGAGTAGAAATAGGAGATGTGGTATCCCTTGATTGGACAGAACCTGTTCCTGAGGCAAATAATAGGAAAGGCTCTTCTTCAGTTGAGCCATCTTTTATAATCCCACACTAACATATAGGACTGTCCTGGCAGTTTCTTCAGTAAGGGAGGTCATGGACAGGGTGAGGGTTTTAATATAAATAAGGTCAGGGGCAAGACAAAGCAACTGAAACTCTCCCATCTCCAACTCTGCGGTGGCACAATGAATAGAGCTCTAGAATTGAAATCAGGAAGACCTAGTTCAAATGCAGCCTCAGAACCACACTTTCTTTGTGACTCCAGGCAAATAACTTAACCTCAACTTGACTGTTTCTCTATCTATAAAATGGGGATAGTAATAACACCTACCTGCCAGCATCATTTTGAAGATCAAATGAGATAATACTTGCAAGATTCTTCAAAAACTTGAAGCACCATATAAATGCTAGTAGCTATTACTATCTGAAGACTGAGCTCCACAGAGGTGAAGAGGTAGGATAATCAGAAGCAAAGATTCAGCTTCTCTGACTCCAGAATCACTGTTCCTTCTACTGTCCAATAGTATCTCCTGTGCATTTGGGGGAGAAAATACCTCTATCAATAAGACAATGGATCCATTAAGATATTGTAACACAGACGGGAAAACTGAAACTCAGAACTTGCCTAAAGCCACACAGCTAGGGAGCTCTGGAGTCAGAATTCAGCTTCAGTGTTTCTAGCTTCAAAACCACAGCTCTTTCTAGCATATCTCAAAGCGTAGGTTCAGAAGGGAGGAAGTGGGAAAAGGTGAAAAGATTGGTGACTGTGCTCAGAGGATTGGGATGATTTTTGTGTCCCTTACAGAAGCATGCTTGGAGGGTCCTAACTATATCAAAATATAGATGAACCAATATGAAAGTGCTATTTATGGCTAATGTGAAGAAAAATGTGCCCAGGCAATTAAAAGGAATAGACCAGGAGAAATTTTTGCCCCAAAGACTCTTAACTGATGTTTGATTTATCTTTCCCAGATATATCAATTAATCCTTAAAACTACATTTGTCCTCCATGTCTTGGTAATAAATTAATATTTTTGAGAGACTATGGAGTTCACAATGAAAGATTAAACCATCCATCTAGATTTCTTATGATAGCTTGTACTTATATAACATTTTAAAAGTTATAAAGTCCTTTTATATACAACACTGTGGGGGTAGCAGGAAGGAGGAGGGTTAGTCCAGGCATTTTCTTATCCATTTTGCAGATAAAGAAATGGAGGCTTGGAGAGAGGCTCACTGACTCACCTAAAGGCATGAAGTTAGTAAGGGATAACATTCAAACTGAGCTCCTCTGGCTTTAAGATCTGTCCACATAATGGCCAAGGTCCAAGTCAGAAACTGAAATCAGCCTTCTGCTCCAAGGTTAAGCCTAATGGCAAGCCCAATTGGCGTCATGGCAAATACATGACTTATAAGCCAATTTAGTGCCAATCAATGGAGCAATCAGCATTTACTGAAAAACTACCTTGTACCAGGATCTTTGCTAGGCACAAAGGGAATGTTGGCTTGTGGAATGGGTAAAATCAATATGGTATTGTAGCCCTACCCTCGTAGAATTTGCAATTCATTTTTAGTTTGTGGGGTGGAACTCATAGAAAGATAATTAACAATAAAAGATCTGGAATGAGAAGGCAAGATGACAATCTGTGGCAGAGTGATCTACATTTTTCATTTTGCCTGGTTTTTATCCTGATACTGACCTTGGCTTTCAATTCTGCTCCTTTAAGGATCAGCTCAAATGAAATGCTTATTGAATTAAATTGAATCAAAATGTCAGCTCCTGTAAGAAGCCACATTTGATTGCCCCTAACTCATTGTGAGCTCTATGTCCTTTGAATGTATTTGTTGTTGTTCAGTGCTTACGTCTTGTCCAATTCTTGGAGACCCCATGGATCATAGCACACCAGGCCTTCTTATTCTCCACTATCTCCTGAAATCTGTCCAAGGTCATGTTCATTGCTTCCATGACACTACCCATCTCATCCTTTACTGTCCCCTTTTCCTTTTTCCTTCCATCTTTCTCAACAACAGGGTCTATTATTGGTCTACATCTCAGCAGGTACTAGGTTGGCAGTGCAGCGGATAGAGTGTTGGACCTGGAGTCAGACCTGAGTTCAAATCTGGTCTCAGACACTTTCTAACTATGTAAGCCTCTGTCTGCTTCAGTTTCCTCAGCTGTAAAATGGGCATAATAAGGACACCTACCTCCCAGGATTGTTGTGAAGACAAAATAATATTTTACAACACTTTGCAAATCACAAAATGCTATGTAAATGCTAGCTATTATTATAATACCTTTGTAACAAATACAATAATTACCAAGTATCTTCAGTGTCCTCAAGGGAGAGAAAAGTTTAGATAAGGCACAGTTCCTTCCCACATAATAGGAGAAACACAAAGTATACTATAGATAACTAACAGGCAGAACATTGCATCCTAAGTCCAATAAAAGGAGCAGAGCAAGGAGCACATGAATCATATTTAAGTAAGGCACAGTTGCATGAAGTCTTCAGCCTTACTCTTTCTTCTTGTGTCACTGAAGTCCAGTGGCAGGACAAAAGTTGAGACAAATGGTGGTCTGGAAAGCAGTCAATGACCTTGGCATCTTTGATATCTGACTAAACTCTAAGCACTCCACATTCATGGCTGTTGGAACAGATTGTTCTTATCTATCCATTCTGGTGGGGAAGTTCTTCACACCCTCCCAAATCACCGATGGGTTTGAGGCATATTGATTACCCTGAGCCTGGTGAGGCCCCTCTGCTGGCACAGTTTACCAGGGTGCAGCTGCTGCTCACGCTACAAGTTCTTGAAGCCACAGGTGAGAGTTTGGTGAAAGGTGGACACCAAGGTGGCTGAGAAACCCTGAAAAGGGCTCAGCAAGCCCTCACACTGGAGGAGATAGTCCTCCCAAACACCCCATACATTCCAGCCTCTAGGGATACAAATGTAAAAGCAAGCCAGTCTCTGAACTTACATTCTACTAGGATGATTCAAATCTTATAGGGGAGAGGCAGCAAAAGAAGAGATCTCTGGTATATGTGTTTTGTTTTTGGACCTTAAGTGCTTTGTTGGTTTGAATTGAGTAGTCAGGAATGTTTCAGTGACAGGATACCAGTCTTGGAGTCCAAGGACCTGTATTTAAATACTAGTGCTAAAATCTACTATCTTTGGGATTTGAATAAGCTACCCAAGTGTCTTCATCTGTAAAAGGAAGATATTCAACTAAATATCCTCCAAGGTCTCTTCCATTTCTGATTACATAATCTTACTAGTACGGCTTTTTTGATATTTTCAAATACATCTCACTATTACCACTTAGTTCACATTTGACCTGGGTTCACATCTTGACTCTGACACTTATGAACAAGTCATTTCTCCTCCTAGAAACTCAGTTTCTCCACTTGTAATATGATGACATTACTTATAGCAGTTGCTTCATAGGGTTGTTGTGAGGCTCACATGGAATCATACTTGTAAAAAACCACTTTGAAAACCTTAAATTGCTATACAAAATGATTACGAGAATGGTGATATGGACTCTTTCTCACCAGGAGAGACATAGATAGAGACAGACATATAGAGAGACTTGAGGGTATTGAGAAATGAGTGGGGGGAGAGGAAGTAGACACAATCAATGTATACCATTTTTCCTAGGATTTTGACTGTGAAGAGGAAGATAGAAGATACCTAAAAAAGGTGTTAAAGTCAAATTTGTTTTTTTTTTTTTTCAGAATGACAAAGGTCTGGGCATGTTATCTGATTTTTTTAATGTTTTCCCAACCTAGGACTATGGTTGGTTCACAATAGATGTTTAAAAATGTTTATTGAATTTAATTGAATTTTAGAATGGTTTTTCTCCCCACCTCCAATCAGCAGCAGCAACAGTAGCAGCAGACTGGATGAAAGCCAAATTTCACCCACATTTCCTAGTTGCCTTTTCTCCAAAATCAGCCTCAAACACACTGAAAGAAATCTCCAGGCTTAACTGAATCCAGGCAATTAGAAGAGTGGCTGCAGGCTGTCTAGTCTTTTAACATTTGTGGAAATAAAAGCATAAAGGCAGCAAAGATATGATTGAAATCCAAAAGGCCACTGAATAAGGAGAACCTCCCTAGTGAATGACAGTACAGAGACCTCTTCAAAGTGTCCCAGAACAGGCTAGCATTTCCACATTAAACATACTGAGGGCTAAATTGCTCATTTCAGTAAACAGTGGGATGTGTCTCCAGAACATTCACCCATCCCGCCCCACCTCCTACCCCAGAAGTTTTAACAGGACATGCTAGGGAAACATTTTTAACCTACCCCAAAACCTCATCCATGGTTGCCCTACTTCAGCAGAAGTTTTATATAAACAGGAAGTCCCAGTGTGACTGGAAAAGAGTGAGACAAATAAAGCATTTTTCTCTCACATTGATTGCTTCTGCATCAGTTTTCAAGGGGCTGGTCTGTAATATAGTGACTTATACATCTGGATTTGGAGTCAAGAAGACCTGGGTTGAGATCCTACCCCAGATATCTACCACCAATGTGACCCTGAACAAGGCTTTTAACCTTAATATGCCTCATGCAACTCCCTATGATTTATCAAGGTCGATTTCCATTTGACCTCCTTAGAAGGAAATCCCCATCTAAAGGTAGCCACAGGTTCTTGGGGAGATTTCCAGATCAAGATGTGGAGATGAAATTGGTTTATAAAACAGGGAAGTCTTACCTTACCTTAGGTCATATCCTTGTACGTACTGAAAACAGGAAATCCTTTTTATTTGTTGATTAGAGCTGTGCTTTCACTTTGTGAACAAGCCACAGCAAAAACACTGTCCAGTCTTACACCTAGGTGCATGCAAATACTGCCAATTAATCAGTCTGTGAGAAACGTGGTTTTGGATCACTGGACTTCCTAGGCAGGGCCAAAGTCCTGAAGAAGAACCCTGTGATAATCCCTAGGGAAGGCTGTACAGACCACAGGACTCCCAGAGGAAGACCAAGTGGTAGCCATCCCTTAAATCTGTGGGGATCACAGGGCCTCCTAGGGGTCAGACCCTAAGGAAGACCCAAGTGGTGGCCCCTTAGGATGGCAGTAAGATCACAAGGCTCCCGAGACAGGGCCGGAAGTCCCATGTGATGTCCCCTTAAGAAGGCCGTGCAGACCACAGGGTTCCCCAAGGGAATCCAGAGTGGTAGCCCTCTTAGCACTGCAGTGGGGATCACAGGACACCCCAAGACAAGATCCAAGAGTAAGCCTGGCGAGCTTCCGCTGCCTGTTGCTTCCCTTCACTTGACCTTAGGAAAATCCATGTGATTTGCCCATTCACACCCAAAGAATTCAGGACCAGAGTGGGCAGAGGAAGGCATTTTATTACGCTCCCCGGGAGAGCGGGTGTAGTGCTCGCGGGAACACTCACACTGATACAGCTGCAGGAGCAGGGGTAACCATTCCCTCCACTCCTGCTAGAGTCATGGTTAGTTTACAATCTTTGTTTTTTACATCGTTTTCCTAGGTTATACAGTTTATATAAATAGGATAATACGGATACAGAAGTAAAAGTGAAGTTAATTAGATTTTCCTTGTCTTAGTTTAGGATTAAACTATATTCTTTTACTTCCCCTACTTTCCCTCTTTAACATATGCAAATTAGGCCTGGATTCTTGACCAAGACCAGACCCTAGATAAGCTTGAACTGGTTCAAGTGGGTTTGGCCTCTCTAATTCCCCAGACTACCTTCTCAAAAAGCATGCACATGCTTAGAAGCCTCTGACCTCCCACCTGACCGACCTTGAGGCCTGGTCTCTGCTAAAGCTAGGGTGGGGGAGGGCAGGGAAGCACACCTTTAGTTCTGTGGAAACAAAACTCCTCCTCCCATTTCTTACAAGTCCATCATCAAATATTTACTAAGTACCTATTATGTACCCAGTACTGTGCTAGGAATTAAGAATACAAAGATGAGAACAAAAGTGTCTGCCCTTAAGAACTTACATTCTATCAGAGAAAAAATATGTACATGCATATACAAAATATGTAAAGAATAAAGCAAAGGTCATTTTGGAGAGCAGGCATTGTTAGCTGGTGATGTCAGGAAAGGCTTCATGTAGGAATGGCATTTGTGCTGAGCTTTACAGAAAACTAGGGATACTAAGGGACAGGCATGAGGAGGGAGTGAACTCTAGGCACAAGACAGGGAAGTCTGAGCAAAAGAAAAGAGCTGGGAGATTGAATGATTTTTGTGAGGACAACAAGGAAGCCAAGGTGGGTGGATGGTATGGTACATTAAGGGGCTTAATGTGTAATGAGAAGAGGAAGGCAGGTTGCAATGAGTTTGTGAAAGGCTTCAAAGTCTACTAGAGCAGGGGTGGGGAACCTTAGACCTTGAGGACACATGTGGTCCATGTGGCCTTGAGGCTGAAGGTTCCCCACCCTGTACTAGAATTTATATTTGATCCTAGGCATGATAGGCAGCCACTGGAGTTTACTGAACAGAGAATGAATGTAATATTGAGACCTGTGCTTTAGGAAAATCCCTTTGGCAGCTGTGTGGAGCCCTCAATTGTTAACAGAAGGTTAATAGTTGCCTTAGAAGATGGAATTTGCTTCTAGCTCAGTGAAAAAAGTCTGGGCATGCTTTTGATAATTCAAGTGTTCCCTGAGAATTTTACTATCCTCGTATCAACTCTGGGCACATTTGTCTACACTCCCAAAAAATAAATGAATTCAAAATAGTCAATCAAGAAAGTACTTCCCTTCCTATCTTACAGGTATAAGCCGGACTAACCTAGACCCAACTAATTAAAGGGAACAAAATTTAAGACAAAGCATTGTGTTTATTTTATACAGACATAAAAACTAAGGTTATCGTGTAATAATATATATTATAGTTTGTGTCTAAGCAGTCTGTTCGTTCCAAGACAGCAAGACCAGTTTATAACAAAATTGTTTGGCCTCCAGTGCCTGGCAAATTCATTTTCATGCACAAGTCAAGACATCACCCTATGTCACTGGGCTTATTCAAAGGGCAAACAACAACAAAGTGCTCTGCATTCAGTAGGTGCTCATAAATATTTGATTAGCAAATGAATGAATGGCCTCCACTTGGGTTGAATTTAGTCTTTTAAAAAAATGAAAATGATCCAACTAATTAATTAATAAACATTTTGAGGTCTTACTAAAGCCTAGGAACTGGGGTTTTTAGAACTAGAGATTAAAAAAAAATATTCCCTGCCATCTGGACTCAGACAATTAGTTGGCTTTATGATCCTAGGCAAGTTACTTCACCTCCATTTGCCTCAGTATCCTCACCTGTAAAATGGGCATAATAATGGCATCTACTTTCCAGGGTTGTGGTGAAGACCAAATGAGAGTTATTGAAAAGCGCTTAGCATAGTTGATGACACATTGTAAGAGCTATGTAAATGTTAGATATTATTATTGTGCCAATTTCCCTCCCAATTGTCTTTAATATGTATTTCTATCAACTAAATTATGCTTTCAGTCTTCTCAACCTCTCTGTTGTATTTAACGAAATTGACCAGCCCCTCCTCTTTGATGTTTTCTCCTCTTTGTTAGTGCCACTACCATCTATTTCTCCTACTTCTATTATCTCTCCCACCTTCTTTTGGTTATTTAACAAGTTGTTCCACCTTTTCCAGTCCTCTCATTGTGAATATTCTCTCTGGTTCAATCCTTATCCCTCCATTTTTCTCTCTTCAGTTTGTCTCACTTTAGGAACACATTCATTCCCATCACATCTACCATTACTTCTATATTGATCTGACTCTATAACTTTCAATGCTATATCTCAAGCCTTGTCCTTCAACCTGAGTTCCAGGTCTGTGTCTCCAACTTCTGAAAGACATTCCCACCTCAAATTCATCATGTCCAGTTACAATTATTTCACCATCCTTAACCCAAATTAATCTCTTTCTCAATTTCTCTGTCAATGGCACTAGCATTATCGGTATCATCCATGTTCAAAATATAAGTCACTCTTGACACTTGTTTTCATCCCTTCCATCAGTAATAGGAAAATAATAGAAGAGGATTATTCAGGTTTATGAACTAGGCTGATCAGTAGAGAATGCTAAATACCACAGATGAAGGTAGGCAAGGGGATTATAACCAGAGAAATGAGTTATGTCAAGGAACTGGGGAAAACTCACAATTCGGGCAAAGTCAATAGTTTAGTTGGCTATCTGAGGCAGGGAGCAACATTGTCTGGACAAGTAGCTACTGATATATAAGGTATATGGTCTATTGGCATATAGGGTGTATATCAGTAAAAGCCTGTAACTGACTTCTGAAGACTACTGGGGATTAGCCTTCTGCTCCATGAGAGCCACAGTGGGGAAAAAAATTAAACTTCAAATCAGGAAAGACATGAGTTCAATTCAAATTCTGAGTATAAATCCCATACCTACTAGTAGTGTGATCCTGGACAAATGACTTTACCTTTCCATGTCTGTTTTCTGCACTATTAAAAGGGAGAAATAACAACTGCATCGTTTAACTGATAAGGCTTTTATAAGGAAGGCACTTTGTAAACTTTTCAGTATTTTATTCATGATACATATTCTACTATAACCATGATACTTTTTAGTTGGTTGGTTGGTTGGCTTTTTTTTCCTATTTCTGGCATGTTACCATTTGCACATATCATTGGCCAAATTCATTCTTATACATCACATGTGTAGCTTCACTGTTAGGATGAGTGTCAGCCAAAAGACTTTAAATGAACTCAGATGAACTCAGGAGGCAAAGGAAAAAATCATTATCAAATCTTAGTGTCTCTCCCTGGGAGATTTCTTAGAAACCCAAAAAACCTAGTAAAGGGGTATGAGATAGAAAAGATCTGAGGATCCAGAAAGAATAACTGAAACCATCTAGTCCAATTATCTTCATTTTACAGAAGAGAAAACTGGGGCTCAAAAGCAACTTCCACCAAGTAGTAGTAGTAGTAGTAGTAGTAGTAGTAGTAGTAGTAGTAGTAGTGGTGGTGGTGGTGGTGGTGGTGGTGGTGGTGGTGGTAGTAATGGTGGTGGTGGTGGCAGTGGTGGTAGTATTACTAATGATGATGATGATGATGATAACTAACCTTTATAGAGTACCTCCTATGTGTCAGGCACTGGGCTAAGTGCTTTACAAATATCTCATTTGATCTTCACAACAACCCTGGAAGGCATATTATTGTCCCCACTTTTGGGTAAGAAAACCGAGGCAAATGGGGGATGTGACTTCCTCAGTGTCACACAGCTTGTAAACACCTAAGGCTAGATTTTGACCTTGGGTCTTTCTTACTTCAGGCCTAGAATTTTACTACTGCTCCACCTAGCTCTGAGGGGCAGAGCTGGGATTTGAACCCATATCATTAACTCTAGTTGCAGTATATTTTTCACTGTAACCCACTAACAGATAGAGGATGTTGAACCAGCAGCAAGCCACTCTCAGAGTTTCAATTTCTTCCCCTATAAAATGGGGTTAATGATGTTTGCACTATCCCCATTTCTGGGTTATTAGGAAAATACTTTGTGAAACTTATGAGTGTGAGCCACATAGCTTTTACTACACTTGATACTGAATAAATATGTGCGCTGAAATGAATAATGGCTTTTCAATGGGATGTTTATAGAAATGGAGTGGGACCACTGGGAAAAATCCTGCCTAGACTTTAGTATAGATGTTGGAAAAGGTTCTTACAGAAATGAAGTTATTAGCAATTCCCAAACAAAAGCCATCCGTGAGTTTCTAAAACAGTGATCCATGATGTTTTGTTTTTTTTTTTTAGTTTGGGAGATGCCAGCATGGACACACTTGGGTCTCGCCTTCCCTCTGCCCCTGCTAATTCTTCCATCACCTCTGCTGGGGAACTGAATTATTTACTTTCTTTTTTAATGAGGGAAAAAAATTAAATGGCTGCCAAACTGCAAAGGAGTGAAGAAATAATCCAGCCTAAGATTCAGGCAATGGATGAATCCTGTCTACAATATCTCAACAAGTCATTTTCCCACCTCCCCTTGAATATCTCCATCGATGAGGACCTCATTTTTTTCCAAAACATCCAATACTATTTTAAAGCAACTTTGTTAGAAAGTTTGCCTACGCATTTTGAACCAAAAATCTTTCTGTAATTTCTATGCAGTAGTGTGATCATGGATTCCAGAATTAAAGGAAAGGAATCTAATCCTTCCACAAAACAAACTGTCAAATACCTGAAGATGCTGACCATGTCTTTTTATTCCCCAGAGCAACAACAGCTCTGCCCACCTATACATTAATATAAATGCATCCTTCCTTTTGTGGACTTCACTACAGTAGAAATGAAAGGACCTGAGTTCAATTTCTATCTCTAATATTTACAAGGGCCTGTGGTCTTAGGTAAGTTATATAAACTATCTGAGCCTCAGTTCTCTCATTTGTAAGATGGAAATAAAAAAAATTGAATTTTCTTTATCATAATATTTTGGGCAGTCCTTTATCTAGAATAAAGCACTTAAATAAATGTAAGAGATGGTAGAGGTAGTGATAATAGTAGTAGTAGTAGTTGTAGTGTAGTAGCAGCAGCAGCAGCACAGCAGTAATAAACATCCCTAGTTCTTTTAAGATGGCACATTCATATAATTTTCCTCTGTATATGTTTATTAAATTATATGTATAGTTTAAATTATACATAAAAATTATGTATATAATGTATATACATAGTTAAAACTATAGTTTATTAAATGCTTTCCCCCCTAAAATATGGTACCTAGAAATAGTACAATATGACAAATGTCATTTGACCATGGAAGAGAAAATGGTATCATTACCTCACTTTCTAGACATTATTCTCCTAATTTGGCCAAAAATTTCATTAGTTTTCTTGTTTATTTTTTGGCTGCCAAATCCCACTACCAATTCTTGCTGAGTATAGTATTTGCCAACTGCATATGTATCCACTACATGAAAGAACCATTGGCATCTCAAACACAGCATGTTCAAAATAGAACAGAACTTTCTCCCCCAATTCATGCCTTTTGCAAGCTTTCCTATTTCTGTTGAGGATAATAGAACCCTTCTAGTTGCTTTGTTTTATAAGCTTAGAATGATTACTGTTGCTGATTCTACCTTCACAATATCTATCACATTCATTCCCTTATTAGTTTCCTTTTCATGTAACTCCCTTCCACTCATGGGACCACTACCCTAGTTCAGATGTTCATTTCTCATTTGGACTATAACATTGCTGTTTGTCCTCCATTTTCAAAAGGGATGAATGCCATCACAGGATGATGTCTGGACTTGTGAGTGAATTGGATTTAAGTGAGGCAGAGTTGCACAAAGTCATCAACCTGACTCTCTCTTCCTAAGTCATTGAAATACAGTGGCAAGACAAAAGTCAAGATGACTGGCAATGACCTAGGAGGCAATAGATGACTTTAGTATCTTTGATGTCTTTGGCTACTATCATGCCATTGGAAGAAATTGTCATTATCTGCCCATTCTGCCTAGAGAAGTCTTCCACTATAATAATGACCTCTTAATTGTACTCCTATTTCTGTTCCCTTCCATTTCCAGTGCACACTCCATACAGCTGTCAAAATAATATCGCTAACACAGTCATGACTATGTCATCCCTCTATTCAGAAATATTCAGTGGCTCCCAATTGCCTCTAGGATAAAATTAAAATTGCTCAGCCTTGAATTTAAAATTCTACAATTTTACTTCCACTTACCTTTTTCGGTTCACATAATATTACTCCCTTTTCATGCATTGTTTAAACTATATATTTAATTATATAGCTTTATTTCATGAATTATTAAAATATCGTATATTTTAATCAAAAAAAGTCTACTTGTTCCCTAACTTGACCTACTAAGTCCTGTTTCCATCCCTTTGTATCTGATCCTCCATACATGCAACATTTTTTTCCTTATCTATGTCTCTGAGAATTCTTAGTTTTCCTCAAGGCTCATCTAAAGTGTTACCTCCTACAAGTGACCTTTCTCTCTTTCCTAAAATTATTTTGCATTTATTCATCTTTGTACATGTAGTATGCCCCAGTACAATAGTTTCCTTGAAGACTGGAACAGATTTTTATTTTTGTTTTATTCACTTTTTTCTTTGTATCTCTAGTATTGAGTGTAGTGCCATACAAATAGTGGTGACTTAATATGTTTTTTTAATTTGAATTTGAATAAATGTCCATTCCAGCTATCCTTTCTTTTATACAAAGACTGTTTTCTAGCTGTATCTTTCCATCTTATATTTTTAACATAGATACAGGAATTAAAGTTTTCTTAACTTCTGTCCACTCTACTAGCCAGTCAATAACTATTTTTTGATCCAGATTCTGTCAACCAATATGAATTGTCACCTCTAGATTTGTACAATCTGCAAATTTGATAAGCCTGCCTATATTCTTCCTGGATTAAAAAAAAAGATTCTTATACACACCATAGGAAACCCCTGTTCTATTCCAAAGAATGTAGAGCTCAGTGATATTTAATTAACATTTACTGAAATGTTGTTATTTTCTTTTGTTTTAAAAGAGGACCAATGATATCATGGGTGATGTCTTGACTTACACATGAATTGGGTTTAAGTGAATCAGAATTGCATAAAGTCATCAGCCTCACCCTCTCTTCCAGTGTCATCAAAATCCAGTGGCAGGACAAAAGTCAAGATGACTGGCAATAGCCCAGGATGCCATGGATTGCCTTGACATCTTTGATATCTGACCAAGCTCTAAGTGCTCCACAGCACCTATTTCAGCTGCCTTCATGGCCATTGGAACACACTATTTTCATCCACCTGTTCCACTGAGGAAAATCTTCACATGCCTGTCTGCCGAGATGGTTTACTAGAGTGTAGTTGATGCATTACTACAGCTTCTTGGAGCCACAAGTGAGAGTTGAGTGAATCAGGTGGATACTAAAGGTTGATGAGCAGCCCTGAAAAGGGCTCAGCAAACCCTCACACCAGAGGTGCTAGTCCTTCTGAACACCCTAGAAACCCCACTGAAATGTTACAGTGTGTAAGAAACTATTATGGTTGATAGGGATGCAAAAATTCAATACTGTATAGTCCTTGCCATCAACAAATTTATAAATGTCTTGAACAGGGTGGTATCACATGTAAACACATAAGTATGGCATGGGATAAAATGCAATAGAAAGAAAAGTCGAGAAAAAAATGAAGGGATCATGTTTAGATACTGTATAATGAAACCCAAATTTAAACAAGAATCCTTAATTTATAATATGCCTAACAAATGGCTAACAAGCCTTAGCTTGAAGATCTCTATTTGGTATTTGAAGGCATGCCAATTAAGGAGGTAAGACCTGGAGAGACTGAATGGTATAATGAAAAGACACTGAATTTAGGGTCAGAGGATTGGACTTCAAATCTCAGCTCTGACATTCATTTCCACTATGGCCTTAAACATATCATTTAACTACCTAAGCCTCAGTTTCCTTATCTGTAGAATGAGGGGATCAGATGAGGTGACTTTTAAAATCTCTTCCAGATTAAAATGGACAATCCTACGTGCATAAACAAATTAAATTATAAATTAGAATACAATGAAGGAAAGATAAAAGTTCCAAGTGCTTTGAGTGACATAGATGAAAAGATTCAATCACAGAATTATTATTTTCATCATGAAGATGAAATAGAAATATAATCATAGAATGCCCAATGTGGTTTGGTGTAGATTGCATGCAAGGCAGAACAAGAGCTAAAATTATAATGCAATCAACTCAGCACAAAGCACTGGGGCAACTTATGAGAGAGCTCTCTTTTCAATGAAGCCTGGGATGTGGTTTTTCTTATCTTAACTTTGTGAAGGCACTAGGACACCAATAGAGATGGCATATTGGTATAATGTTTTACTGTCAAAGAATTCCCAAACCAATAGTTTCATGTTTACAAAAACAAAACAAAACAAAAAAGTCCCACCATCTCAACACTAATTCATTAAATACCTCATTTATGCATATGTTCTTAAGCCCATTTTACAGATGGGGAACCAGTGTTTCAAAGAGGCATTGTGACATGCCAAAGGTCACACAAGCTGTGAGTGGCCAAGCTCAGATTCTGTCCCATGTCTTCTCACTCCAAGTTTCATGCTCTTTCCATTGTAACAAGCTTTCTCCCTCACTATAGAGTTTCTTTTCTTATGTACACACGTACACACACACACATACACACTCACCCCAGGGAAATGTGGCTAGACAAAATGTAATTAAGAAGATAAAATAAACTAACTTAAAAACTAGAGGGCCAACTTGGAGCATATTAATTTAGTTGTACTGGATGCCTTCCATGAATTATTTATCCCTTACGGTCTCATTTTTGGAAGAAAAAAATAAGCATCTTTTCTTTTCCTTTCTGTAGGTAATTCACTTAGAGACCACCATTTCCTGGTATTTTGGACTGGCGCCTTTGCCTTTTTGATTCTCAGTCTTCTGAGAGCCTTTCTGCAGAATGACTGAAAGAAGTCTGCATTCAGGTTTGGGTGGGGATAATCAGAACCAGCTGATCCTGCAATGGGCCAGTAATCGCCACCGGGTATTGTTAACAAAGCAGCAAATATATGTGTTCTGGGTGCTATACCGAGCAAGTGAACCACAGTTGTTCCTCGATCTCTTACAGTCTAACATGGACATCAGGGTTACAGTTTCATCAGTAATCTTTATATTTATCCTCATCCTACCACATGTAATCCATGTCATTTGTTCATTCATTCATTAAACTGATGGTTATGACAGTGCTCAATAACTACAGGAAATACACAATTTAGATTTTTTTAAAATAGTCCTTGTTTCATGAAATATATGATCTTTTAAGGGCCTAGGACATAAACACAGGTAACTATAACACATAGTATTGTGGCAAGTGGATCATGGGAAGCTTAAAACAAAGGGTTCTCAGAGGTCTGAGAGAGGAGATTACTCCCAATAGGGAAAAAGGTTGATAGAGAATGTGGCATTTCATTTGGGCTTTAAATAATGGATAGAACCTCTCCAAGTGATGAGAGGGAGGGAGACTGTTTCAGAATAAGAAATAGCAAGAACCAGGGTACTATCAGCTCTATTTTCTTTATAAACAAGTATGCACCATCAATAACAACAGTTCACATTTATATAGTGCTTTTTCATTTATAAAATGTTTTTCTCATAGCAATCCTTCAAGTTTGGTGGCACATATATTATTTTCCTTCTTTTGAGCATCAGAAAGATGATGTGACTTACAGGCAGCTGTTGAGCACTGAAGGTGGCATTTGAATTATTATCAGATAATAACTTACCACTGATATGAATTATTTGTTTCATCCATGTATTAATGTCTTTCCAACAAGACTTCCCAACCCCTCCTAATCTAACATTCTTACCACTCCTTTATACTGTTTGTCAACAAGCTTTTATTAAACCCTTACTATATGTCAAGGACTGTGCTAAGAACTAAGGACATATGTGCATATGTAATACATGTATACACATGTGTACAAAGATACAGGCATAATCAGCATGTACTATATACATATGTATATGTACGTGTGTGTGTCTATATCAGAAAGATGGCATAGTGGGTAGAGTATTAGACCTATAGTTAGGTCTGGGCTCAAATTCAGCTTGAGATACTTACTAGCTATGTGAACCTGGGCAAGCCATATAAGCTCTGTTTAATTTAATTTCTTCTTCTGTAAAATGGGCATAGTAATAGTACTTATTTTCCAAGGTTGCTGTGAGGACTAAATGAAATAATAATTGTAACACAATGGTTCCTGGCACTCTCTGTCTCTGTCTCTGTCTCTGTCTCTCTCTCTCTCTCTCTCTCTCTCTCTCTCTCTCTCTCTCTCTCTCTATATATATATATATATATATATGTGTGTGTGTGTGTGTGTGTGTATATCTTTATATGATATATATGTGTGTGTGTTTGTTTTATATGTATGTATATACGTGCGTGTCAAGTATGTATATGTGTAAACATACATGGATACGTGCATATGTGTATACACAGATATATGTTTTTGTTGTTGTTCATTCATTTCAGTTGAGTCCTACTCTTTATGACCCCATCCGGGGTTTTATTGGCAAAGAGACTGGAGTGGTTTGCCATTTCCTTCTCCAGCTCATTTTATAGATAAGGAAATTGATGCAAACAGGAGTAAGTGACTTGCCCAGGGTCACACAACTGTAAGTATCTGTTTCAACAATCCAGCTAGCAGCTGCTGTGGGGGGGAAACAAACAACAACCAGTTCACAGAATGCTGCAAGCCCAGGTCCTTTTGATCTGTTTTATTTAAGGAAAGCAATGTTAAAGGGTTAACAATCTTACTTTAATCCAGCATACAAATATCATTTATCTAGCTCAGGGAAAAAACCAGCACCCTGAATTACAGACCAAATACAATTCGTAGTTATCAACATCTGAGGGTTCATCCAGGGAGCTCATTACAACGGCTGGTCCAGAGTCACACGCCACTCCTACTGTGGCACAGAGCTCCAAGAGAGAACATCAACCTCTGCGCTTATATATCCTGTTCAGGGCCCTTGCCTGACCTCACCCAGACTGGGCATGGAAAAGTTCCCCACCCCCAGTATCACATCAGATACAAATCAATGACTTCCAGTTGTCTCAGTGCTGAGAAATACAAAAACATCCCACTTTATCTGCCCCATTCAAATAAAGGCCAGAATCATTAAAGGTAAACAGCAAAAAAGTCCCACCTTAATTACTATTACAGTATCTGAGGCCAGAATTGAACTCTAATTCCAGGCCAGGCACTCCGTTCACTGTTCCACATGCATGTGACTGCATGTGTACCAATATATGTGCATACGTGTGTATATGTGTATATGTGCATCATGCATATTATACATATGCATGCAGGTGTATGTACATATACTTGCATGTGTGTATATACATATGTATGCACATGCCTATATATGCATATATACATACATATATGTGAATATATGAACAAATGTATATGAATGAAAGGAGGGTGGTAGAAATAGCCCTTGCCCTCAGAGAGCTTAGAGAGATGACAGTTAAATTACTGTACATACAAGCTACATACAGAGTAGAACTCAAAGAGAAGAATCCTGGGATCCCTGTCTTATCATTCAGGAGTAATTATTCATGTAAGCGGAGTTACATCTACAAGTACTGATTCAACTAGTCACTTCTATCACTTATGGGAACCCTTTTGTGGGGAAATACAACAAGTCACTTCAACTCTTGAGAATCAGGTGCTTCATGTGTAAAATGAATCATGGGACAAACTTCTGTGGATGGGCTCTTTTTTACTTTCACCCCTCTTTCATTCCTGATCACGACCTTTCAGGAAAGACGAAGGGAAAAATTAAATATGTAATTTACCTTAAGACATAGTGGATCTACCAAATAATTTTAACAAACCAGTGTAATGGAATACAGAGTCCCTAAATATTGTACTTTCTCTCATCAATCTTGCAGAATAAAAAAGTGAAATGAAATTCAGAGTTATATTTTAACAAGTCCCCGAGAATTTCTAAGAATGAGGCACCACGTAATGTGTACTATGTAACAAAGCTAGACAGATAGCTTAGTCTATAAGACAGAGTGCTAAACCTGGAGTACGGAAGAACTAAATTCAAATATACCTTCTGAAATTGATTTGTGTGCATGGGAATAACATCTCTGAGCTTCAAGTAATTCTGAGACTTATCTATTACATTATTTTAATTATCTCATATTATTTATATTTATTTTGTATATATTTATTTATATTTTATAATTTGTTTATATATTATATAATATACTATATATATAATTTATAATATAAATAATAATATAATTTATAATATAGTATAATGTTATGCATTATTTATGATTTGTGATGGTGATTCATTGAATCACCGATCACAGACATGATGTGGGATATAGATAACAAGTTATTTTTGTCATTAATCCTCAAAAGCAGGGAAACCCTCAAAACATCAACTTGACCTCCAAACTCTCAGTTTACTGTAAAGTATTTCCCAGGTCTACTCCCTTCTCCTGCTTCTGTTATTTCTTCTTCCCATATAGTTAAGTAGAAAGAATTCTGGAATTTTAGAGCTGGAAGGGAGCTAAGAGATCAGACAAGTACTTGCCTATAGAAGAGAGAAGAAACTCCCTACAGACACTGATCCTGATTAAATTCAAATACAAAAGAAGAAAAAGCAATGTTATTTTAAACCTGCTGCCTGATTTTCATTAGTCTCACTGCCTGGCTTTTATTAGAGTCACTACCTGATTCTCATTGAACATAATCTGATTTCTTTTGAGCCCTGGGCATTTGTACAAAATCTCTATTTGCTATACTCTGACCGAGAAGAGAAAGCCCCTTTACATGTAACATAGGACTAGAGAAGTCTCTAAAGAGATCATTAGGATAGAGTGAGTTGTAGGAAAAGTTTTCCCATCTCAAAGTCCTAGTTCATTTCCCATTAGTTAGTGGGAAAATCCCAGGATATAAAGTGAGGTATACAGGGAATCTAAATCTTAGATAGGGCAAATAATCATTGACCAGGTGTTGGGGAGAGTGAGGTTTAAAGAGATGTATCCAGGGAATCTGGAAAGTAGGGCTCTATTTCAGACCCTTATATCACCAGGTGGTCAGCTGAATGGGCTTTGAATGTGAAATCAGATCAGAATATTGCCATACAACTCTGGCCAAGATCCTTGAACTCTCTGGGATTCAATTTCCTCCTCTATCAAATTACAATTATAGACTAAATATTTTTGAGTCCCTTTCATTTCTGAAATATTATGGTCTGTGTCATGTCCTCTTCTGTCACAGGAAAGGAGGTTGGTCTGTACTCCAGACTTCTACATCGAGTCCCATAAAACTGTTCATCCTGGAAGATCCTCACTAGTATCCTGATCGATCGATCCATCATGGTGGAGCACCTGGTATCTTCCTCCTGTGCTGGCTCTGTGTTCCAAAGTGATTGTCCTGGAGTAAGCATTCTCCTTCTAAATAGCAAACACCAAATCCAGATAAGTCCCAGAAAATAAATGGACCATCCTATGAGAATCTTAAAACCATTGAGGTGCTTTCTCTCCCTAACCCCCAGATCCAAGCCCCAATTTTTTGACTGGGTATGTTAAGACTCTTGCCTTAAAAAAAAGCTGCAGTAGAAAAGTCCCTGGACTCTAAATTCTTTTGAGCAACAACAGAGCCTTCTGTTCCCGAAAAAGAGCAAATATTTCAACTAAGGACTGTCGCTAAGATCAGAAGTTGGATGCATAGAGGTGCTCCATGACCCCATGATGAGTGGAAAAACCAAGTGATCTGCAGAGTTTAACCGGCAGGGGTCACATTAGGTTAACAGGGAAAAAATGCCATACCACAGGGACCAGGTCCACTTAGGGTGACATAATGAGATCACCAGAGGATATCTCCCTTCCCACCCCGTGTCTCCCAATTCCAATCCATTCTTCATTCAGCTGTCAAAGTGATCTTCCGAAAGTGCAGATCTGACTATGCCTCATTCCCATTACATATTCAATAAACTCTAGTGGCTCTCAATTACCTCCAGGATGAAATATATAATTTTCTTCATAACATTACCCTTTCCTACCTTTCAAGTCTTCTAGTTTACTCCCATCTGTATACTCTGTGATACATAGTTACTGTTTTCCTTATAATTCTTCTCAAAATGAACTCCAGCTCCCAATTCCCTGAATTTTCCCCAACTTTCTCCCATGCATGGAATGGTCTCACTTCTCACCTGTGCCTCCTGGATTCTATGGCTTCCTTTAAGTCTTAGCTTAAGTCCAACCTTTCCCAGTCTCCCTTAACTCAGTACTTTCCATCAGTTGATTATTTCCAACTTTTCATGTTTATAGTGTATCTGTATATACTTGTTTGCATGTTGTCTTCCCACTTCTAACACATCCTAGTTGTATGACCATGGAAATATCCTATGGAGGCTAGAGGAAGAATTAGATTGGGTAAACTGGGAAAGATCAAGAATAGAAGTATGTGAATAGTAATACTTATACTACCTGCCCAATAGGGTTAATGTGAGAATCAAACACATGTAAATATGTTAAACACTTTGCCAGCCTCAAAATACTATTGGCAGTTATTTTCTTAATTAATGGACCTGAAGTCAGGAGGACTTGAGTTCAAATCTAGCCTCAGTCATTTACCAGCTGTATGACCCTGGATAAACCACTTACCCTTCATCGACCTTAGTTTTCCAATCTTTAAAATGGGAATAATAAGAGCACCTATCTTACAGGGTTGTAGTGAGCAAAAAAAACAGACAAAATTTGTAAAGTGCTTTGCAAACCTTAAAGTGCTATGTAAATCTTAGCTGTGATGATATTGATGATATATTCCCAACACACTATTTAAAGCAAAAAGCATCACATATTTACTTTGCATCTATCAACTCCAGCAGCTCCTCCTAACACAATGTGGGGCACAATATAGATATACATTACATAATGAATAGAGTTCAACTGAACTGAACTGATTTTAGTAGTATTGGGATTAGTTGAAATGAAAGAATATAATTAAATAGTTTTGTTGCCCAGTTTCTGCATCACTGATCTTAAGAACAAAATCCTATCAGCATCTCCAGACAACAGCTTAGACCAGAGTTTCCTGACAAATTTATCATAACACAATTTTTTCCCCTTGTGTATAATTCATTTGCTTGCTGTTAAGCCAAGAGATGCTGTGAAAGTATTTTCTTCCTTTCACACTAGTCTTCCTTTTCTTCACTGTTTCTCTCATCTTTCTGTTCTCTAATCCCTCTCCTATCTTTCCTTTTCTTCCATATACTTCTTTCTGCATCTTTGTCCTTTTCCATTTCTTTACCAAATCTAATTTTTCCTCCCCCCACCACCTCATCATTCTTTGTCAAAAATTCCAATTTTATTCCTCTTATTTTTTGTTATCTATCACCACATGATATCATTCTACCCTTCCAATCAATACTATCCACAAGACTTTTCACCTTCCAATCTTCACTATGGTATCTCACAAAATATTTGTATTTGTATCCCCACTAACTAGCACAGTGCTTAGTGTGTAGTATATGTAAAACAACCATTCATTGATTAATTAAATAGATGACATTCTGGCTATAAGCTTCTTCAAACATAGGATAGTTCTTGGATGACAAATATAGAGTCCATCATCTGGTCCACATTTAAGGCCTTTTCATCTTGATGACAAAATAAAAACTCCTAGAGTTTTTATCGAACAGGCATAACCTTTGAGAATCCAGGGCCATCTTCAAACCATAATGGGGGGTTCAGGTATAATGGAAATACAGGTGGGTTATCATGATGTGAACCATTCTTGAGGGTCAGAGTTGCAAAGCTGATACAATTTTCAAGTTAGAAAGGCCTAGGTTCAAAATTTTCCTCTAATATATGATCACTATTTTATCAAGGACAAACCTATAGGAAAATGGAAGATACAAAGTACCTCCTCCACCATGAACATGCTATAAACAAATTACTGTATATGAGAAATTACCCTTAAGTTTTTAAGTGTGTATGACTGTAGAGGTAAATGGGAAAAAAAGGAACATACCCTATGATGACAGCATTCTAACTGTATCAGTCTTATTTATCTGGGTTGATAGTTAGTACTTGTATGCTGAGGAAACAAGTTCAGAAATCTCCTGGATGGGAAAAAAAAGCAAGTGCCTATGTATTCTTTCTGCAATGCATGTTGCTTAGCCAGATTGTGAGACCCATTTCTCTGGTTATTTGTTTAATGCATTTGTTGCTCTATAATTGCAGGGAGAAGAGCTTGCAATTCCCGTGCTAATTTCACCAGTCATTGGTGTGTTTATTTCTCTCTGGGGAACAAATCACAGTTTTTTCTTCCTCTTGAAGAAGCCTAAATGATGATGGGCTATAACCCCTAATAGAGACAATACATCTTCTCTGAAGAACTCACAAAAGAAATCAATGGTTTGTTTTATGCTCGTTGTCTCCCCCAAACTCCCTCGTACATCTGCCTGGGTTGGGACTGAGTGCCTGAAGAATGCTAGCCATTTGTAATAAAAGGATGGCTCATAAACATGGACTTGGGGTGGAAATGTTGGTGACACTTGGTTTATTTATGGCACTAATAGTGAGCCTAGAATTCAAGTTGGAATGAAGATCTAAACAAGAAAAGAGAAAAAGGAGACAAGGAAGACAATGAAATTGAATCCATGATAATAAAACACAATGAAAAATTATATTATTTTAAAAGGATACCAGGTTAATTCATTGACTATTTGGAAATAGTATACCTGAACTTGAAATTATGACAATTTAATTTATTAATATATCATTTTCAGAGCTTTGAGAATTGTAGGTTAACATGAATGAATAAGCTGTCAAGAGGACTGTAATTGTTTTTACAAGTTCACTTTCCTTTAAACAAATCCAATCAATTAAATAACATTTTAGATGTACCATGTAAATGTCAGGAGGTAGGTTAACGTTCACTTTGTAAATTAACTAGGAAAATTTTACACCTGTAAACAATGTTTTAACAGACATGGATAAAGGATCTTTGGATGTTTAGTATACAGAAGAGAAGACAAAAGGAGAGACAATGATAACCATTCAAAAGAAAGTTAACATGGATGTAGAAAGAGATCAGTTCTGTTTTACTTCAGAAAACAAAACTAGTTGAAATAGTTGAATGTTAAACCTAAAGGTGGTTAAGTGATGCAGTGGGTAAAGAAAGTTTAATTTGGAGTCAGGAAAACCGAAATTAAAATGTTGTCTCAAATAATAACTATTTGTGTGACCCTGAGCAAGTTACATTCCCTTTCAGCCTCAGTTTCTTCATATGTAAAATAGCAATAATAATAGAATCTATCTTTAGAGTTATTGTAAGAATCCAATGTGATAGCATATGTCCACTGCTTTGGGAACCTCAACATCCCATATAAATGCTAGTTGTTTTGATGATGGTGATGATAATGATTGTGATGATGATGATGAATCAACCAAGAAGGAAACTATCAGCTAATATTTGAAGGGTCACAGAAGAGAGAAAAAGGACCTGTGCTTGAGAATTACAGGAATCTAGGTTTCAGTTCAGCAAAAGAATCTACTAGCAATTAGAGTTATATGACAATGGGAAAGCTATTTTGTGCGTGCGCACGTGTGTGTTCATGTGTGTGTGTGTGTGAGAGAGAGAGAGAGAGAGACAGAGACAGAGAGACAGACAGACAGACAGAATTATTGTGACGGTGAGGATCATTTCTGCACTTTACTTGTCTGGGGCTCAACCAACAGAAACATAGATCATCAGAGTTAGAAGGGAGAGCCAATACTTCATATAGTGCAACTCATGTCTGAACACAAATCCTCCCTATAGTATAGTTGAAAAGTTATCTGGGGGAATCGGCTAGCTCTGTGATCAAGTGGGTCCTTACATCAAAACAAAATCTGTCCTATTGCTTCTTTTACTTTTTGATCCTTTTTCTAGCCTCTGGGGACAAACAGAGCAAGTAAATCATTGTCCTCTCTATGACAACTCTTCACATTGCCCAAAGACAGCAAGCTGCCTTCTCAAAGTCTTCTCTTTTTCATACTAACCAACTCCTGTTCCCTCAACCGATCTATGACATAATATGTGGCATGTTCTCCAGTTCTTTTATCATCCTGTTTGGTCTCTTCTTGGAAATAAATAGTCCAATAATAGTGAGAGGAACCTATGATTTCAGTAGTACAGTGAACGTCCAGATGAGAAAGTTCTCGTCGATGAAGTGGGTCAAAACCTCTGCAAGTTACAGTGTTATTTGCCTATAGAATTTAGAGGTTAAATGACTTGGTCATGGTCACATATACTTTCTAAAACATAGTGACCCTAAATGAACACAATTATCCAGATGTAGCCTGACCAGGGTCCTGGGGTATTTATTAAAATCTTTCCAGGTTTGTTGAGCAAGTTTGGTGATATAACCTTCAAGAACCAAAAACTGCCTTTAGTTCATGATGAAGCACGTCATTTTCCTTTTGTTGGACCTCAGTTTCCTAATCATTTGAACTAGACCTAGGTCTAAGGTTTTTTGTAGCTTGAACTTTAAATAATTACAATAATAATAGCTAACATTTATATACCACTTAATATGTGACAAGCACTATACTAAGAGCTTTACAAAAAGTATCTAATTTGATCCTTACAACAATTCTGGAAGGTAGGTCTTGTTATTATCTCCATTTTACAGATGAAGAAACTGACGGAAATGGATATCAAGCAACTTGTCCAAGATCACATAACTAGTAATTATGTGAGCCCATATTTGAACTCAGGACCTTCTGACTTAAGGTTGCTTCCAGCTCTGAAGCTTTATGATCTATTGTGTACACACTGTGTGCAGAGGTTGTTGTTATTGTTTGTCCTTTGTTTTCAAAGAGGACTAATGGCATCAAGGGTGACACAGTGAATTGTTTATATATTGGATTTAAGTGAGACAGAGTTGTACAAAGTCATCAGACTCACTTTCTCTTCCACAGTCATTGAAGTCCAGTGGCGAGATAAAAGTCAAGATGACTGGTGGGGGCGCAGTAGGCAGTGGATGACCTTGGTGTCTTCAGTGTCTTCAGTGTTTCACCAAGCTCTAAGAACTCCACAGAGCCTGCTTCAACTACATGGCCAGGGGAAGGAATTATTCTCATTTACCCATTCTGCAAGAGAAAATCTTCACAAGCTTGGGGTAAACATCCACCTAACTCACTGATGGGTTTGAGGCCTGTTGTATACCCTCAACTTGTTTTAGGCTCTCTGTCAAGACAGTTTACCAGAATGTGGCCACTTTGCATGCTACAAGTTCTTGGAGCCACGGGTGAGAGTAGGGTGCCAAGTAGACACCAAAGGTGGATGAGCAGCCTGGCAAATGGCTCAGCAAGCCCTTGTACCAGATGTGCTTGTCCTCCTGATCACCCCATACTGGAGTCCTGGAAAAAGGATACCTGGAATGAAGGTGAGGAATTCTCAGGCTAGCACCTCAGTACCATCCTCTTGTCCTCAAGGGCATCAAGAATACCCTATTGCTCCAATAAGACCAATAACAAAAAAAAAAAAAAAGATGTTATGGAGCTGATAAAATGGACTGCTCTGGATTGTAATTATTTTGTTCTTTGAGGATAGGAGCTTGTTGTGGTAAGAATGAATGGTAACCCACTCAATTCTCAGTGGCATAAATCACTCATCAAGACCCTTCTCAGAGTTCTGGGAGGCGCTGGAAAACTCCAGCCCATTTACTCCCTGTAATTACTATTCATCATATTTGCTTTGGGTTTTGTCTGTTAATAGAGTCTCTTGATCTGCTTAAGTGCCTCCTCTGTAATTAAACAGCCTAGCAAAGCAGATGGAGAATACCATGCTAATGATGCGGTTTTAAAATTTAGAATGATTTAAAAGGAAATTTTAATCTTCTATTAAGGTTGGACTCAAACTGTTCTGGTCATAATGGTGATGTCTTAAAAAACCAATCATTCCCATTAAGCTTTGACAGATAACAATGCTGACTTCTTACCCAAGGGCATCTAATTAATATTACTTAACATCTATAAGATACATTGGATGGTAATTTTTCTATAATTGTTAATAATCACAGAATGAACTAACATTATTATTCCCTCTTTTTTTTCAAATGATAAAGTCGGAGTACAATGTGAGGATGTGACTTGCCTAAGGTCATACGAGCATGATCTTTCCCTCTCTTAGTCTTTTGCATACTGTGCTGCTTAGCTCAATTGGCAGGAGAGGGAGGATAATGAAGTTCAAGGTCATAAGTTCAATTCATACAAAGAGCAGATCTTTTCAAAATCTAAACTCTGTCTGATTTTGAAGCTAGTTATCAATTGCCCCTACTTTACGACTTGAATGGTATTTCCCATTGTTCCCCAACAGTGTGCTCCACTTTGACAGATGCCTTTAATCATGATGTAACAAGAGGCAGCTAGGTGGCTAGAGCACTAGCACTGGAGACAGGAAGACTTGAGTTCAAATCCAGCCTCAGACACTTACTACTGTGTGACCCTGGGCATTGCCACCTGCCTCATTTTTCTCAATTGTAAAATAAGGATAACAGCACCTAACTCACTGAGCTATTGTGAAAATCAAATAAAATCATATCTGCCAAGGGCTTAGCATAGTGCCGATCCTATATAAATGTTTATTTATTTCCCCAACCATAGTAGATCACATTTACAAAGTGCTTTCATTATAATAGACCTGTGAGCAAGTATAGTCCAAGTATGGAGACTGAGGTTCATAAAAGTAAAGTGACTCTCCAACTATTGAACCAACCATGGAGATGCCTCATCATAAAGTAGAGGTGAGCACATGTTTTCAATGATTCCCTGCCCTTTCACTCTTTTTCTATGCAAAACTCCTGGCTTTAGTTCCCACTGACCCTGTATTCAGTCCCCTTCATACCCACCTCTCTTCCTATCCCAGGTTCCTCACCACCCAACTTGGAGGGGCAGGAATGAAAGCCAGATTTTATGTCACTCCCAACAGACTCCCTGAAAAGAGTGAACAAATATTCTTCCCTGTTTTGGCTTGGTTGTTTTGTTTTTAACACTGACATGGAAAGGAAATGGAGTCAAAATAATAATAAAGGGAAAAGGTGAGATGTTTACAGAAATGTTATTTATTTGTTTGTTGGTTTATTTGTCAGTTCATTTATTTTACATTTGTTTATTTACTGGATTAGATCTATTTATCATCAGGAAGTCTTGGAAGGGAACTTTCCCTACTAATGCACGTTGGCACCTTCTCTGCCATTTATTTTCTTAGGGAGTTAGTTACTAGGGAAATGAACAGTGAAGTTACTTGCAAAGGGAGACATGACTTGTTTGTATTAGGCATGACTTGAATCCAGATTTTCTTCACACTAAGGCTCTCTACCTCTGAAAACGCATTGCTACTCACAGAAATCTTGACACTTAATAGTAGATCATATTTATATAGTTTTTGAGATATGGAAAACCCTTTTTTGTGTAGTCTATTGTGTGGTACTTTGAAAAATCTTCTTAGATAAGGGCAAGTATATGTGTGTATGTATGTATTTATATGTGTATATACATATATATAATACATTACAAATACACATATACATACACACATGTATATATATACATACACTTGTACATATGTGTGTGTGTATATACATAGCTGAATATATATAGCTGAAATATTTTCCTCAATTGTAAAATAATTTCCTCAATTGTAAATGGTAATCTGCAATTGTAAAATAATGTCACAATTGAGGAAAATATTCTACAGCTATACATACACACAGCTGAAAGTTACACACCTAATTGATTTTTCAGCTGCATATATGTATGTGTGTAGCTGAAAAATCATTTAACTTTGTTCCTTCCCTCTCTCCCTTCCTCCCCTCTTTCTACACACACCCACACATACACACGCAATGTACACACACGCACAAACACACACCATACATATAAAGACACACACACACACACATATATATACATATATATATATATATACATACATACACACACATATGTATGTGGGTGTATATACATGGGTCCTATATCCATTGAGAGAGATCTATAGAGAGCTCTATAGGCAGATAGAGATCTCTATAGAGATGTATGTAGGACACACACACATATATAAAGAGAGAGAAATATATATGTGTATATACAGAGAGATCTATATAGGACACATATACATATATGCACTCATGTATAGATGTATAATACCGATATATATGTGTCTCTAGAAATACAATTTGTATAATCTGTATTATATTCACTCATATGTGTGTATATATTCTCACACACACATATATATACATACATGTAAATCTGTATTTGTACACACATATGCACATATACTTTCTCATGTGTATATATACACAAGTGTGCATATATGCATGGCATCATTTGTATACACCCATATGATATGTTCCCAAAATATGGATAAGTTCATTCAATATGTATATACGCACTGCACACAATATGCATATATACATGTGTATATTTGAATATATATACTCACATATAATATACACATATATAACTTTGTTTTTGAAGTAATTTCTTCACAACAGTCTTTGAAGTAATGAAAATATGCAAATGTTAGTATTCCCTTTTTGCATATGATTAAACTGAGTCTCAGAAAAGTTAACTGATTTGCCTTTAGTCACAGAAAGCAAGGGTAAAATTGAGATTTCATTCCAAGTTTCCTAGCTATAGTCACTACTATGCTATACTTCTGATCCATATTAAGCCTCTTCCCATTCTTCAGTCCCCACAGTTTATCTTTGGTCTTTTCTCCACATACACTCTTTGAAATGAAGGCATTCTCTTCAGAAGATCACTTCCTTAAATTCATATATATTGTCTGCCTGAGGGGCAATATATGAGGACCAATTGGCTGAAGAATTCTTTGGCAGAGAGAAAAGCACTGGGCCATACAATTGGTAACCTGTGATGGTGGAGTAAGACTCAACGAGGTCCAGATCTTAGGGCACTGAGTCAGCAGTTTAGGTCCATGTTAGGGTGACATTTTTGATTGTGAGGCTATCACAGTGTATCAGAGGAACTCTTGGTCTTTTGACCAGTGAGATGCTACCAAAAGCAAGATGTGGGTGTGCAGAAAGTAGGTAGTGTGTGTGTTCAGTTCCCATATCTAACACTTCTTTCTGATACCAAGAATGAACTGCATAATCAATCTCTCTGGCCCTTGGTATTATTATCTGGGAAAAGGATATAATGACACAAACTACAGCACTGAAGTCTGATAAAATGTCAAGTGTTTTGTCAACCTTAAAACACAATGTAAATGTCAACTATTATTACTGATTAACCCATGAATTCCTCCATAATCCCCCTCTTCCTTTGTTACTTTCATTGCTACAAGAACTGTTATTCTTGGACCACCAAGGGCACTTTGTTCTTCCATCTCATCCTTCTCCCTTATCATGTTTTATGTTACATTCTTGCTATTCCTATAGGTGTCCTCTGTTAGGCCTAAAACTCTATCAGAGCATGTACAGTTTCTTTCTCAGTGGAATCTAATATAGTTTATTTTATTCTTATATTATATTACTATAATATATAATAATTTTATAATATACAACATTGCATTATATTACAAATGTTATTTATTAATGATAATATTATTTTACATTTTTTTATTTTACTGAATATTGCCTAGACTAGTCCCAAGCAATGATGATAAATGATAATGTCTCATCTTTTCTCAAATCCCAACCCATTGTTCATATTATGAGGTGGGGTAGGGGAAGGGCAACAGCAAAGTAAAGTTCTGTCTGTCATGATGAAGTCCCTTGAGACCACTATGGTAACTATAAAGGTCAAGCAAGGGAACAATAACCAACTGGGCTTTTCAATGCCACTTACTGGGTTAGTACCTTACCCAACCTGACATGTGTGCTCTGATGAAGCTAAGAAATAGAGAAATGAAACAGATTTGCCTGCAACAGAATTAGTAGTGCCCCTTCATGTTCTGGTATCTCAGGAAGGTAAATTGCATTTGCACAAATCAAAAATACCAATATTCACATATTGGTAATTCTTTGGTACAGCTGGTGTTGACCACTAAAGAAAACAAACCATAAGTGCTCATGAAATGGACTAAGGATAAGATGTTTTTATTATGTGCCAGTAATGCATCAAAACAAAAATGGAAACAAATCTATTATATGTAAAATCTTATTTTTTTACAATGAATACCTTCAGTTCCAAATTTAAAAAACAGAATTTTAGAATTCAATACAGATCAGTCATAATGAATAAATATGTTCCTAATGACAGCCTATGTGACTTTAGGCAAATCAGGTAACCCTTTTGAGCCTCACAAATGAGAGTTAATAAGAATAAAAAAAATGAGAACTTATTTAAATCTGAGAAAAGGAAAGGTGAAGCACCTAAATACACTAAACATCTATACTTAATACTAACTCTAGAAGGGCTACCAAAAAAGAAAATGTTACTAAAAATGTCACTTACACAAATTATTTTGAATAAGAGATGGGCACACTTAGAATGGAATTTTGAAAAATTCATTTTTGAGTTTTGGTGTCATGAATCTATCTAATTCCCCGACTATTCTAAATATTGATTCAAAAAATTGGTATCATCTGTAACCATGATGAGTAAACATGTTATCCCACAATAGTTGACAGAGTCTAAAAACATTTTAGGAATTATACATAATAGTACGTAGTATCAGAAATCATTGATACTATTTTGAAAGCTATATGGTTAAGCTGATGTGAGTAAAAGCTATATAAAAAAAGAATTGAATGCCTGCCAAAATCTATATTATAGTAGTTTATGAAGCAAAGAAACTTAAGAAGAGAGAGGACCCTTGAAGAAGGAGGGGGAAAATTTGTGGTCATTTATATGGTAGAAAGTCTAGCACAATGAAAATCCGATCAAACAAAAACCAGCAAGCTTGCATATATTAATGTAACAAAAACAGCAACAACAAAACTGCATGCCAAGGGAGGTGACTGAAACTCTACCATCTCTGAAAAACTGACAAGAGATGGGTACATATAAGATCCATAATCATCAACTCAAATGCTTCAGTCATACATGAATTACTGGCAAAGTAATTTTACCTATTTCCAAAGTGAATTCCTTTTTTCCTGTTATTGTTGTTGTTCAGTTATGTCTGACTCTTTGTGACCATATTTGAGGTACTCTTGACAAAGATAATGGAGTTGTTCGCCATTTCCTTTTCTAGTTTATTTTACAGATGAGGAAAATGAGGGTTAAGTGAGTTGTCCAGGGTCATATTTCTAGCAATCTGAGGCCAGATTTGAAGTCATGTCCTCCTGACTCCAAGAGTAGAGCTCTATCCATTGCACAACCTCCCTGCCTCTTGTTACATTATGTTTATTGCATTAAAGAGATCTGTCAAAAGTAGAACACACTATTGTGGAACAATGGAAAATACCATTCAAATGGTAAAGTTGGTGCAATTTCTAACTCAGGAAGAGAAAGCTTCCTGATTCCAGGCCCAGCACTCTATCCACTGCATCATATAGTGAATAATTCTGCTCTCCTTTTCTCTCCTCTTCACTCTCTGTCTCTATCCCTATTTCTCTCCCCAACCTTGAAAAAACTTTACTACACAAGGCCTTGCTAGCTAGTCTTATATCTTTCCTTCCTTTCTTAGCCACATTCTTTGAAAAAGCCATTTACATTCAGTACCTCCACTTCCTCTCTTCTAAACCCTCTGCACTTTGGTTTATGATCTCATCAAGCAAGTGAAACTGTTCTCCTAAAGCTAACAATAATCCCTTAATTATCAAACCTATCGTTCTCTTTTCCATCCTCATTCATATTCAACTCTTAGCATCTTTTTGACAGAATCATTAAACTAGTATTAAATACTGTGGATATAGTTAACCTAGGTTTCAGCTGTTGGGTAGATGGTACAGTGAATAGAGTGCTGAGCTTAAAGTGAAGAATAGCTGAGTTTAAATCTGGCCTCATACCCTTACTATCCTCAACTGCAAAATGGGGGTAATAATAACACATATCTTAGGATTAATTTAAAGATTAAATAAGATAATATTTATAAAGTGCTAAACATAGCATCTGGCACATGGTAGGCAATTAATGAATTTGCTTCCCCTTTAGAAAAAAAATATGAAAGTTTCTTAAGCTATTCTGATGGAGAAAACTCTCTGGGCTTTCATGACAATGATCTCTCCCAGATCACCTCCTACCTATTAGATCCCTCTATTCCTTTTCAGTGCTGGATCACCATCCATGTAATACCCAATTACTATGCCTACATCCCTAGGGCTCTATTCAGGGAATTCTCTTTTCTCTCTCTGTTCTGTCTCTCCTGATGCCATCATTTCCAATGGGGTCAATTGTAATTCTAAGTAGCTTATTCCCATATCTGCATATCCAGCAGTAGTCACCAACATAATGAAAATACAAGCTGAAAAAAGAGATCAGAAAGCTTGCACAATGTAAATGCAGTGAATGATAAAAAAAAGTATATAAAAGTACTCCAAGGGAGATAACTGAAATTCTACCTTCTCTGCCAGACTGGTAGGCAGCAGGTCTGGTTAAGTCATAATTTATTGGTTGAAATGCTTCAAAATGTGCATGAATTACCAGCAAAACATTTTACCAGATTCCTTTCAAATTCATGCCTTATCACACTTTTCTTAAGAGAACGTCTTATCCACTTATTATTAAAACATGAGGATACCAGTGACTCCTCTAAAAAATGGGTCATTTACTAGGTCAAATATTTTAAATAAAGTTTTCACAGCTGATATGACATAATAAAACAATACATGAAATCAATATTCTGACTAAGAGATGCTAAAAATGTGGCAAATTATTCTAGAAGTGTAGAGGCTGACATATCAATTTAGCAACAATTGAACAAGTCAATCAATTTCACTATAACATTTACACTTTTTGTTGATGATCACTAAGCTTTTGACTCAGTATCAAATTCATAACTTATTTATGTTCTGCAATTATATAAAGTAGACCCCAAAATAGTGAGAATGTGAGACAATTTGATATTTACTTGCAAATAAAAAGAAATACAGTCCCTGCCCATGAGGCACATACATTGAAAAGGGGGAAAATAACACATAACAGGAAAAATGGGGGTGGGTGTACCCACCTGGTTGTCATGGTGGAGAAATAAGTCCAAAGAATATAAAGTGCATCCCAAAGAGGAGTGAAGCAGTAGACATGGGTGGCCAATGTACTTCCCTTTAAATGTTTGGTTCATGGCTCAGGTACTATTAAAAGTCCTTGTAAGTGATTTTGTGTGCTTATTATTATAGTCTAGAGATACAAAGGATATCAAAGACTATCTAATATGTGGGGTGCATGGGGTGTTCAGGGAGGGCTAGCACCTCTGGTGTGAAGTCTTGCTGAGCACTTTTTAGGGCTCAGACACCTTTGGTGTCCACCTGCCACCCAGCTCTCACCTGTGGTTCTAAGAAGCTATAACATGTCCAGCATATAGTAAAACTGTCTTGGCAGACAGGCTAAACCAGGTAACTGATGGGCCTCAAACCCATGGGTGAGTTAGTGGGGTGTCTACCCTAAGCAAGTGAAGACTGTCCCCTGCAGAAGTGGCAGAAGCAGCACCTGTGGAGCTCTCCAAACTTTTATAATTATATTTTTAAATTGATTTTATTATTATTAATTATAATTAATTATTTTTATAAAATTATAACATTTCTGGGGTAGTAGACATCAACCCCCAAAGTAATTTTATAAAATTAATAATTTTATAATGATAGCAGCTCTTTTTGTGGCAGCAAAGAACTGGAAATAAAGTAAATGCCCATCAATTGGGGAAGGGCTAAACAAATTGTAGCACATGAATGTAATGGAATATTACTGTGTATTACGAATCAATGAATAGGATAAATACATAGAAACATGGAAAGACGTACATGAAGTGAGGAAAACTGAGGTAAGCAGACCTAAAAAAACAACATGCACAGTGGCTATAATAACGTAAATATACAAACAAGCACAAAAACAGTAAAAGAATGAATTCTGCACACTTACAAAGAATATGTTTGGTCCATTTGGAGAGATATGGAAAAAAATATCCTTTCTATTCCTTTGCAAAAGTACGGGTTCCACAGGTGTGTATCATATGTTCTCAGATTGTTTTGATGTATTGAACAATTTTGCTGATTTTTTTTCACTTCTCCTCTTCTTCCTTAAAAAAAAATCCTTTTAAATGGGATAAATTAGTTTCTAAAATGGAATGGAGGAGGGATATATGGAGGAATTTTGATAATGTAAAAACAAAAGATATCAATAAAATGTATTTTAAAATAATAATAGTGATGTCCCATGAATACCATCAAAAATGATAATGATGTTTATATAATAATAAGAATGAGTAGAAGGAAAGGAGGACAGCAGAAAAAAGAAGAAGAGGGAGAGAAGGAAAAAAAGAAAGTTATTGTTTTGTAGTACTTCAAAAAATTTGTCCATTATAAGATTCCTGTGAGGTAGACAAGGGAAGGTATTATTATTGACTTTATGTTACAGATAAGGAAACAGACTTGGTAGACCTTAAAAGACAATGTCGCACAAAGCAAAGTTAAAACTAGAACCCAAGTCTTTTGTTTCCAGACCTGCTGCTTTTCTGCTATACAGTGCTGCCTTCCAAGAGGTATTTTCCATTACCTTTTAAATTCCAACATTCTTAAAATCAGATTTGTTTTCTTTTTCCTCCTGATCCTGTGGGTCTGTATTCATTTTTAAGTCCTCCAGAGATGGGAGTCTCATTAAGAGAGGTCTGAGAACTGAACTGGAGAACAAAATTAAACAAGACAGAAAACTTAATAGATTTAGTGAATTTATGGATGTGGGACTGTTGGCAACTGCGGTAGTAGACATTACTCCCCACAGTAAATACAGGACTGGAAGCCTGCCCTGGTAGCCAGTCTACTATGAGGTAAGGAAAAGGAGATCACCAATGGGTACTGCCATCTTCCTATACAAGCTTTCAGAGAAACCACTAGATGTCAGGTCATGGAGGGCCCTGAATATGAATTCCTTTACCTCAGCACATTAATGGGACAACTAGATTGGTAAATACAACATGGGGCCCCAAATGGGAAAATCTGAACCTCTAAAGGCATAAATCTCATGCTCTTTTTTAATCTCATCCAAGTTTTAAAAATCATTACTGGGATAAGGGAGAGCAAAAGTACAGAGTGGACCCTAAGGCTAAGATGACAAAGACTGAATTATCAATCACAATGTGTTCATTCAACTGAGATGTACTCCTCAGTCTCTGCTCCCTCATATTTGTTATTTTTTCTAATTGTATAAACAGTGATTAGCTGACCAGGCTACCATTTGAAGTGAGGTGGGTTATAGATGGCACAATTTCCTTGTCTCTGTGTACCCCAGGGTCTGGTCATTTTGATGTTCTGTAGCTGGGTGGCACAAAGTGTTAGATGATTTACTGTTCTGGAAAAGTAGGCTTAGGATTTTTTTTTGTGTTGCTGTATAAAACCCCAAATTGCATTTCCTTAAATAGCCTTTGGAAAGGCAATGTGGGTCAGTGGCTTGTGCTCTCAACTTAGGTCGCAGGCCTAGCTCCATCTTTGGGTGGATGAATAAATTTAGGAAAATTTGTTAATATACTTAAAGTTTGATCATCTTTTAAAAAAAGAAAAGAAAAGGAGAGACAGGTTCTATTTCTCTCTTATGTTTGTTGTGAGGAAAGTGCCTACCAAATCTAAAGTATGATGTAAATGTGAGCAATCCATACATTTAAAAACCTTATGCTTCCCATCTCCCACACTTAAGCCTAAGTAGATTTGTTGCTAGTCAGTCTTCAGTCTAGTCCACTAGAATGCCTTTGAAAAATTCTCCCTTTCTAGACACAAGAAAAAAGTTACAGAAGAGCAGAAAGTGTTGTCTGCATGACTGAACCATCCTATTCTCTGAGGTCACCAGAGAAAAGGAAGACAAGGTCTCACCTGGCATTTCATTTTCCTGTTCAACACTCATTAATGTTATGATCTCCTCCCTCAATGTGGCCCGTGCACTGTGGTGCAATTGAATTCTATTTTCTCTTGTTCTGTCCCTAGTGGAGGCAGAAACAATCTGATATTTATCTAACAAGCTTTGACCCTGGTTCAAAGAGTTTTCACAGGGGTTGGATTTTGGGGGACAGGTGGTCATCTGCTTAAATCTTAGAGATGGGGGAGAGGTGAGATATGCATCTTGTCAATGTAAATTAAAACTGGAATGGAGAGTGAAAGACTAGAATTTAGAATCTCAGATTCTCTCATTGCTCCTTCTGTGTTCTAACTTGCCTAAAGAATTGTGTGAACCTCCACAAACCTTAGTTTTTATAACTTCTAGAACATTTATTAAACATCTACTATGTCCCAGGTACCATGTTAAGCTCTGTACAGACTTATTTGTCTTGCACAAAGACAAAAACAAAACAAGCCCTGCCTTTGCTGGGATTATATTCCATTGAGATATAACATGTTCGCAGAAGAGTAAATGCAAGTTATCTTTATATACTTTATAAATATTATATACATGTATGTATATCTATATATGTATATTTGCACACATACATATGTATACACACAAATATATACATCTACACACATGTGTGTGAATAGAGTGTACTACAATGAGGGGAAATAACTGAGAATCAGGAAAGACCTATTACAGAATATGACCACTTGAACTCAGTCTTGAAGGGAACCAGAGATTGGCTCCAGAAGGCAGAGGGAAAGAGGGAGGGTATCCCAGGCATGGCACATAGCTTATGTTAAGGCACAGAGGTGGCAGATAGAATGTTCCAAGCAGGGACACATCTGAGTAGGACAGTTTGGTGGGAAGGTAGTAGATGAGAGAAGCTAATATGAAATCAGTTGTTAAAGATAATTTTGAATCAAATTTTAAAACACTTTAAAATGCCAAAGAGATGAATTTGTAATTTATCCTAGAAGCAAATGGCAGCCACTAAGTAGAGCAACCATCTCCCTGTCAGAGACCAGAGAGCAAATCCATAGAACAGTTGATTGGTAGCTACTTGCAGTGATGAAGGCCTCCTGAGGTGGGAGACATTACTCTAGTCTGGATCTCCTGTAATCTGGGATAAAGAGGCTTGTTACACCAGCTGGTGCTAAAAGAAACATTTAAATCTTTTGATAATTATGATAATGGCTCACATTTAGAGTTTACACAGCACCTTCCTCAAAATAATAACCTTGTGAGATAGTCAGTTACTGATTAGGAAAAAAAAAGATACTTGAAGACATTCATAATAACATTCATATTGCACATTGCAATTTATTTTTTTTAATTTGCATATATTTTTTCTTGTATCTTTAGAAAAGTCTGGCCAGATATGAAATGTTATTATCCTCCTGCCTATTTTAGATATCAGCAAACTGAACATTAAGTGATGTGCTAAGAGTTAGGCAGATAATTAGCAGAAAAATTAGGACTTCAATCCATTTCAATATGGTTCCTGTAATAATGAATCCAATGTTTATTGCAGTTCACCAACTGCCTTGAATATAGAAAATCACAATATTCTTAGGGCAGGAGGAAGAGGCAGGGAGATGGTACAGCGGATGGAATATTAGACTTGAAGCAGGAAGAGCCAAGTTCAAATCCTCCACATATTTGCTGTATGATAGTGAGCAAGTCACAATATCTCTCATCCTCAGTTTCTTTATCTATGAGATGGAGATAATAACACCATCATCTCGCAGGGTTGCTATGAGGAGCAAGTGAGACATCATTTTTGTAAGCTCTGCCTCAAAGCCTGATGGTATGGGACTCTCTCTTTATGGGTGGAAATGAAGGCCCTGCCCTACATGAGGGTCCTGGGAGACTGGGAAGAAATGGAAGGAGTGGACAGTCTCCATCATGTTCCTATTCCTGGATTACTGCTTTAGAGACTTTAGGAAGTATCCACTTGGGTGATAACCTGGACACTCTCTTGGTTGAGGTGAGTTGCTTCGCTCCCAACATGGAAAGCATCATCATTCTGTAAAGTCTGGTATATATTCTCCCATACATACCTTCTCTGATTTCTGTTTTGCTATGATTTGGATAAAGGGGATTCTTTGCTATTTGCTATGTGTGTTCATTGTGGAACTAGAGTTAAGTGGGGAAGGGGTCAAGTCTTAGATAGAGAGCTTAGGGTTCCTTTTCCCCAAAATGACACAGTGATCAGATGTTAGGTAAATCCCAATCATATCCTGTAGACAAACAATATTTAAGGGAGCAGGTAGATATACTTCTAGCCAGATACCCCCTCTCCTTCTGAAGAGAGCAGAGTGAAGGCTTCTGGCCCCAACCTCCTACTTCCCCTCTTAGCAGAAATGAAAGTCTACCTTCTAGAAGGGTTGGGGGAGAAGAGGCTAGAGATATCTGTTCTATCTTCCTTTGAGCCACAGAACAGTGTCCCAGCCACAGGTAGGGGCCCTCTCCTATCCTTAAATATGCAAAGTGCTTTGCAAATCTTAAAACAGTACGTAAAGGCTAGCTATGATTTTCATCTGAAAAAAAAGAGGTTTAGTTGATTACTTCTAAGATATTTAGATGACATAAGCTCCAAAACTACTTTGAACCCTAGATTTCTAGGATCATGTATGTGCTAGGTGCATAATCTCCATTAAGGGTATGCTGGAGGCAGCTCTAAGCAGCGCTAAAGAGCTAATTGTTGGATTTCCAATGTAAGCGTTATAAGTGCTACAAATCAGGATGTGATTCGTTGTTTTATTGATTGTTTAGACATCAGAAAGTAATGGGGAAATATTAATAATGTAGACTGAACTTAAAAATATATGCTTATATTTTTCCTTTCTAGAGATTCAGTTATTGAATGTTTATCAACCCACAGTATCAACCTATAAACTTCCCACTAACATTGAAAGATAAGGCAGAGGAATGAAACTCATAGATATATAGCTGTTGGATTATTTTTAGTACCATAAAAACTTACACCAGTATAGGACTTGATTTGAGGTTTGCAAAGCCCTTTATGCAGATTACTGCTTATTAGACATTTACCATTAGAAGTCCCATGAACATCTCCGACTCAAATTGTCCAAAGCAGACATTTTCTTTTCCTCTAAACCCATCCTTCCTCTTAACTTCCCTGTTTATGTCAAAAGTACTATATCCTTCCAGTTATGGAAGTTCAGAACCTTAGAGTCATCCTCTACTCTTCCCTTTCTTTACTCCTCATATCTAAGCAGTTGGTGAGTCATTTTGGTTCTACTTCCTTAACATCTCTCCCATCTATCCCTTTCTCTCCCCTTACACAGCCCCCACTCCAGTTCAGCCTCTCCTTACTTTTTTTTATTGTCCTGCTACAACAGTCTCCTAACCAATCTCACTGCACCAGCTCTCCCTCCTCTTCCACACTCCCTACAGTAACGTTCCTAAAGCACAAGCCTGACCATATAATTCCCCTGATCTATGAACTCTGATGACTCTATATCTCCTTTAGGACCAAATGAAAATCCCTTTCTTTGGTATTTAAAAATTCTCACAGACTGACTTCAACCTACCATTCTAAACTTATTGTAGGTTACTCCCTGTAAGCATAAGGGGTTTGCCAGGAACTATGGCCATAACAATCTCTTGTTCCCACGTGTTAGATATGAGTTTAAAATATGTCCACCACAACCCGTGTAGATTGTAAGGGCCAGGAGTCACCTGTTTAGATTGTAAAGGTCAGGACCCTGGAGGGGGTGGAGTATAAGTATAAAGCAGGTGGGCACTGGTCAGCGAGTGGGGAACATTTAGGGTTGAAATGCACAAGATAGGGTTTTGTGTGTGCCTTGATTGGCCCCCATCAAGGCTTGGGGGGGAGGGGGAAAATCTGTGTTTGCCTCAACTGGCCCCCATTGAGGCTTGAGAGGATTTAGGGGAATGCACAAGTTGTGCCTGTCTCAATTGGCCCCATCAAGATGTAGGGGCAGTTGCCGCACCGCCTTCTCACCAGCCCCTGAGAGAAGGGTGATTAGGGAATGCTGTAGGTGTTGGTGCTCAGCAACCCCTGTGAGAAGGTTAGATAGAATAAAGTCTGCATTGTTTAATTGTTTAACCCTTTGAAGCTGTCTTTCCTTTATAAAAACAGAACAAAGAACCTGTGCTAGCAGTCTATCCTAGGTGTACTAGGGTGCTTGCTAATACATTCCCTCCATGAACTCTTTGGTACAGCTAAAGAGGTATTTTTGCTGTCCCACACCCCTCCCCACATACACACACACACACACACACGTCCACTATTACTGTTATTCAGTGCCTCCCCTGCACCTCCACCTCTTAGAATTTCCATTTTCCTTTAAAGCTCAACTCAAATATCCTTTCAAATCCATGAAATCTTTCCTGATTATCTTAGCAGTTAGTGCCTCCTCTCATAAATGAACTTGTATTTATTTTTATACATAATATATATGTTTATTTACATGTATGTTGTCTCCCCTGTTAGACTGTAAGCTCTTTGAGGCTAAGACTACTTAATTTGTGTCTGTGTAAACCATAGGGCTTAGCACAAAAGTGGTTCTAAATAAATGTTTGTTGACTGATATTTCGTTATATCATAAGAATACTGTGAGGTAAATAATGCAAGTGTTTTTATCTTCTTCTAATGCTTTTTTCCATCTTAATTATTTGCTATTTATCCTATAGGGCAAGTAGGTGGCACAGTGAATGGAGTGCCAGGCCTGGAGTCAAGAAGTTTCATGTTCTTGAGTTCAAATGCAACCTCAGACACTTACTAGCTGTTTGACCCTGGGCAAGTCATTTAACTCTGTTTGCCTTAGTTTCCTTACATGTAAAATGAGCTGGAGAAGGAAAAGGTAAACCATTCCAATATCTTTGTCAAGGAAACCCCAAATGGGTTTGTGAATAGTCAAACACAACTGGAAAATGACTAAACAATAATTTACCCTGTAAATAGTTTGCTCATTGTCTCTGTCCTTAAATTGTGAGCTCCTCGAGGGGAGGGACTGTGTTTTGCCTCTTCTTGAATCTCCAGAGCTCATCTCCAGCTGTTTAGTTTGTTTGGTACATAGAAGATGCTTAATAAATAAATATTTAGTTACACAGTTAACATTCATCTGAGGCAAAATTCAATTCTGGGTCCCATTCCACTCACTCTATCAAGAAACTTTAAAATAAAGAGGCTCATATAAATGGGCATTGGCTAAATTCATCATTATTTGCTACACATGATTTGAGATATCAGACGTGTTACACTGTTTTGAAAGGATTATTTAGTTATTCTCATACCGATGTGCATGAGAAGCAGCACTAAAGTGTTCTAGTCACCACACTGCTGTTGCAAGGGCACTGAACTGGGAATCAGGAGACTTGGATTCTGGTTCTGGATCTGTCATTAATTAACTACATGCTTTTGGTCAGGCCACTAAACTCCTCTGAGTCTGCTTCCTCATCTCTAAGAGGCCAGGGTTGTATTGGTTAATCTCCAATACAGTTTTCCAGTAACTCAAACTTTGCAGCTATTCTTTCCTCAAGCAATATCATAACTTCTTTCCCCAACTATTTCCCTCTGAGATAACCTCCTGTTGACATTGTGTTCATTTTGTATGCAGTTACTTGTTTGCATGTTATCTCCTCCCATAGATTATGAGCTCCCTGAAGGCAGGAACTATTTTGCCATCCTTTGAATCATCAGCTTAGTACCATGCCTGGCACACAGTAGGAATTTAACAAATGCTTGCAGACTGACTGACAGTTAATCTAAGTCGATCTCACATGTAAGACATCACTTCTCAGAATCTATAATCTTTACTTCAAGAACTTTTTAATCTAATTGAGAAGACAGAATATGCCTATAAAGGATAACAATATAAATATAATGAAATATAAAATAAAATGAAAAATAAATATAATAAAACATAAAAATATGAAACAATATAAAACATTATGTGCTAAATTTATAAATGAGAGGAATCACTAGAGTTATTTATGGTTATTTTTGCTCCTTTCTACCTTCAAGATTTAACTTGGTGTTCACTTGAACCTGACTTTGACTGTACTCTACAAAAGACTTATGGTGATTTAGGGGAAAGAGAAGGATACTCCCACAATATTGTTTGTCAGACACGCTTCAGGATGAGCCTGTGAAGGGGTCTGCTAGCTAAAAACTGATGCCCAAACTCTATTACCAGACGACCTGCTTATTCACATTAACTGCATTTAGGGTTTACAAAGTGCTTTCTTCAGAACAATGCAGTTTATAGTGGCTGTCCAGTTTGGACCTCCTTTAGTATTTCTGAAGCAGCATAGTGTAGCGGAAAGAGTATTTGATTTATATCGGGTTATAGGTCTGGCTCTGAAATTTTCTATCTGTGCAAGGCAAGTCTCTGATTCTTAACTCCCTTTTGGAAGCATTGAGTTCTTCATCTGTAAAATAGAGATAATAATAAAATTGGCATGACCAGTATACTTGCCAAGGTGTTTATGAAGAAAATAATGAGCAAACTTTAAAATATTAAGAAATGTAAGCTACCTTTTTGTAGCTCTAATATAATTATCTGTTTATCATATTTGTTTGTGTTTCTGTCACATCTCATTAATTAAACTTTAGACTCCATGCCTTCAGGAATTCTCTCTTATGTGTACTTTATTGTTCTTCATTTTGCAAAGGGAAAGACATTTTCTGTCATTAATCTAGAGCACACATGGATAAGGACACTCCATACAGAAATGCAGACCAACATCTTTTCTTAACTTATAGTCTAGCAGTTCTAACACTTTTTCAATCCTTGGTCCCTTCTATACTCTTAAAAAATATTGAAGACACTTTCTTCCCAAAGAGTTTTATTTATGTAGGTAATATTTATCAATATTCATATACTATAAATTAAAACATATTGATATTATTATAAAAATAACTTTCATATTATAGACCCACCTGAAAGAGTCTCAGAGATGCTCAGGTTTCCCAGACCACATTTTGAGAACCACTGTTTAAGTCTTAGAAGGTTACTTTGAATATTGGGAGATACTGAACTGTCACTATATGTGACTTACCTAAGGTCACATATCCAGGAGGTATTAAATGTGGGAACTGAGTCCAGATCTTCTTGGTTTTGAAGCCAACTCTTTTTTTCATTACACTAGACTATCTCTATTCTTCACAAACATAATAAATGTTTGCTATTGGTATAATATAATTATACCTAGAAACATAAAAAGCATAATTAATATGTATACAATTATTTAGAGACTGAATTTTTTGCAGGGGGGAAGGCAGGGCAATTGGGATTAAGTGACTTACCCAAGGTCACAAAGTTAGGAAGTGTGTCAAGTGTCTGAGCCTGGATTTGAACTCAGATCCTCCTGACTCCAGGGCCAGTGCTGTACCCGCTGTGCCACCTAGCTGCCCCAAGAATGAATTTATTTTATATATTTACTATTAATACTTCAGCTGAATGGACTATTTCCTCAGGAGTATTACTTCAGGCCTTAATTTTACATTTTCTTTGAGTTCCAAGGAAGATGGCTATTGAGCGTAGAGCCCACCTCTTGCAGCTTGTACCTAACCTCCTCAGTTTCACGTTCCACTTTGAGATATGTCTTACTTCTTAAGAATTCACATCTAATGCAAGCTAATTCTACCTTTATGCAATTACTGTCCTCTGGAGTATTGCTTTAGAGGTTAATTTTATATTTTCATTGAGTCCTAAAGAATATGGCTGTCAAGACAGAAGATGACAGAGTGTAGGATTTGTCTATTGGGGCCAGTTAGTAGAGATTCCAATCAACATTTATTATATGCCTCCTATTAACCAGGTACCATGCTAAGACTGGGGTAAAAGGCAAAAAAAATCACTGTTTTCAAGGAGCTCTGTCTAATGAGGGGAACATGGAATGTATTAGATAGAATTCCAGGCCTGGCTTTGAAATAACCTGAGTTCAAATCCAGTCTTAGACACTTACTGGCTGTGCGATCCTGAGCAAGTGACTTAATCTCTCTTTGCCTTAATTCACTGGAGAAGGAATTGGCAAACCACACAGCCTTCTTGCCAAGAAAACTCCACAGACAGTATGGTCCATGGGGTCATAAAGAGTGAGACACGACCAAATAAATGAACAACACCACTTGCCTACTGAGAGAAAGCTGATGGACTAAATATACAGAATGAGACCTATATGTTTGAATATTTTCCACAGTATGGGAATTAGTTTTTCTCCACTGTGTGTATTTGTTACAAGGGTGTTTTTCCCCTTCTTTCTTCTAGTAGGGAAGTGAGAGAAGTCAATAAGTAAAGATAATGGGCATTTATTAAGTGTCTACTATGTGCCAGTCAAAGAATCTAAAAGGAATTTACCAAACTCTTAGAGTTTGGGCTAAGCCCTGTGCTTAACACTGGGAATACAAATGCAAGCAGAAAGAAAGATAATCTCTTCTCTCAAAGAATTTTCAATCTAACTGAGGAGATGACATGTACAAAAATTAGTACCTAAAAGATTCAAGCACCTAAAAGGTCCTTGCTCTGTCACCAGACACTGATTGATTCCCCTTTCTTAGCTCACCTAGGTTTTCTATATCATCCATCTATACTTTACCAGTTCCCTTCTATTGAACCCAAAGTTCTTGAAGATAAGGTCTTTAGTGCAACTTTATACAATTTTAAATAGACATTTTTTTAAAAAAAGTCTTTTTAGGGCCCAAAACATGACCTTGTACATGATGAATGTACCAGTATGGTTCATGGCAGAGTCAGGGAAGAGAAAGAAACATGTATGAGAAATATTATGAAGGAATAAAATGATAGGACTTGGCAACTTACTGAATATAGGAGGTGAGAAAGGACAAGAAGTTGAAGATGACACCTAGATTGTGAGCCTGAGTAACTGGAAGGATGCCTGTGTCCTCCACAGTAATAGGGAAGTTTGGAAGAGGGAAGAGGCTGAAGGGAAAGATGAATTCAGTTTTGAGTATGTTGAATTTAATATGTTTATGAGACATAGAGTTGAGATGCCCACTAGGCAGTTTGAGACCTGAGTCCAGAGGTTAGGAGAAAGGTTAGGGCAACATAAGTGGGCTGTTATTATATAGATGACAATTGAATGGGCAGCTAGGTGGTGCAGTGGCTATTGTGCTAGGCCTGGAATCAAGAAAATTCATCTTCCCAAGTTCAAATCTGGCCTCAGATACTTACTAGCTGTGTGGCCCTGGGCAAAACACTTAACCTTTTTGACCATTTCCTCAATGCAAAATGAGCTGTAGAAGGAAATGGCAAGCTACTCCTGTATGTTTGCCAAGAAAGTCCCAAATGGGGTCACAAAGTGATGGATGGACTGATAAAGGACAGAACGCAAAATTGAATCCATGGGAACTAATGAGATCATGAAGTAAAATAGTAAAGAAGTAGAAAATAATACAGCCCAGGACAGAATCCTAGGGAATACATAATGTTAGCTGATGTCACCTGAATGAAGATCTAGCAAAAGAGCCTGAGAAGTGGTTAGATAGGTAGGAGGAGAACCAGAAGAGAGTGGTGTCCTGAAAACCTAGATAGAAAAGAGTATCAAAAAGAAGGTATTGTTAAAGGCTGTAGAGAGGTCAAGAAAGATCAGATTTGAAAAACGACCATTGAATTTGTCAATTAAATGATCATTAGTAACTTTGGAAAGAGTAGATCCAGTTGAAGGAGAAGGTCAGAAGGCATACTGTAGAAAGTTATGATTGTAGATGTAGATTGTATATTGATTGTAGATGGTCTACTCATGGCATTTAATTACAAAAGGAAGAAGAGAAATAGGATTGTGGCTAGTGGGGATGAGAGAAAATAAATGTTTGTTAATTTATTTTTTTAAGTAAAGCTCTAATGGCTAGGAAAGTTTTCCTTACATCAAACCCAAACTTACCTTTGCCACTTCCATGTGTTGCTGTTACTTCTGCTGGAGCTAAATAGAAGAAATCTAATTCTCTCCTACATGACTCCTCCTTCAAATACCTGAAAAAAATTACTATACGCTACCTGTCTTCTCTCCTCCAGACCAAATAGTCTTAGTTCTTTAACCAATCTTCCTATGCACCTTCATCATCCTGATTACCCTCCTCTGGACCCTCTTCACTTTGATCAATTTCTTTCCCAAATGGCTCCCAGAACCGAGTAAAATACTCCAGATGTGGTCTGATCAGAACCACATGCGGCGTAATTGCCTCCTTTTTATTTACAGAAGCAGGTGTGTGCTGGAGGCAGCTTGGACCGGCTGGTAAGAACTGATTGGTAAGTTCTCTGATTTTCAGTGCAATCAACAAATGCTACAAATCAGAACTTGATTTATTGTTTTGTTGATTGCCTAGACTTACAAAAGTGTTGGAGAAAATGTTAGTAATGCTAATTAAATTTAAAAGCATGTACATTAATTTTTTTTTTCCTAGAAAGCTGGTTTTTAAATACTTAACAGTACATTCCTACCTAGAAGCTATGCCTCTCTCATTGCAAGACCATGTTAAAGTTTTTTGTTTGTTTGTTTTTGGCTTCCATATGACAGTGTTGACTCATTTTGAACTTGCAATCTATAAAAACAAAAAGAACAATAAAACCAATCTTTTTAAGACTGTGGTCTAACCACATCTCTGTCACCTTGAACTTGGGAAACTGATTTTTCCTTAAGCCCAGTTTAAGACTTTACATTTGTCTGTACTCTGTTTCATCATACAAAATTTTGCCTAGTGCATTTTTCTTATCTGACTCAATCATCCAATGTTTTATTAACTATCTTTGCCAGCTTTGTGTCATCTCCAAATTTGGAGTCAAAAGACCTAAGTTCAAATCTTTCCTGTTACTACATGGAATTATAGAACCCCATAATTGGAATGGATGACAGGGGTTATCTAGCTCATCCTGTAGCTGAACAAGAATTCTTTCTACAAACTGCCCACATGATAGCAACTTACCACCTGTATGACCTTGGACAAGCCATTTCCCCTTCAGGAGTCTCAGGTCATTTATCTTTAAATATCAAAATTTGGACAAGACAATCCCTAAAGTTCCTTCTGGTTCCAAATCTTATGATTTTGTCTGCTTCTAGGTGTTCTTTTCTCCAAATTAAATATTCTTAGGTCTTCCACACATTTCTCACACATCATGCCTTCCAGCCATTCTATGACCCATTCCAAGATGCACTATGTTTGGGGGAATTTTTTAAATTGTGGCTTTTACAACTGAACACAATATTCCAAATAGTATCTCCTATAAGAATAAAGACAAATGATCCAACAGTTTAATGATTTATTAAAACTCCATTTGCTGCCATTACTATGAATGCTTGGTTATTGGGGAATACCTTGTAATAGACTAAATAGAAAAATATGGGAAAATTAAATTCTGAAACTTCTATCTTGGGGTGTTCTTGGATTCTTTAACCACTGGACCCAGAAATCATTGGCTTAGTAAATTTACTGACTGAATAAAGAGGAATTCTTTGTCTTTCCATCCACTGTAGGATACAAGACCATTCATCCAGAGCAGCAGAGGTGAAAAAACATGGGCCATGCAATCAGAAGACTTAGACTTAAGTTCTAGTTCTGACATTTCCTAGCTGACTGTTCCTAGGAAAATCATTTATCCCTACTTTGTTTGATTATAAATTGGGTATAATACCATAAATATTACCTCCCAGGGTTGTTGTGATAAAAGTGTTTGTAAACTTAAAGGCAGTAGAGAAGTATACTATTAATTTCATATAAATTTATCAAGAATCTACTGTCTACTATTACCTAGATTGCTAGGTGGCACAGTAGAGAGAGTGCCAAGGCTGGAGTGGGGAAGAGCTGAGTTCAAATCCATCCTCAAACATTTCCCAGCTGTGTGATCCTGGGCAAGTCATTTAACTTGTTTGCCTCAGTTTCCTCCTCTATAAAATGGGACTGATAATAATAGCACCTATTTCCCAGAACTGTTTTTAGGATCAAATGAGATAAAGATTGCAAGGTGTTTAGCATAGTTCCTGTCACATAGTAAGTGCTATATAAATGTTAGCTATTATCATTATGATCAAATCTTAACACGAGAAGTTCTTAACATGTTTCGTGTCATGTTTTAACATTTTCATGGAACTTATGGCCCCTCAGAATGCTTTTAAATGCATAAACTAAAACACATAGGAAGAATACATATAAAGGAATATATTGGAATACAGAGAAAGAAAGAAAGAAAGAAAGAAAGAAAGAAAGAAAGAAAGAAAGAAAGAAAGAAAGAAAGAAAGAAAGAAGGAAGGAAGGAAGGAAGGAAAGAAAGAAGGAAAGAAAGAAAGAAAGGAAAGAAAGAAGGAAAGAAAGAAAGAAAGAAGGAAAGAAGGAAAGAAAGAAAGAAGGAAAGAGAGAAAAAGAAAGAAAGAGGTAGAGGAAGGAAGGAAGGAAGGAAGGAAAGAGGATGGAAGAAAGGAAATTATTTCACAGACTCCAGGTTATTGTACTTACAATAAGTACAGAAAATGTCAACTGCCCATTTATTCTAGATGAAAAAGAACCACTCACCAGAAAATGGGAAGCAGAGAGTTAAGGATAAGGGAAAATAAAGAAACAACAGCAAAAATGTCTTCATTTTGGGAAGGAGCCTGACATGGAAGATTTGGTAGTTTTTTGGTGTATGTGCTAGGGACATTACAAAGCAATGGGAGGTTATTTAAATTCTGATCTAACTGTGTGGCCTGTCATCATGTCTACATTAAAACTCTTTGGGATTCTACCATGATCTACCCCAGTCATTTTGTTTGGATTTGCTGATGGCTCCACTTGTGTGGTACATTTTTATTTCATCTGACACCAGGCTCTCATCCCATTCTCCCTTAAGTAGGTCTGGGAAATTTAAAAAAAGAAAAAAAATACTCAACTGGGAAGTTGCAATCTCTGCATTTATTGCTTCCAAGGAAACTTAACAGGAAACTGCTTGTTCAGGCCATATTTGGAATGAACCTGAGCCTTGGCTAGGAAGAGAGAAAATTATACTTAAATTGCATTTTACTCAGTAAACCCTATGATTCAGCAGATTGACCCCCACAATGAGAGGGTCAATTAATTCACCAGGATAGCATTTATTTAGAGTAATAAAGGACTCAAAAAATCATATAATCCATTGCCTCCATTTTATAGATGAAGAAATTCAGTCCCCAAGAGGTTAAGTGAGTTGTTCCAGGTCACACAACTAGTTTGTGGTCATGCCAAGACTAAACAGTTTAGGGTAATAGAAAGTGAGCAGACCTGGGATTCAAATCTCCTGATTATGAGTCTTGGATCTTCCATTAACTCATTCTGTCTTCTTGGACAAGTCATTTTAACTTTGAGCTTAATTTCCATATTTATGAAATGTGAGTCAACATCAACCAATCAATAAACATTTATTTAGCACCTACTATGTACCAGGTACTGTGCTAAGCACTGAGGATATAAATAGAGGCAAAAAAAGAGGCCCTGCCCTAAAGAAGCTTACAATTTCATGGGGGAGACAATATGCAAACAAATGTAATCAAAGCAGGCTATGTGCAAGATAAATAGGAAATAACAAACCAGAAGATGCTAGAATCCAAATGAATTGGGAAAGGCTTCTTGTAAAAGGTGGGATTTTAGGTAGGACCTAAAGGATGTCAGGGAGGTCACTAATAAATGCCGAGGAGGGAGAGCATTCTAGGCAAGGAGATAGACAGAATGTCCAGAATTGAGAGAGTGAATATCTTGTTCATGCAACATCCAGGAGTCCACTGTCACTGGAATAAAGAATATGTGTAGGGGAGTAGATGTAAAAAGACTAGAAAGGCAAGAGGGAAATAGGTAATGAAGAGCTTTGATTGTCAAATAGAGCATTTTGTATTTGCTTCTGGAGGCAATAGTGAGTCAATAGAGTTTATTGTATAAGGAAGTAATCTGATCTGATCTTCATTTTAAGAAAATCACTTCAGTGGTTGAATGGAGGATGGCTTGGAATTGGGAGCAACTTGAAGCAGGCAGACCCACCAGCAGGATATTGTAATAATCCAGGCACACAGTGACTAGACTGGTGACAGTGTCAGAGGAGAGAAGGGGGTATATTGGAGAGCTGTTGCAAAGGTGAATTGACAGGGCTTTGCAACAGCTTGAATATGAGGGAAGAGTGAGGATTCTAGGATGACTCATAGGTTGCCAACATGAAGGCCTAGGAGAATGTTGTTGCCCTCTGGTTGTTGTCTTTTATTCTTGAAGAGGATGAAAGTGACATCACTATGCTAGAGTCAAGTTTCAGTGTGTCCAACTGTGGCTGATCAGACCAATATGAGCTCAAAATGCTCTACCACAAGTGGGGCACAAATAGTCCCTGTGAACATTTGGGGTGTATTCTCTACATTTATGCATGTCATGTTTCTTTTGAGCTATTTCAGTTCTTAGCTTATAAAAGACAGCCCTCTGATGAGGGCATGCCATGCAATGCCATGCTGAGTGGTCCTGTGCCAATGTCTCCCATGTCACATAATCAATTCCAAAGTTCTTAAGAGAGACCTTGAGAGTGTCCTTGTATCACTTCTTCTGACCACCCTGTGAACCATAGCCCTGTGTGAATTGTCCATAAAATAATCTTTAGGGCCAGAATACATTTTACATTTGAACAATGTGGCCAGCCCATTGGAGTTGCTCTCTCTGAAGCAGAGTTTGAATGCTTGGCAGTTTAGGTCACGTCAGGACCTCAGTGTCTGGTACCTTCTCCTGCCAGGTGATCTTCAGAATATTCTTAAGACAATTCAAATGGAAGCAATTCAGTTTCCTGGCATGGCGCTGGTAGACTGTCCAAGTTTCACAGGCATACAGCGATGAGGTCAGCATGATGGTTCTGTAGACCTTCAGTTTGGTAGTCAAATACCTCTTCCCTCTCATTCTTCACTTCAGAGGCTCCCAAACACTGAGCTGCCTCTGGTAATGCATGTATCAACCTCATTGTCACTGTGGACATCCCTGGATAGTACAGAACTTATCTACAGCATTCAAAACTTCTCTATTTGCTATAACTGATGGTTCAATGTATGCACGGTGTGGTGGTGGCTGATGGAGCACCCGTATTTTCTTGGTGTTAATTCTTAGGCCAAAATTAGCACAAGCAGCAGAGAATTGATCCATACTTTGGTTCATCTCAGCTTCAGAGGCTGCATAGAGTGCACAATTATCTGCAAACAGAAAACCATGCACCAACACTACTTCTACTTTGGTCTTGTCTTGTAGCCTTTTCAAGTTGAAGAATTTACCATCAGTGTGGTAATTTTGCCCTCTACAGTAATAGGGAAGGTAGGCAGGGCAGAGGTTTAGAGGAAAAGAAAATGAAGTCTGTTTGGGACATACTGAGTTCAAGATGTCTACTAGACATCCATTTTGAGATGTCTGAAAGGCATTTGGAGATGGGAGACTGGGGATCAGGGTAGGAAAAGGTAGATTCGAGAATCATCAGCATAGACAGGGTAATTAAATGCACATATAGGGAGAAGAGAAGAGAACCTAGGAGAGAACCCTGAGTTCTCTAAACTAACCTAAAAGAGCATGATCATACTATGTGTATGGCTAAGCATCATGTGTTGCAAGCTTTTGGTAGACTCTTAATCACTATAGAAATGTGAATTATCATTCATTCAATAACAATGAAGTGCAAAGATATAAATGAAGCAGGACTTGCTGTTGGGGGGTTTATATTATACTGAAAGGAGAAGGAATGTGTACAAATGGATAAACATCAAGCATTTTAAGAGGGAAAAAAGCATTAAAACTAGGAGAAACTTGGAAGGCTTTGTAGAGGGGACAGCAACAGAGCTGAGCCTTGAAGGAAAGAAAGAAAACAGGAGGGTTGGATTAGATAGTCACTAAATCCGAGACCGCTATCATTCTAGAACTTGGGTATTCCCACTTGAAAGGTAGGGCACTTTCCAAAACCACAGCAGTAGGATAATTAGATTAGGATGAAGAAAAGCTATAGTCAAAGGAATCCTGTTAGTTTGTAACTATATAATCTCAATTCAATCAACTAAAGGATGAGGAGGAGGAGGAGGAGGAGGATGATGATGTGGTATGTATGTGTGTGGACAGCAACTCGACCTGTGATTTCATTGGCATAGGGATTTTCCCTAGGGAAATTTCCTCTTCTTGTGAAGGTTGACACCTTCCCAGCAATTTGAAATCTTAAAGAGATGCTCAAATCAGTGAGACAACAAGGAACTTGGTCAGACAGTATGTATCAGAAATAGCACTTAGATTCAGGTTTCCTTGGCTCTGAGTCCAGTTCTCTATTTACCAAGGAATGCTATCTCGTTATAGGGATAATATAGGAAGATATTCATACAGATATTCTTAGTCAGAGGTGGGCATCACTGTAGCACTATGGGAGAAGCCATTAGTAGAAACAAGGGATGCAGAGATATACTGTATACTGTAACACTATGAACTGGGCCTGTCCCCCTTTTAATCTGGAGCCCTTTGCTCCATCCCTTTGCTTTACAACCTAAAAAGGGGAAAGCCACAAGAAAATCTTTGGAAATTAGAATTAGGTATTTTGGTAAAAATCATCTGCAAGATGAACCAGGCATCATGTTTTTTCTTATAGTCATTTTCAGGTGTCACAAGGATCATCCAATGGAGCATTCTCAGAATTCCACTTCTTGGTTCTGTCTTATCACATGAGCTGTCTCTACACTTAGCAGTGGAGATGATGAGCTCCCTGTCTGCTTTCATACAGGTAGTGGTTCAGGAATGAATGAGGTAAGTGTTTTGAAAAGACAAAGACACCACCTTATTGGCTTGAGACCTGGAAGAGTCAATGATTCAAATTACCTTTAAAAAGAATAAGTACTCTCTGGCTTCAACTCTCCCAACTATTCTTATCTATTTAAGTGGTTATTTTGTTCTTGTATTTCTTCACTGAGTTTGAATTAGTGGAGTTTTATTGTATTAACACTCCCGTCTTATAGTTGAGCCCCTGAGGTTCCAAAAGAATGTTTGTGGTTTATGGCATTCCTGTTCCTTTATTCATAGGATGGAGGCACTGTGGTGCAGTGGAAAGAACACATAACCTAAATTTGAATCCTGCTACAACCAATGTGTGACCTTGAGAAAGTCACTTAACCTCTTTGGGCCTTAGTTTCTTCATCTGTAAAATAAGGAGGAGAGAGTAAGTTGGAAAAAGGGACCTCTGAGGTCCTTTCCAACTCTAAATTTTTGATCTTATGATGATCTAGCAGCTCCTGATTCTTTGCCTACCCCACCCCCTACCCTGGACTTGCTTTCCACCTAGAAAAACCCTGCAGTAAACCGGAAATGCCAGGGGTCTCCAGAGGGAAGTCAAATTCCTTTGTACTCTGCCAGAAAACTTTCTCATAAGAGGAAATTCTACAAATGCTCCAATGACATCATCCAGAAAAGGCCCTTGTTTTCCTGAGCCCCACCCCCCTGGAAGACGACAAGGGTTAAGGATACACAAGCCCAGCCACTTGTCAGATTTGGCATGCTGAGGCCAACAGCTGGCCTAGCCAGTTAATTAGTCCTGCACTCTGCTCAGGGTTCAGCCTTTATTGGCAAGCAAAGACAGGCTGCCCTGGCCTGCTTTCCTCTTTCTATTAACAAAGACCTGTGCCATCAGATTACCTTGGCCAGGAGCCAGGTTTGAATGTCATTTGCCCGCCTGTGGGTTGCCATGGTGACCATGATGCTCCTTTTGCCAAGGCAGCAGCTGGTGGATGGGGGGCAGATTACCTGCCAAACAGATTTACTGGCTCTAAAATGCTGCAGACCATTCTCCAATGAGCAGGGTGGGAGAAGGAGGAGGAGGGAGGTTTGGGGATCCAAAGGAAAAAGAACAGAGAGGCAGGAGAGGCTTTCTCCCCCTTGTACCCTACCCCCTACTTTTTTTAACAAAAAGATTATTATCCTTCTTAGTTTGTCTAAACAAGGGTTTCCAGGCATCCATCTGCTAGTATACAGGCAGAACTCATCTCTTTTCTTTGTCTAAAGAGAGGCATTAAATAAATTGCCCTTTGTTTTTCCTATATGACATATTCTTCCCCACCACCATCTCCCACCTTACTGAGGAAAGAATCCAAGGCCTAAACTAGATGAAGTGTGGGACTTTACTTGGATGCCCAAGGCATTTGCAGACAGGTGACTATGCGACATTATACCTTCACCAATGTTCTTGAAATTTGGGGATTGATAGTTGTTTCTTCCCCAAGAATGGTAATCCTCAGACCCCAGGTCATTGACTTCCTGAAACACCCCTTGACTCTCCACAGGATCATAGATTTAGAAATGGAAGGGATTTTAAAGATTGTCTAGTTCACCCTGCTCTCCTTCCTCCATCTAATTGATTTAGAATCCAAGGTTCATCTCATTTAATAAACGAAGAACCTGAGACTCAAGGGAACTAACTTGCCCAAAGTCACACAGGTAGTAAATAAGTTGCAAAGCTAGGATTTGAACTCGGGTCCTGCGAGTGAAAAGTCAGCATTCTTTCCACTGTATGAAGCTGCTCTTGATTGCAAGGCAGAACACATTCTCCAAGAAAATGCCCCAGGTCCCTTGATTTGGGAGACATTAGAGGAAGAAAATAATGTTTCTATCCACTCATGCACTACCCATTTATTCCTTTCCATGCTTAAGCATTGCCTATACCTTCCCAAACTTACCCACTCCTAACTTGGTCAGAACGTTTGACCCTTACCCAATAGGCAATGAGTGATTGAGTTCCTTGCTCTTTTCCTCCCCCTTCCATCTTCTCCTGCTGAAAGAGATTCTTGCCTTTCACATTATAACCTTTTTTTTTTGGTTACCAATTCTATGTGGACTAGAAGGGGAATATCCCAGGGTCCTAAGATTAAATCCTGAGATGACTGGGCCCTGTAAATGCCACTAATGCAATCGAATTCAGTGCAACAAACATTTGTGATGAACCAGTTTTGTTTAAGGTGCTGTGCTAGGTACAGTGTTCTTGTTGGTATTAACAACAGCAGTGACAATAATCAATAGCAATTAAGGTTTGCAAAATTCTTCACAGACTGTCTTCACGACAACCCTCTGAAGTGGTGTTATTATCCCATCATAGATACGCTAAAGTCCCAGCAAGCGTCTGAGGCAGGATTCAAACTCTAGTCTTCCAGACTGCAAGCAGTGTGCTCTATCTACCATGGCACCTAGATGCCACTGCCCGAAGGTTATGAAGATAGTCAGATGACTGACTAGCAAGATATTTGATCACTTCTGCTGTCTGGCTAAAACTACAACTATTGAAAGTAGGGTTATAAAAGCATCCTACTTTGTCATTGTCAGTTGAGCTATGATACTAATAATGTACAATAACAGATCTCAGCCAATTGGAATTTTAATCCTCCAGCTACCATAAAACTCTTCAATCACCAACATGCTCCTGGTGATATTCAATGGCTGCAAATCATGAACTACTGTGAGTTTAGAAGAATCAAAATTATAGGTAACACAAAGGGAATGGAAAGATGCACAGTGGACAAAAGCAGCCAATGGCATGCTACCAGTAAAGACTGGAGAAGGAAATCTAATCATTGAAACACATGTGGTAGCAATAATAATAATAATAGCTGGGAAGTGCATTGTTGTTTAAACTCTGCAGAGAGAGCTTTGCATTATTTCATTTTTGCCTTCAAGTACATGAAGTAGGAACTGTAGGTTTTGTATTATTCCCACTTTTCAGATGAGAAAACTGAGAGAGTTTAAATGATTCACCAAAGGTCACACAAAATGAAAGCATTCCTGGCAGATTATGAAACTAGGTACTCCGCATTCCAAGTCAAAAACTCCATCCAGGCTCTTTGGTGAAGGTATCACCACTGCAGCCGCCTACAGTCTGCAGTCTCTGCCTCTCCTCCTCCTCCTGACTCACTGCTGTTTGCTGTCACCAAGGAATAAGTGGGTCAGGAAGCCACTCCACTGCCATGGGATTCAAAGACACTGGCAAGACCCTTGTGCAGCCTGAAGTGGCTATTCACTGGAACCGAATCACCCTCGCCAGCTGCAGTGTGATATCATTCCAGAAAGTGTGTGCTGACCTAATTAGAGGAGCCAAAGAAAACTTGAAAGTGAAGGGACCTGTTCGAACGCCCATGAAGACACTTCCTATAACAACTAGAAAAACTCCTTGCAGTGAAGGTTCAAAGACTTGGAATGGGTTCCAGATGAGAATCCAGAAAAGCCTTATTGATTTGCACAGTCCTTCTGAAATTGCTAAACAGATCACTTCTATCACCATTGAGCCAGGTGTAGAAGTTGCAGTCACTGTTGCAGATGACTAGCCAATCATCTCTTTTAATAAATTGATTGCAACTATTAAAAAAACACTTCCACCCCAGATCCCCACTGCTTTTCTTATAAGAGTAAGTGATAGTAGAGAGCCTGAGAATGTTTTAATCATTTAAAACTTCAGGAATCTGTAATTTCTTAGGAATTGAGAATTCCCTCATCCCACCAGGATAGATTATAACCCCTCTACAATTTAAGAGATGAAGTTGCAGGAGTTGCTATGGCAAAACCAAACTATTATCTTCCGGGAAGCTATGGTGTAGCAAATAGAAGAATACAATGATAAACCAAAGAGATAAGTTCAAAAGAAAACTTTCTAGTAAGTAGAAGTCCAGACTTGGGAAGGGGTGGGGGGAGCTGACAAGAAAGAAGAAATGATTTGGAAAAAAGGATTGCAAAAGGGTATGGAAGAAATAAATCAAAATATATATTTTTAAAATAATGAAATTAAAGCTTCCAAGGGAAAGATTGGAAGGAGAATAAAGAGCTTAGAACAGAAGATGGAAAATCTTATCCAACTTGAATAGAAGAAACAGAATTTAGTGATTTAATGAGACAAGAGGACACATGAGAACAAACTCAAAAGACAAAATTAGAATATGTAATATATCTATTTTAAGGGACGGATAAATATCACCCCATCCCAGTCAGCTCTTATACATTTGTCAGGTGCGAACACATCTTGATTGTTCATTAGATGTGACTAAGGCCTGGAGGAGAACTAGGTGCAACAGAAAGTCTGATTGGATTGATTGAGAGACTTACTAATGCTTTTTGGAGCCTACATAAAAAAGCTGGCAGAGACATTAAAACACCCTCCCTGAAAAACAGTCACTTGTGGAGGTGGGGGGGAGGAAGGAAAATCTTGATCTTGGCCTACTTTGTGAATTTCGAAAGATGTGAAGGATTTTCGATTTCCCATATTCCTATCAACATCCAAGCTCTATCGATATAGATTAGCTGATGGTGGTGTTTTCATCAGTAGCAAATAATAGATTTGAGATGGATCCAAGGATTTCTAAAGAGCCTAGCAGAAATTCTATACTCTACCTAAGGGAAATGTTTTAAGCGCTCTAGTAAAAAAAAAAAAACAATAAAAACAAAAACACCTTTTATGAGCTGCAAGTTACCCCCTTTTCTATTTATGCTCTAAGTTTCAGCCCAGTTTTCCTTGAACTCTATGTTTGCTAGTGGGGGAGTGTCACAGTCTTTTGGAGGAATATGTTGTACCAACCATCTTTAATATACCACCGTAAGAAAGACCCCTTTCTAAAAATTACTTGGGTCTGGCTGACTAATTAACATCACTAACAATTAAGAAGAAAACACACAGGTGGGAGAATTTTGAGCCATAAAGCATTAGAGAAGAAAGACAACTCCACCAACATTTCAGGATTAAACCATAAAACCCTGAGGTAACAGTAGCCACACTCTATGGAGCATTGTTATCAAGAGTGGGAATTGAGAAAGTAGCTCTGCATCTAAATTCCCTAAGTATTATTAAAAACAGCTGATGGAAAATAAATGAAGAAGTAATTTAAGACCCTTCAGAATGCCTGAAAACCATGAACAAAATATAAAGAAAACTTCTCACATCTATTAGAACCAGAGGAAAAAATGGAAATATACTGCGGAGCCAGAAAGAAAGAATTCAAATGCCAAGGAGCCACATTCCAGATCACATATAACTATGATGGGATTACTGAGAGAGAGAGAGAGAGAGAGAGAGAGAGAGAGAGAGAGAGAGAGAGAGAGAGAGAGGGAGAGAGAGAGAGACAGAGACAGAGAGAGAGACAGAGAGACAGAGAGAGATAGACAGAGAGACAGAGAGAGACAGAGAGACAGAGAGAGACACACAGAGAGAGAAAACATCAATGCAATTTCCAAAAAGTAAAAGAAAAAAATAATCATAACTTACCCTGAATAACTGAAGATAAAATCCTGTGGGGGGCGTGGGGAAGGGGAGTAATGAATCTTTATTAGAACAAAGGATTTTCAAGCATTCCTGATGAAAAGACCACAGCCTTGTAGAATCATCGAAATGAAACAGTACTTTTAACCAATTGGAAAAAGGTAAATGATGATGAAGTGTATAGATTCCAATAGAGAAGAAACAAATGTACCTTCCAAATACCACTGTCTTTAAGATCACAGAGGGAGTAATAAAATACAAATATGGTACTGAAGGTGAGATTGTTCTTTTTTGTTTTGATAGAGATGAAAAAGGAAGGGGAAACAGATGTGTCAGGGAAAAATTAAGAAGTAGAGTCAATCTTTGACTTTCGCAGGCATAATGCTTCTAGAAAACAGCACAAAAGTAAAAAAAATGATTGTTAATACATTGAACCTATGGGAAATAGAGAGTAAGGTCCCCATGACCACCAAAAAATAATCTTTTATTAAAGTGTGCAAAAATATGCTTTTCTACATATGATACTTTATAAAAAAACATTAATTCAGATAATATACACTTCTCCTAACGAATCATAAAATAACCCATAAAATGCAGTACACAAAATAAAATTGGTAACATGCAAAACATTTTTTCTCACTAGTAATTTCTTAGAATTCTGTGACCTTTTGTACCATCTTGATTAAAAATAATTTGATTTCAGACAATATTTACTTTTCATAGCATATGAAAATCTACAGTACTATAAATACTTTACAGTAAATAAAATTCTTAGAACTAAAACTTTTTTAACCTGAATCTTATCTTTCACTTTGATGTTGGTGTGAGGATATTGTGCTGTATACTATACTTGTGAAAAACTCTTTACCTTGGCTGTCCTCTGAAAACTAAGGAAGAGGTTTCTGGAACATTAGTTGCTACTGTCAGAAGACTCTGAGACTGGGTCTCAACATCACCTTAGAGCTCAAATGACTTGCACTATCCTTTTGGGGGCATGAATGCGACACAAAAGTTGAATTTTAAAAGCAAACAATGAAAATACGTAAGAAATTCATGGAGAAATTTCTATAATGGTAGGGTGAACAAGACCAGGGAAGTGCTGAGTAGGATGCCAGTTGCTCCACATGCTTACATGCACTGAGCATCTCATTTTTTTCTGTACACCTCATAGCCATGAATGTGCTTGGTTACTAATATAAAAGTGAAAATGAGGTTACTAATAAAGACACGTGAATGCTGGAAGTCATGAAAGTTAGATGTACAAATGTTGAGGGCTGACTGCATTATTCCTTGTAATTTTAGTGCATGGGAAGAAGAGTATATGCACATATAGCTAGACTCTATTATCAGAAGCATTCATGTAGAAATTCTCTTCTTGTTATTGGTGTTGTAGAGGGCATTCATGCATGGGGTAGCAGGTAGTAGAGTGGAGAAAATATACAGAAAAAAGATTCTGGAAGCTCTAAAGGTTAGTTTTGCCTTGGATCAAGAGTATCTTTAGTTACTTCATAAGCATGCTTTATAGTATTTTAGAGCATATTAAAATGGATATTTCTGGGAGATAAAGGATGAAGATGAGCATAAAACATTCCCTATTCATCCAAACAATAAAACGTTAGTCCATAAGGAATATTTGAAGAACAGTTTTGTGTGTAAATAAAGATTACATGAAATAGTCCTAAAGGATATGTGGATCAAAGTACCAATAAAAAATCAGTAGTTAATTTTATTTTTAAAAATGATAACAATGATACAGCAGAACTGTGGGAATTTATCAAATTAGCTGCTAGAAAAAAATACACACATACACATGTACAAACATCTTGATCAACAAAAAAGAGAACAGATCAATGATTTTAAATGGTCAACTTAACAGTTGATCAACTTAAAAATAAAAAGGGACAAGAATCTCATAGACAACAAGATATGAATAAGTTGTGAAGGACATTGGTGCAGGGAATGTTCCTATTAATGAGATGACAGATGCATTAATGTATCGTAGGATAGTTCTGCACCTTTTTTTTTTGTTTGTTTGTTTGGTTTTTTTTGCAGTGCAATTGGGGTTAAGTGATTTGCCCAAGGTTACACAGCAAGTACATGTGTCAAGTGCCTGAGGCCATATTTGAACTCAGGTCCTCCTGTCTCCAGGGCCAGTACTCTATAGCACCACCTAGCAGCCCCTAGTTCTGCCCCTTCTTAACCTGATGTAAACCCTGATGGACAAAGTTTCATGTACGGAAAAGAACTAAGGAAAAATACAAGAACTTAAAAATAAAGTATATTCTATTTGATACCTAAAACAGCTAAGCTTATTTTCCAAATTAATTTCTCATTTCTTCCCGGCTTATCTGGCCTTTCATTCAGAAAAATGGCCCCATGTTCTCAAAATCTCAGTGTAAGGTAGAATCAAAAAGACTCAACAATGACTGCCTATGTGAAGTAAGGCAGAATGAAGAATTGAGGATAACCAAATACTGGAAGGATGGTGGTGCTCTGGACAGAAAAAAAGAATTTAGGAAGGGGTAGATTTAAGGGAAGAGTTAAGAAGTTCTATTTTGGAAATGTCTTTGATATTCCAATGCTAAACACAGTTGGAAAAAATCTAGTATGTAGTTGGTCGTGTGGGAACCCAACAGAGTAAGTATATAGATCTGAGATGATAAATTAGCCTATGGAAGCTAATGAAGTCACTAAGAGATTATAAAAAGGGAAAAAAGAGCATCAAGCTTAGAGTCTTGGAATAAAATCACAGCTAGGGTATGAGATATGGTTGACAATATGATAAAGGAGACTGAGAAGGAACTGTCAGAGGGGTAGAAGAATCACTACCCCCAACAACAACAGAAAAGATCAACGTCATGAAAACTGAAAAGGGGAGAGTATCCTGGAGAAGATAAAGAACAATGGCAAATACTACAGTGTGGTCAAAAAGAATGAGGACTGAGAAAAAGCCATGACATTTATCAATTCAGTGGGCATTGATAATTTGAAAAGAGCGGTTTCAGCCAAGTTATAAAGTTAGAAGTCAGAATTCAAAGGACATGAGAAGTAAAACAAGACAAAATAAATGGAATAATAAGCTAATATGATAAAAATGACAATTTTACCTAATTAATTCACTTATTTAGTGCCATACTAATCAAACTACCAAAAATTATTTTATAGAGCTAGATAAAATAGTAACAAAATTTATCTGGAAGAACAAAAGATCCAGAATATCAAAGGAATTAATGAAAAGAAATGCTAGGGAAGGAGGCCTAGCCAAACCATATATTAAACTGTATTATAAAGCAGAAATCATCAAAACTATTTGGTACTGAGTAAGAAATAGAGTGGTGGATCAGTGGAATACATTAGGTACACAAGACACAGTAGTCAATGAATATAATAATCTACTCTTTGATAAACCCAAGGAGTCCAGCTTCTGGGATAAGAACTCACTATTTCACAAAAACTGCTGAGAAAACTGGAAAATAGTATGGCAGAAATTGGGCATAGACCAATATCTTACTCCATATACCAAAATAAAGTAAAAATGGGTTCATGACTTAAACATAAAGGCTGGTACTTACTATAAGCAATTTGGGAGAGAAGGGAATAGTTTACCTTTCAGATTTATGGACAAGGGAAGAATTTATGACTAAAGAAGAGATAGAGAGCATTACAAAATGCAAAATAGATAATTTTAATTACCTTAAATTGAAAAGTTTATGTATAAAGCCAATGCAACCAAGATTAGGAGAGAAGCAGAAAATTGGAAAAGAATTTTTACAACCAGTGTCACTGACAAAGGCCTCATCTCTAAAATATACAGGGAACTGAGTCAAATTTATAGAATATAAGTCATTCTCCAAATTATAAATGATGAAAGGATATGAACAGGCAGTTTTCAGAGGAAAAAATTAAAGATATCTATAGTCATATGAAAAGATGCTCTAAATCATTATTGATTGGAGAAATGCAAATCAAAACGACTCTCAGGTACCACATCTCTCCTGTCAGATTGGCTAACATGTCAAAACAGGAAAATGATAAATGCTGGAGAAGATGTGGGAAAATTGGAACACTATTGCATTGTTGGTGGAGTTGTGAACTGATCTAACCATTCTGGAGGGCAATTTGGAACTATGCCCAAAAGGCTATAAAAATGTGCATACTGGGGGTGGAGCCAAGACCCTGGCTGGAAAGCAGGGACTAGCATGAGCTCCCTGCCGAGTCCCTCCAAAAACCTATAAAAAATGGCTCTGAACCAGTTCTAGAATTGCAGAACCCACAAAACAGAAGAGGGAGGCAGGGCTCCAGACCAGGACAGCCTGGATGGTCTCTGGTTGAGGTCTATCCCGCATGGAGCTGGGAGCAGAGTGGAGCGGAGCAGAGCTCAGCATGAGCGGCATGGACCAACCAGACCAGGAGCCAGGTGGAGCATGCCCTAGCACCCTGAATGAGTGAGCTGCAGCAGTTACCAGACTTCTCAACGCACAAACACCGAAAACAACAGAGAAGGTTAGTGGGAAAAGTTGCGGGAGTAGAAGGAGTTCATGGTTCGGCTACCACCCCGGGGGCAGCAGAGGTGGGGCAGTTACAGAACTAGAGCTGCAGTTGCTTCCGGCCCCAGACACACCTAGTGGGAGGAATTAAGTGGCGGATCAGAGCAGGAGTGAAGAGCTTGCTGAAGATCTAAGTCCAGTCTGGGTGGGGGTTCTTGGGCAAGGAGGAGTGCTGGTGTGGCAGCGCATCCACCCAAGCTTGGAACATAGTTCTCTTTACTCTACAAGCAGTCATACACCACTGAAAAACTCAAGGGTCAAGTTAGTTGGCTGGTAATATGGCCAGACAGCGAAAACACACCCAGATTCAGTCTCAGACTTTGGATTCTTTCGTTGGTGACAAAGAAGACCAAAACATACAGACAGAAGAAGTTAACAAAGTCAAAGAGCCTACAACAAAAGCCTCCAAGAAAAACATGAACTGGTCTCAGGCCATGGAAGAGCTCAAAAAGGATTTGGAAAAGCAAGTTAGAGAAGTAGAGGAAAAACTGGGAAGAGAAATGAGAAGGATGCAAGAAAACCATGAAAAACAAGTCAATGACTTGCTAAAGGAGACCCAAAAAAATACTGAAAAATATACTGAAGAAAACAACACCTTAAAAAATAGACTAACTCAAATGGCAAAAGAGCTCCAAAAAGCCAATGAGGAGAAGAATGCCTTGAAAAGCAGAATTAGCCAAATGGAAAAGGAAGTCCAAAAGACCACTGAAGAAAATACTACCTTAAAAATTAGACTGGAGCAAGTGGAAGCTAGTGACTTGATGAGAAATCAAGATATTATAAAACAGAACCAAAGGAATGAAAAAATGGAAGACAATGTGAAATATCTCATTGGAAAAACCACTGACCTGGAAAATAGATCCAGAAAAGATAATTGAAAAATTGTTGGACTATCTGAAAGCCATGATCAAAAAAAGAGCCTAGATATCATCTTTCAAGAAATTATCAAGGAGAACTGCCCTGATATTCTAGAGCCACAGGGCAAAATAGAAATTGAAAGAATCCATCGATCACCTCCTCAAGTAGATCCCAAAAAGAAATCTCCTAGGAATATTGTTGCCAAATTCCAGAGCTCCCAGATCAAGGAGAAAATACTGCAAGCAGCCAGAAAGAAACAATTTGAGTATTGTGGAAACCCAATCAGAATAACCCAAAATCTGGCAGCTTCTACATTAAGAGATCTAAGGGCTTGGAATACGATATTCCGGAAGTCAATGGAGCTAGGATTAAAACTTAGAATCACCTACCCAGCAAAACTGAGTATCATGTTCCAAGGCAAAATATGGATTTTCAATAAAATAGAGGACTTTCAAGCTTTCTCAGTGAAAAGACCAGAGCTGAATAGAAAATTTGACTTTCAAACACAAGAATCGAGAGAAGCATGAAAAGGTAATCAAGAAAAAGAACAAGAAAAAGAAATTGCAAGGGACTTACTAAAGTTGAACTGTTATGTTTACATTCCTACATGGAAAGATGATGTGTATTATTCATGAGACCTCAGTATTAGGGTAGCTGAAGGGAATATGCATATATATATATATATGTATACACACACACACATATATATATGTTTATGTATATATGTATAAGTGAATGTGTATGTATGTATATATGTATGTATATATATATGTGTGTGTGTGTGTGTGTGTATATATATATATATATATATATATATATATATATATATATACACAGAGAGAGAGAGAGAGAGAGAGAGAGAGAGAGAGAGAGAGAGAGAGCAGGCGGCACAGGGTGAGTTGAAGATGAAGAGAAGATACCTAAAAGAAATAAAATCAAATTAAGGGATGAGAGAGGAATATATGGAGAGAGGGAGATAGGGAGAGATAGAATGGGGTAAATTATCTCGCATAAAAGTGGCAAGAAAAAGCAGTTCTGTAGGAAGAGAAGAGAAGGCAGGTGAGGAGGGAATAAGTGAATCTTGCTCTCATCAGATTTGACCTAAGGAGGGAATACCATACATACTCAATTGAGTATCTTACCCCACAGGAAAGAAGAAGGAAGAAGATAATAAAGGGGGAGGATGATAGAAGGGAGGCCAGATGGGGGTGGAGGTAATCAAAAACAAACACTTTCGAAAGGGGACAGGGTCAAGGGAGAAAATTCAATAAAGGGGGATAGGTTAGGAAGGAGCAAAATACAGTTAGTCTTTCACAACATGAGTATTGTGGAAGGGTTATACATAATGATACACATGTGGCCTATGTTGAATTGCTTGACTTCTTAGGGAGGGTGGGTGGGAAGGGAAGAGGGGAGAGAATTTGGAACTCAAAGTTTTTAAAACAGACGTTCAAAAACAAACAAAAAAAGGTTTTTGCATGCAACTAAAAAATAAGATACACAGGCAATAGGGTGTAGAAATTCATCTTGCCCTACAAGAAAGGAAGGGAAAAGGGGATGGGAAGGGAGTGGGGTGACAGAAGGGAGGGCTGAATGGGGAACAGAGCAATCAGAATATATGTCATCTTGGAGTTGGGGAGGAGGGTAGAAACGGGGAGAAAATCTGTAATTCAAACTGTTGTGAAAATCAATGCTGAAAATTAAATATATTAAATAAATAAAAAGAAGAAAAAAAATAAAAATAAAAAAAATGTGCACACCCTTTGACCCAGCAATACTACTTCTACGGCTGTATCCCAAAGAGATCATAACAAGGGAGAAAAGGAATCATATGTACAAAAATATTTGTAGCAGCTCTTTTTGTGGTGGCAATGAATTGGAAATCAAAGAGATGCCCATCAACTGGGGAATGGCTAAAGAAATTGTGGTATATTAATGTAATGGAATACTATTGTGCTATAAGAAATGAGGAGCAGGTGGACTTCATAAGAACCTGGAGAGTCTTATATGATCCAATGATGAGTCAAGGGAGCAGAACCAGGAGAACATTGTACTTTGTGATGACTAACTTTGATAGACTTGGCTCTTCTCAACAATGCAAAGTTCTAAGACAACTCCAAAACCCTCATGATGGAAAAGACTGTCCACAACCAGAGAAAGAATTATGGAATCTGAATGAAGGTTGAAGCAAACTATTTGCTCTCTTTTGTTTTATTTTATTTTTTGTTTTGTTTCATCTTTCTCATGGTTCATTTCATTGGTTATAATTCTTCTTTACAATTTGATTATTGGGAAAAGAAGTTTAATGTGAAGTTTTATATAGAACTTACATCAGATTTCATGCCATCTTGGGAGGAGAGGGGAAGTTGAGAGAGGGGGAGAAAATTTGGAACTCAAAAACATGTGGAACTGAGTGTTGTAAACTAAAAAAAATGAATTAATAAAAAATAAAGGCAATGAAAGAAGGCAGCTTTTTCTAGGATTTTGTGAAAAGGAGGAAAAATATAGTACAATAGCTTCAGAAGATGATCAGCTTCATTGAGGGTGTTTTAAGGAGTCAGAAGACTGAAATATCTTTGTAGGCATTCAGAAGAACATCCACAGATAGAGATATATGATTAAAAAAAGAGATGGCTATGGATGAAATCTTCTGGAGGAAATTGGAGGTTGGATCAAAGAACATGTAGAAGTGTTTGCTTTGATAAGGAGAAAGGCCAATTCTTCCTGGAAGTTGAAGTAAATAAAAAGAGAATGAATGATGTTATTAAGGAATTTTAAGATGTAGAGAATATGGAGAAAAGGAATTTTAAGACATGCTATAGGGTTAATACAATATAAGATCTTCCCCATCCATTAATAGGCTTATGTAACCAAGTATCCCCTTTTTTCCTGGAAGAGGGGCCATGTTCCCAGGTCTAAAGGTACACATGTATTTCAACTAAGGATGTCTTGCTGCTTTGGTCTCTGGCCCAACTCACAGCTGTGATACGTTCTGAGTCACATAGAGCCCATTGGAGAAGAAACTTACCTAAGAGGAAGCTTGCTTAGGGTAAGCTTTCTTAAGGAAAACTTACTTACAAGACAGCTTTCACACCTTTTGATACTAAGCTAATTAGGCAGTGAGTCACAAGGGTTGTAATGCCTTCTGGCTCTGAGTCTATTAGCCTGAAAGTGTATATATATTCTGAGGATAGATTTTCCTTTGGGAGTTCACTCATGAGAAGGACTTTTGGTTCCCTGGACAGGACTCTGAGAAGTCATTTGTCAAGATTCCCCCGACTACTCAGATGTTGGTGCTCCCCCAATCTGGTGGTATATGTAGATGGTTGAATTACTTTGTTCAGACAATTGGAGCCCTGTCTGTTGAATCTCTGTGCTAATTTATCTTCTTGTATTTTCTATTTATATGTAATTAAATTAAGATTGTTGACCCCTTTAAAAGTTGCCTTTCCTTTAGAAAAGCAGATCAAAGAACCTGTGCTAGCAGGCCATCCTAGGTGTGCCAGAGTGCTTGCTGTTACACACGCTTTATATTTGCTCACTAAAGTATGAGGCAAGATAATGTGCCAAGAGGGTAGGTTGAAGGGGTGCTATGAGAGAAATGGAGGTTTGGAACTGTGGGAGTACAATAAAGAATCAGATAGGAAGAGGCAAAAGGATTATTGAGAGGGCCTTAGTTGAAATGAATTAATACAAATTTGTAGTGGACCTGGTCATCTTAGCTGTGTGATTTCCTTTAGTCGTATTCAGCAATACTTGATTAGGAGCAGAGAAAGAAAACAGAATATTCCAGGGTTCGGATTTTGGCAGTTTATGAATGGTGGTAAGACAAAGGGAAAAGAAATTAATGAGTAGTGGACAACATAATTTTGAGCTGGTCAAATTGTGAAGTCAAGATTATAAAAACAGAGAAGTCAACCCAGAGCAAGAGCAATAACCAGAGAAAGCATTAATGGATAGAAGGTCTAGGGAATGTGGGGAAGATGAAGAACAGGTTTAGGAAGAATGAGGTTCAAATAAAAATGGAATGATAGAAAGTCATGGCCAGACAAAAGAATTTTCACACTTTTAATCATGATAGTGGCATACTTGTGGCTGTTGTCAAATTCAAGATTATATTGATCTCTGTAGGTCTCTGAGGTGGATTGGAAGAGACATGGGAGTTGAGGAGACTGAGAAACTGAGAGGTTCCATTGTTGGAACATCAATATATATTCTGAAATCACTTCATACAACAGCAGGTATTAGAGTGGAGAAAAAAGTTGCAGGCTATGAAATGAAATCATTGAGAAAGAAATCTGGCAGCCAGTAGATAAGAACCAATGGGAGCTGGGTTAGGAACTAGATTTGGGTAGAGTGAACCCTAAAGAGGAGGAGGTTACTCAGTGACAGTAGAAATGAGATGTTTAAATAGCCATGTGGACCAACATTATGCTTCCAGGACCAGTGAGTTAATGGGCATGAGAGGAAATAGACCCTGCTTAAATTAAATGGTCTTTAAGGTATCTTCCAACTCTGAAATTTTATAATTCAGTTCATTCAGTTCAGTTCAACTTTCCTGTGGTTCATAAAGCCAAATGGGAGTACTGAAATGAACACAGACATGTGGAGCAGTTGTTTGTTACTGTGGTGCCTTGAGAAGTGCTTTTCAAAGCAACTGGTGTTATTTTTACTTTGTATTATCAATTAATATTCTTTACACTCCCTGAGCATATTCATTAATCTCAGAATAAAAGAAAGAAGTGGTTTCAGGTTCCAAATATCTTGCATATGAGCAAAGACCTTTCCCCATCAAAAATGGCAATTATTCTTTTATTTACTTAAAGACAAATGTTCATACCTAAATCAGCATATATGTTCTATATGTGTACACATGCTATACTAGTAACAGCTAACATTTATGTAACAGAGAGAGACAGTGTTGGGGAGTGGATAGAGAGCTAGCCTTAGAACCAAAAAGACCCATGTTAATGTCCTAACATATCCTAGCACACTGACTTTGGTATCAGGAAAGTCTCTTCAATACTCAGTAATCTATGCAGTTCTCAAGTTGCAGAAAAAACACCCATTTGCATTTTTAGAGGAGTTTTCCTCTCTGGGACCTTCCTGAGCAAATTATATAATACATCACCTATTTGTATAACGTTTTAAAGTTTATAAAATAATTTACAGATATCATCTTATTTGATTCTCACAACAGTCATGTGTGCTAGGTGTTAACTATTATCTCCATTTTAGGGATGAGGAAAGTGAAGCTGAGAAAGGTTACTTTAACCTACTTGCTGTTCCTCATCCATGATACTCCATTTCCCAGTGATGTTTTGGCTCTCCTTCCTTACCCCTGCCTTTTAGATTCCCTAGCTTCCTTTAAGGCTCAAATCCAATCCCACTTTCTGCGAGAGGCCTTTCCAGGTCTCCCCAGCTTTGTGTGTTTTCCCCTGTAATTACACTCTTTCTGCTCTGTAAAAATCTTATAGCAAACTGTTTAGTTCATGACATCTCTCATTAGATTTTGAGCTCCTTGAGAGCAGGAACTATTTTTTTTATTTTCTTAGTATTTCAAGCTCTTAGCCCAGTGTTTGACACATAATAAGCACTTAATAAATGCTTGTTGATTTATTGCTTAATTAATGAAGTGCTCACTTACATAAGGTATTGCCCTAAAATCTGTACACAGTGAATTCTTTTCTTTAAAAACAAAAGTTTCCTTCCCACCAGGAGATTATAATCTGAAGCGGAGAAAAAAAGAGTTCTCGATACTAAGTGCCTATGAGGGGCAAGAATAGAGGATATAAAGACAAAAACAGCACAGACCAAGCCATCTGAAACTGAAATTCTACTGACCTTTTGTTATTTCACTCTACACATGCACAGAACTGCCAAATGTGCAGAAATGTTTCCAATTCCTTGCTTGACATTCTTATCTTATACCAGGTCTCTGGCTCATCTTGGTGTGTTTTCAACTATAGGTTCAGGAATTTTTTTTTAATTTTGCACCATGGGTTCCAGTTTATAAGCCAAACCTTCTGATTTAGCTCTGGTATAAAGAAGGTAGTAAAACCTTTTGAAACCTTGAAACATGGATCAAAGTAGGCCAGAAAGTTGTGCTTGACATTAATTAGTGCAAACATAGACTATACAGATATTCTAAACAGTGTTAAGAGTATAGTTACGGCCTGATGAGAAAGAGTAAATACTTTGGAGGACCACCTCCCCAATAAGAAAGAAAAAGAAAATATTTTGTCTATTAATGGAAGATTGCTTACTAGAGGGGTGGGGAATCTGTGGCCTCAAGGCCACATGTGGCCCTCTAGCTCCTCACAAAGGGCCACACTTGAGGAACTAGAGGGCCACATGTGGCCTCAAGGCCACAGGTTCCCCACCCCTGTACTAGACACAAGATTTCATTGGCATAGAAACTTCTAGATTAGGGTACTCTCTCTACTGATAAAATGCACTTCCTCCCCAGCTTACAGTATCAGAGTGTTGCATAGAGCACTGAAAAGTTACATGGCTTGCCTAGCATTCCACTGCCAAATGTATCAGAGATAGGACTTGACTTCAAGTCCTCAGCTTTAAGGCCAGTTCTCTACTCACTATGCCATATTTCTCATCATTTAAATGTTTTATCAAATTTGGTACACAAGAGACAGATTCCCAAATTTGTGAAACCAAAGACTTGGACCCTGCAAATATCACTGAGGCAGTAAAGGTCAACTATATTCCTGGACATAAACTTCTGTTGCATTTTCTGGTCTTTAAGGGAAGGAGGTTTCAGATGTCTTCATAAGACTCAGGGGAAAACCAGGATTGTGTTGTAATGGAATATTTACCAGGCTAATGAATTTCATGCATGACTCCCTGATCTAGTTGTATATCTAAATGAAAGTCAATACAGAGTCTTGTTCTCCTAAGAATAACACCTAAGAGATACTGGTGTTTGAAATAGCCTCATGCTGGAGCAATGTAATTTTTACTTTTATAGTCATGGCTCCCAGTGTGTTTGACTTTTCAAATCCCCTTGCAGAGTTCCAAGGGTCTGTTTATAAAAACCGTGTCTCAACTTTGGTCATCTGTGAGGTAAAGGAAGGATTTGTATTCTCCTGGGCAAATCCGTCCCTCAGTACAACAGGACCTTCTGCTCCTTGTAAGAATCCTCTACCTTGTAATCCAAATACTCATTTTAGAGAGAAAGACTAGAAGAGAGAATAAAAAAAAGTATGTATATATGTATGCATATATATTCATATAAGTATATATAGTTCATATATTACTTTAAATCATGTTAATTGATATTTAATATAACAATGTATTAATTAAAATTGCCTATTGATTAAGATGTGATATATTGTATATAAATGTATTTGTGTGTGAATATGTATGTGCATGTATATGTACATATATATGAATGTACATGTATACACACATATATACACCGTGATTAGAAGTGTCATTTTGGTAAGAGGGGATAGTGGAGAGGGCTGAGGAAAGAGCCTTAGGAACATTCATCTTGAGTGGCAATTACTTTCAAGTATGAGCTAAAATAAATGGTTATGGTGGGGGGAGGGTATGCTTCTAACTTTAAATTCTGTGATACAGGAAAAGGATGAAAGCTCTATGAAGATTGCAATTCAAGGAAAAAGACAGAGAAAGAATGGCTAGAGAATGAAGAGGTAAAGCAATAGTGTAAGGTGTAATATGTGTGTTTCTGTGTTATGGGTATGAGGTCAGGGAAGTGATGTGTCCTATAGGTGCAGGCCTACTAACTCAGTTGTATGGAATATCTTTAAAGAGGTCATAATGATGAGACTGATATGCCAATTCAAGTTTGCATAAATAAAAACTTTGGAAGTGACTAAAGATGGTGGCTGGAAAGCAGGGACTTGCCTGAGCTCCCCCCCCTCCAAACACCTATAAAAATGGATCTGAACAAATTCTGGAACTGCAGAACCCACGAAATAGCAGAGAGAAGCAGGGCTCCAGCCCAGGACAGCCTGGATGGTTGCGGGGTGAAGTCTATAACTCAGAATTGGGAGCGGAGCACAGCAGAGCCCAGCATGGGATGCATCCAGACCAACCAGACTGGGAGCTGGGCGGAACATTCCCTAGCACCCTGAATCAGTGGTCTGTGGCAGTTACCAGACTTCTCAACCCACAAACACCAAAGACAGCAGAGAAGGTTAGTGGGAAAAGGTGCTGGGACAGAGTGAAAGGAGTTTGCAGTTCTGCCACTGCCCCAGGGGCAGCGGAGGTGATGCAGCTCTGAGGCTGCTTACAGAGCTACAGCTACAGTTGCTCCCAGTCCCAGGCCCACCTGGTGGGAGGAATTAAGTGGAAGATCTGAGCAGGAGTGCAGAGCCTGCTTAAGATCTGAGTCTGGTCCGGGTTGGCAGTTCTTGGGGGAGGAGGTGCACTGGTGTGGCAGAGCTTGCTGTGTAGAAATAGCTCTGAAAACAACAGCACAGTCCCTCAAGCTTGGGACAAAGTACTCTATACTCTACAAGCAGTCACACCCCAGTGAAAGACTCGAGGGTCAAGTATTGGCAGGGAACATGAACAGGCAGTGAAAATGGACTCAGATTCAGACTCAGACTTTGGAATCTTTCTTTGGTGACAAAAAAGACCAAAACATACAGCCAGAAGAAGTCAACAAAGTCAAAAAGCCTACATCAAAAGCCTCCAAGAAAAACGTGAATTGGCCTCAGGCCATGGGAGAACTCAAAAAGGATTTGGAAAAGCAAGTTAGAGAAGTAGAGGAAAAAGTGGGAAGAGAAATGAGAGGGATGTGAGAAAACCATGAAAAACAAGTCAATGACTTGCTAAAGGAGACCCAAAAAAATACCGAAGAAAATAACACCTTAAAAAAGAGACTAACTCAAATGGCAAAAGAGCTCCAAAAAGCCAATGAGGAGAAGAATGCCCTGAAAGGCAGAATTAGCCAAATGGAATAGGAAGTCCAAAAGACCTCCTGAAGAAAATACTACCTTAAAACTTAGATTGGAGCAAGTGGAAGCTAGTGACTTTATGAGAAATCAGGATGCTATAAAACAGAACAAAAGGAATGAAAAAATGGAAGACAATGTGAAATATCTCATTGGAAAAACCAGTGACCTGGAAAATAGATCCAGGAGAGATAATTTAAAAATTATTGGACTGCCTGAAAGCCATGATCAAAAAAAGAGCCTAGATATCATCTTTCAAGAAATTATCAAGGAGAACTGCCCTGATATTCTAGAGCCAGAGGGTAAAATAGAAATTGAAAGAATCCACAGATCACCTCCTCAAAAAGATCCCAAAAAGAAAACTCCTAAGAATATTGTTCCCAAATTCCAGAGCTCCCAGTTCAAGGAGAAAATATTGCAAGCAGCCAGAAAGAAACAATTTGAGTGTTGTGGAAACACAATCAGGATAATACAAGATCTAGCAGCTTCTACATTGAGGGATGGAAGGGCTTGGAATATGATATTCTGGAGGTCAGTGGAGCTAGGATTAAAACCAAGAATCACCTACCCAGCAAAACTGAGTATAATGCTCCAAGGCAAAATACAGATTTTCAATAAAATAGAGGACTTTCAAGCTTTCTCAGTGAAAAGACCAGAGGTGAATAGAAAATTTGACTTTCAAAAACAAGAATCAAGAGAAGCATGAAAAGATAAACAAGAAAGATTAATCATAAGGGACTTACTAAAGTTGAACTGTTTTGTTTACGTTCCTACATGGAAAGATGATGTGTATAATTCATGAGACCTCAGTATTAAGGTAGCTGAAGGGAATATGCATACATACATACATACATACATGCATACGTACATACATATATACATGTATATATATATATATATGTATAGACAGAGGGCACAGGGTGAGTTGAATATGAAGGGATGATATCTAAAAAATAATAAAATTAAGGGATGAGGAGGAATATATTGAGAGAGGGAGAAAGGGAAAGATAGAATGGGGTAAATTATCTCACATAAAAGTGGCAAGAAAAAGTTCTGTAGGAAGGGAAGAGGGGGCAGGTGAGGGGGAATGAGTGAATCTTGCTCTCATTAGCTTTGACCTGAGGGGGGAATAACATACACACTCAATTGAGTATCTTAGCCCATAAGAAAGAAAGAGGAAGGAGAAAAAAGGAGAGGGTGATGATAGAAGGGAGGACAGATAGGGGGAGGAGGTAATCAAAAACAAACACTTTCGAAAAGGTACTGGGTCAAGGGAGAATATTGAATAAAGGGGGATAGGATAGGAAGGAGCAAAATATAGTTAGTCTTTCACAACATGAGTATTGTGGAAGGGTTTTACATAATGATACATGTGTGGCCTATGCTGAATTTGCTTGCCTTCTTAGGGAGTGTGGGTGGGGAGGGAAGAGGGGAGAGAATTTGGAACTCAAAGTTTTAAAAACAGATGTTCAAAAAAAAGTTTTTGCATGCAACTAGAAAATAAGATATACAGGCAACGGGGCATAGAAACTTATCTTGCCCTACAGGAAAGTAAGGGAAAAGGGGATGGGGGGTGGAAGTGGGGTGACAGAAGGCAGGGCTGACTGGGGAATGGGGCAACCAGCATACATGCCATCTTGGAATGGGGGGGAGGTTAGAAATGGGGAGAAAATTTGTAATTCAAACTCTTGTGAAAATAAGTGCTGAAAACTAAAAATATTAAATAAATTAAATGAACAATATCAAAAAATGCATTCCATTATTACATGGGAGGATCACAAATGATTGTCAGTGGCTGAGAGATAACATGTATCTCCTCATGGGAGCATGATTCAAAGCATGTGGTGCAGTTGAAGTGAATTAGTATTTGCTTCCTTCTATATTTGCCATCGAAAAATCAGTGCTAGAGCCAAGAGGCTAGGTCATTGTATCCACCTTCTCTCCCTACCAAGACTCTCTGTTATAGGTTAGGTTCAGATTCGTGTCTATTGTTTCTATAAAAGGAACAAATAGAAAAGAACCTAATGCATTATGTTAATGAGGTACGCAGGAGATATTTATTTCCTCCATGGGAATGTTAAAAAAAAACTCTCACAATGACCGATCTGATTGAAACTAAACAAGCAGTGATCATGACTACAGTTATGCCCAGCTCAGATTTTGATATTTAAAATAATCTAAACATAAAACAGTGCATGGAATTCTTGATGAGGCATTGTCTACTTCACCTAGGTACTTCATTGCCTAAACAACTTTACGTTACAAATATCTTGGTAAAAGTAAGCCAGGTTTGCTTGGGATAATCCTCCTGTTGGTGATCATCTTCTCCAAGACTGCTGGTGAAGTTACCCAGGACTCCTCCCTTTGCAGGCATTTAGCTATGAACTAAAGGACCAAAGACCTTTGGAACTCAGATTCACAAGAATGCCACCATGCCTTTACATAGCTATCTCAGGACAGATATTCATTCTCTTTTCAGAATAGATATTCATTTCTGATTTCAGACTGGGAAAATTTAAGAACAAATAAATAAAATGAAAGAAAAATAGTCAAGGAACAAGCTTACTTGGTTGAGTCTACCGTAGAGGCCATTTGGGTTAGGTTGCCATGATTCTGAAGTGGAAAAAGATCAGCCCATCCCTCACTCTTTATTGGAAGTCCTGAAATCATATGATGCCACCTGGAGGGTCAAAGGATGAATGAGCCAGCATCCAGAAGTTGTTGCTCCTTTAAACTGATATTAATAGCTCCCTTCCAGTGTTACAGGGAAGAAGAAGACCAAAATACAATTTAGTTTAAAACTGGGCTCCCGCATGTCCAGATATATCCAGGAAGTTTGTCATCCCCCAAAGTCCCAAGTCCTAAGTCACCATGTACTTGTTGATCTATAGAGGAGCTCCAGTAATGTCACCAAGGATAAGTCTTTCCAGGCTAATTCAAATCTTACAGTACACATTCCTCAGAAAGTCCTGGGAGACCAGTAAGTACAAGTGTTATTATCTCTATTTTGAGGTTGTGGAAACTAAGGTTTGGAAAGTGACAGGGACTAGAATCCAATTCTTTTAAGGCTCAGCTGGTCCTGGCTTTTAGCTATTAATTTCGCTGTTCAGAATCCCCTTTGCTAGGGATTCTACCAATTCGGTGTCCTCCAAGAAATATAAAATCAGCTGTACTGCTACTTTGTACTTGAGTAAGCTCTATGGGAATTGTGTCCACATTTATTAGATGAGGTGATTGGTCTGGATAATACACAAATGTTCTCTCAGTTCTAAATCATAAAATGCTCATGTAATAGTAGTGAATGGGGGTCACCTAGGCCTGACTGATTGACTCCCTACTCTGCCCCCCACCACACTCCATCTCATTTGATTAAATTGCTGGCATAAGGGGGCAGGTAAAATAGAAGCCTGAGAGGTAAAACATACCTCTTTCAGACTTGGGTAAGTGCATTTGTACCTTGTTAGAGGTGTTCAATACTTTTTAAGATTTTAAATGGATCACTGTCCTCCTTGGAAAGGATATGAGATGTGTTGTGCCTGTAGTGAATAGAGAGCTGGCCTTGAAGTCAGGACAATTTGGACATGATCCTGCCTCTTTCACATCCTGTCCATGAGACTTCAAAGAAGTCTCTTATTCTCTCAGTCTCCCAGGACATTCTCTAAGATTATGGATTCCATAGAATGTGCTGACCTGGTTTAGGAGAGGGAGTTCCTCCTCAAGTGCTCTCTACACAAAAGTAATAATCAGTTCAAGTACAAGATGACTAACAAGAACAACCACCAGAAAAAAACAAAACAAAACAAAACATGATTTCTTAAGCACTTAGTATGTTCCAGGCACTGTGCTAAGCACTGAGAATATAACCAAGCAAAAAGAAAAGTTTCTAAACTCAAGGAGCTTACATTCTAACAGAGAAAGATACAGAAAAGGGAGTTGAAGCTCTGTTGGGTAAGGGCACAGAGAGAAGGTGGAAAATGCTAATGAGTCAAGAGAGGAATGATGTGAGCATGGCTGACCTGGGCACTTTCTCAAAATGGAGTTTTCAATTAGAATTAATCAATCAGAGGTTTAGGGCTAGAGAAGCAGAATTATCTTTTAAGGTAAGAAGAATATAAAGCTGTGATGTATCTATCCCTTACCTCACTCTGGATATTGCCTCTTTTAATGCAGTCAATGATCACAACAGCTTTACAGGCTTCAGGCGAGAAGGTGGTAAGGAGGGAGGAAGCCATAATGTCCTGTTGATTTGTATTGAACTTGGAGAAATTCATATTAAAAAAACTCTGAGATTGTATCCTTGACCCATAAGACTGGCAAAATTGACCCAAAAGGAGAATGACCAATGTTGGAGGGGCTGTTGGAATATAGGCATACTAATTCGATATTGATGGAGATATGAATTGGTCTAGCCATTCTGGAAAGGACTTTAGAACTATGCCCCCAAAGTTACTAAACTTGTGTGTACCCTTTGACCCAGTGGTAACACTACTACACCTACAATCCAAACATATCAAAGAAAAAGAAGGATCTAGATGTACAAATGTATTTATAACAGCTCTTTTTAAGATGACAAGATCTCAAAGTTAAAGGGATGCCCATCCATTGCAGAATAGCTAGGTAAAGCTTGATTATAATGGAATACTTTTGTGCCCTGAGTAATGATGAAAGGGCTAATTTCCAAGAAACCTGGGAAGGGTTGTATGAACTGATACAGATTAAGTGAAAGAACAAGGAATTTTTTTATGTAATGACACAACATTGTAAAGACAAACATCTTTGGGAGACTTAAGAATTGAGATCAATGTAATGACCAAACATAATTCCATTAGACTCATAATAAAGCATGTTACTTATCTTCTGACAGAAAAATGATAGAGTCAGGGAACAGAATGAGATGTATATGTTTTGGACATGACTAATTAAATAATTTATTTTCATTGACTATTCAAAATTTTTATAAGGGCCTTGTTTTTCAGTGGAGGCAAGGGGTGCAGGGGAAGGAGAGAAAATAGATTTTTGTTAAATTAAAATAATTATGTTGATTTTTAAAAAAATTATGTTAAGTTTGCAGTACACTAAAATCCCCAAGTATTTTTAGATGAGCTGCTATCTAAATACATGTCCACATATGATACTTAAAAGTTTACTTTTTAAAGCAACATAAAGGAATTTATGTTTATTAAAATTGATGTTATTATGCTTTGCCATTTGTTTTGAATATTGACTCTACCATCCAAAATTTTGTTTATCTTTCCCAGTACTATTCCATTTTCAGACCATACAAGCATGTCATCAGGGACTTTATTTAAGTCATTGGTTTAAAAAAAGGTTAAAAATCACAAGGCCAAGTACTCCCCTAACAACCTCCTTCCAAACTGTCATAAGCCCATCAATAAATAAGTAATCTTTGGGACCAGTCATTCAACCAGGTTAGAATCTACATGACTGCACTATCAGCTATCCAACATCTCTTTATCTTGTTCCCCAAAATATCATAAAATACTTTGTCAAATGCTTTATTGAAATATAGGTAGGACCTAGGTCGGGTTGAATAGGAATATGAAGAATTTTTCAAACCTTAAAGCTCTTTATGAATGTGAGCGACGAGGATGGTGATGATGAAGATAAAAAATATTATGCCTGTAATATTCCCTTGAGCTACACCAACTTTCTCACCTACAAGAAAATGAAATGAACATAGTGTGGCCCTGTCATTCATGAAGCCATATGTAAAGGCAATCAGTACAAGAGAAGGTCTTCCCCCCAACCCCCCACCATTTGAATAGGATTCAGGTGGGGCCAATGAAGGGAAGTCTGATTATATCTTCACTCCCAAGTAGGCCCAAACCCCTAGCTACTAGGTTCTAAGCTGATGTGGGTGTGAAGCTCCCAGGGTCCCAAGGGAAGTTGCTAAGACCAGAGCAAATAGTAGGCATCGAAGTTCTGGTCACTCAGATGACATTCTAGTCAATTGGATGACATTTAATGACTGTACAAAAAAAGAGAACACATTTTGGAGAGGGAGACGTGGTGGAAGCAGGTGAAGGAGGAACGGCGAAAGCAGAGCCAGCAGAAGCCGAAGCAGAAGAAGCTAAAGCAACAGGCACTACTGAGAGCAGGACTGACCTGAGTGCAGACCGGAGAGTGGTGAGCAAGGCTTGAGGCCAGTAGGTAATCTTCTTATCGGAGAGCCCTAGCATTGGGGGAAGTACGAGTATGATTTGGCTTACTGACATAAGGTTTCTCTGTAACTTCCTGGTTACTATTGTGAGGTAGACTTATTGGGCCTGGAAGGTTTTGGCCAAGGCATTGGTCTGTGGGTCTGCTACTTTAGAGCTTGTATAAATGCTTTAATTCCTCTGCCTTCCATTTAGAGAATTCCTTATATCCCCCGATCCTGAACCATTCAGGCAAATTCATGTTTTACTTCGAAATCGTGAATTCTGCCTTCATGTTATACCATGTTGGCTCCCAGTCATCACTATTTCTTTATCTAAATGATCAAACATTGGGACGACCCTTTAAAAATCCTCTCCAACTCCCCATCATCTAATGATTCAAGTGCAAACTCCTTTGCCTGATATTAAAGACCTTTCACAGTCTGGCACAATCTTCCTTTTACTACATCATAGACAAACTAAAAAACATTAACATCCCCTTAATTCATCCTATGTTTTCCCACATTCCTTCTTTACTCACTTTACCACTCCCTGAGCTTGGGAAGTCCTTCCTGACTCGCATTTCTTCATATTGACTAATTGTCCATTCTACAAGAATCAGGTCAAATGCAAACTTTTTCATGATGCCTTTCCTGGTCCCCCACTCCCACCCCTTCTCTAAGCTGGGAGTCATCTCTACTTCATCTGATCTCATAATACTTTGTTCCCCTTATTACAGTTATATGTTCTAAATTATACTATGTGTGTATATCTAAGGACTATGCTTTACTCCCCTCTCTTCTTGTGGTGATGATGTGATTAAAGATCTTTCCCACCCATTCAACTGGCCTCAGGTGGGGCCAGTTAAAGGAGGCCTGATTAGAGGCAGGCCTACAACTTTGTGATGCCTATCAGTGATTAAAGATCTGTCCCATACCCTTTTGCTAAGCAGATGCTAAGCCTCAGGCCTATACGCTTTTGCTGATTGGGCATGAAGCTCTTGGCCCTAAAAAGAGTATATATACCCAGAAGGTAGCCATTGAGAAGTGAGAATTCAGAATCCAGCCCAAGGAGGAGAAGTAAAAACTCCAAGACGACAAACCTACAGAAAGAGTGTGGAGCAGAGAGTGGAAACCAGGGAGCTTCAGAGACCAGAGAATTGAGGGAGGAGAAAACAGAGGCAAGCAGACAGTTAGGATTTGTGAGTGTTTACAGGAAGGTCTCAGCAGGGGAGAAGGTTACAGGATGACTTGTTTCCTTGCTATAATATTGTGTTATAATTTCCTTGTTGCTACATTGAAGTAGACTTACTGGTTTTGGAATGTAATTACTGCTGTATTGAATTGGAGTTATTGGTCTTGGGGTCTGATCCTCTGGTGTCTAAATAAATGTTATACTTCCTTTGCCTTCTACCTAGAGAATTTTTCATACTTTGTGATTCCAAACTACACAGGCATGTTCATGGTCATCCTCAAGGTCATGAATCTTGCCCTACTGATACACTTCTCTGCTTCTGATTCTACTGACTTTGCCAAAATAATTTAGTTACATTTCACCTTGGAATATCCCTCCACCATACTAGCTTCCTTCTCTCATCAGTGAGTTCATTCTGGGGTTTACATTTTAGAGATGGGCCCAGGCCAGCCATATTTCATTTCTCTCCCTACTGTCTTTCTGTGTTTATGGACTTTGCCACCATGTCCTCCAAATGAGTACCTGCTCCACTCTCCTCCCCTTTTCAGCTCCCTTATATAAGTCAGTTTCCTTCATTAGAATTTGAACTCCTTAAGGGCAAGGATTATCTTTCTTTTTGCTTTTATTTTTATTCTCAGTGCCTGGCATATAATTAGCAGTTAACAAATGTTTGTTGCTTCACCTTGATTATTGCTTAATTATTAGCTCTTTCAAGTTACGAACCAGTTTTTATTTATGTTTTATTATCTTGTAACGCCTGACATAGATCACAAAACAGTTTTTTATAAATATTTTAAAAGAGTGAACAAGATTTATAGTTATGAAATTATTAGAGAATAATACATCTATGTATTATCACATAATGCCCCTTTTACTTTTGACAATATGAGACACAGAGCAATTAAGAGTCATGGGCTTTATAGCAAATGTAAGTAGAACCCAAGTCCCAAAGTCCATTATTATGGGACAATTTCTTCATACAAGGGAAATGTTATTTCCTGTCAGGAGGAGGAGCAGGAAGTTAGATCCAGTAGCTTGGCCACTCTGTTGTCCTACGGGAAAGGGGTGACTAGAATAGAATTACTTTTATATATGCCCTCAAACATTATTTGTCTGGGGAATATGGTTTTCAATTTCAAGCTGACTTCTGATCACTGTTTCTTTAATGCAGGAAGCAGAGGAGCAGGACCCCAAGCTTTATATCTAAGGCTTGACTTCCTTCAACCGAATACTGGTTCCACAACCAATACACAAAGCCAGTAGCAGAGAAATCCTTTTATCCAAGTTAACAGCCAACAGAAATCAGAGAGAATATATAACAGAAAATACAGGATGAAGACATTCTCTCATGGAGGATGAAGTAACTCAGATCAATCAAGAGAAGGTCCTAGACTTCACGAAGGGAAAAATCCTCAAAGTCTCTGATGTAGTAAGTTTGGGATAGGGGTGTAATTGAGACTGCCTGTTCCTCTTAAGTTTGCTTCTTCTCAGAGTCTTTTCCTTCTGCAACTTGAAGTGAGGTTGGCATCTTCTATCTTCTTGATTGACTCTGGAAGCCAGAAGCCCTAGAAGTGGAAACTCCAGAACCCCAAGAGACTCATGACATTCCAAAATACCAGAAGAAACTCAAAGCAAGTCCAAAAGCTTAAGGAGACTGAAGACCTCTCTTATTTCTTGCTCTCTCGCCAATTCTGCCTCTATTCCTAAGGCAAGTGCAGGGCATTTATCTCCACCAATGAGGACAGAATTCTACACCAATGGGATTTGGGACTTGAATTACATTTGAATTAACTATTCAGACTCCCTTTCTTCTCTACCTTCTCCAAAACCTGGAGATGGAGGTGGGAGAAAGAGACAGAAAGATAGAAATTGATTTTTCATACTATCTTCCTCATTTTTCCTTATTTCTAGTTCATGAACCTGATATGGAATTGGACACTTTTCCCTTTTCTTCCACATAAGCAACAGGTACAGAAAATCAGGTGTACTCTGGCTACAGTTAAACCTTTGGGAGGACAAGCTGTCCCCTAAGCATGGAAAGCTCTATCGCCTCTACTCCATCTCCTGACTTCCCTCATGTCTTTCAAGTCCCAGGTAAATCCCTACCTTCTGCAGTAAACCTCACAAATCCCTCATTATCTAGTAACTTTTTTATGTTGATTACTTCTAAATTGTCCTTATATAGTTTTTTATAAAGAATTGTTTTTAGTGATGTTTTCTCTCTCATTACATTGTAAGCACCTAAAAGGCAGGAACTGTTTTTTGCCTTCCTTTGTACCCCTAGCACTTTGCACAGTACTTGACACATAATAAATATTTAATAATAAATAACAGAAATAACAAGTAAGAGCGGCCGGACACCCCCTCATGGCAGCGGCGGCGACAGCGGCGGTAGCGGGGGAGGCGGCGGCGATGGCGGCTTTGGGACGGTAGGGGAGAGCGGGGGCCTGGCGACCCTACTCCCCATGCGGTTCGCCCCCTGACACTGCCCCGACCCCGACCCCCGCCGGGACGAGGGTGAAGTATTTCCTGGGGCAGAGCGTGCTGCGGTGTTCCTGGGACCAAGTGTTTGCTGCCTTCTGGCTGCGTTAAACCAACCCCTACAGCAAGCGTGTGCTGACGGAGGACTTCGTGCACCGGGAGGTAACTCCTGATCAGAAGCTGCTGTCCAGGCGGCTTCTAACGAAGACCAACTGGATGCGGGCGGAGCGCTTCTTTCCTGCTGATGTAGCTTACTCGGTGTACATCCTCGAGGACTCTATCGTGGACCCACAGAACCAGACCGGGACCACTTTCACCTGGAACATCAACCATGCCCGGCTGATGGTGGAGGAAAGATGTGTTTACTGTGTGAACCCTGAAAACAGTGGCTGGACCGATATCCGACGGGAGGCCTGGGTCTCCTCCAGTTTGTTTGGGGTCTCGAGACCTGTGCAGGAGTTTGGCCTAGCTAGATTCAAAAGTAATGTGACCAAGACCATCAAAGGCTTTGAGTACATCTTGGCCAGGCTGCAAGGTAAAGCTCCTTCTAAGACACTTGTTGAAACAGCTAAGGAAGCAACTGAGAAGGTGAAGGAAACTGCTGTGGCAGCTACAGAGAAGGCCAAGGACCTGGCCAGCAAGGCTGCCACCAAGAAGCAGCAGCAGCAACAGCAGCAACACTACTGCTTCCCCTGCAACAAAAGGCCCTGCTACCCTTCCAGATCGCCAGTACCCAAGGCTGAGAGCCTCTTGGCAAGACTTAGCACTGGGTCTGGAGCCCCAGCCCCTGAGACCATCAATGTAATGCAAGCCCACAGACAATCCAGCTCTTGTCCCATTACCCGCCCTGTGTCTGAGTTGTAATTTATCATTAAAAATCAATTTTCTGAAAAAGAAATAACAAATAATAAATATTTGGTGACTGACCGTTATTATCATCCCCATTTTAAAGTTCAAACAAATGAGACACAAAGAGGGTAAGTGACTAGTCCATAGTCACATACGAGTCTGAGTGTCTGAGTGTGTATTGAGTGTCTGAGGCTGTATTTGAGCTCAAGTCTTCCTGACTCCAGGCCCAATGCTCTATCTACTCTGCCACCAAACTGTCTCCTCAGAAGGGAGAGGGCAGACACAGTGAGAATCCATAAGCTAAATAAATACAAATATTTTAATATTTTGAAAATATTATTTTTTATACCTGGCTAGTGAGGGCTCATTGAAACTGCTTAGCACTACCCCAAACCCGGGTTTGGTGGTTAGGGGAGTAGTCAGTAGGTGCAGACTAAGTAGCCTCTACCCACAACAATATGCACCAGAAATTGACAAAGCTGGTATGTCTCAAGTAGAGAGCCACCCAATGGGATATTCACACATTGTACTCCCTTGGTGGATAGTTAACATGGTGACACACTGCCTTTCTGTATACTTAAGGAAACTAGCATTCAAGTTATACAGCTAGAGGGTTCTGGTTTGGGGTTGGTGAAAGGCAAGGTCACAAATGCCACATTTATATGTATGAATGGTGTAGCCTTTATTTAAATACAAGTTCCTTGAAGGCAGAAGCCATGTTTTTTTTTTTCTTTTTGTCTTTATACTCCTAGTGCCTAATATAATACCATATTATTACTTCGTAGGCATTTAATAAGTGTTTCTTGGATTGAAATGATTCAAAAGGAACTTTACAGCTTTAATTCCCACTCTCCTGCAGGCTTGTCATACTGAGAATTTATTCAAGAGAGGGAAAGACGTGTGAAAATTTTCCCCATAATTTCTTTCTTCTGAAAGCCATGCATTTGGCACTGTTTTTGCAAGTTGCAGAATGGTAAGACACTTCTCAGGCTGTCAAGAACATATTGTCCCTTTGGTCTCTGTGGAAGGAAGGGAGAATAGCATACTGCTGAGTAAGAAGCATGTTTTAAGCATATCCGTGGTATTTTTGTTTCAAGTTCAGTGGTTTGAATGGGATGGTTGAAGTCTTTTTATAGAATTTTACCCTGAAAAATGTGTTTTCTATCAAGTCAAATCATTATATCCTCTAGTGAAATATTCCTCTTATTAATACTAGAGAGAAAAACTGGAGAACTAGGCCTTGATTCTGGCTTGTACATGACCTTCCTCTCCATTAAACAGTACTAATTAACCTCACAGATGCATACCCACTTGGTTAGGCTTTGGTTCTCACTTCCCACAGGGCACTGGAACACTTGTCTGGTGGACTGTTGGGGAACCTGACCTTTGGGCATTGTTAAAACAGGGAGAGAAGGAACAGCAAGCAGCCAGTCTCATAAATACTGCCTTCTGGTCCTAGTGTTGTGGGAATTGGCTCTGTGAAGATGACCCAACAGGAAATGAGAAAAGTATAAAGTGAGCTAAATAGACAGCCACTGCCCTCTGGGAGCCTATGTTCTAAAACAAGAAATGACTGAAATGGACCAAAGGGAAGAAATTTCAACACAGAAAGAGATCTGACTCATATAGGGAGAGATAATACTTCAAGGGCCAGTCTCATAATAGGCTGAGATGTCTGGGGGCAGGCGTGGACAGAAAGGAGTAATGACTTCTTTTGGTTCTGGTGGTTTTCAGATGTAAATTGGCTAAACATTCAGTCAAGTCAAGAAATAAACATTTATTAAGCTCTTCTTAAGCACCATGTACTGTGCAATGTATTAAGGACATTCAAAGAAAGGCAGTCCCTGATCTCAAAGAGCTGACATTCTTATGGAGAGACAGCAAGCAAACAACCCTATGGAGATTACACATGTATCCATGAACAAGACACACTGTCTCTCAGCTCCTGGAATTCTCTTTGGCTGTCCTCCATGCCTGGAATGTTCTCCCTTCTAACCTCTGCCTACTTTCTTCCCTGGCTTCCTTTAAGTCCCAAATAAAATCGCATCTTCTACAGTAAGAATTTCTTAACCTCTCTTAATTTCAATGCCTCCTTTCTGTTAATTATTTCCTATTTTTTGTTATATGGCTTACTTTGTCTATATTTGTTTGCATGTTGTCTCCCCCATTAGATTGCAAGCTCCTTGAGGGCAAAGATTGTCTTTTGCCTCTTTTTGTATCTATCACTAGCATTTAGCACAGTGCCTGCACATAGTAGATGCTTAATAAATGCTTATTGATTGATAATGCAGTGTAAATGGGAGGGAATCTGAGAGGGAAGGGACCAGCAGTGGGGCAAGGGCAGGAAAGGTCCCTTATAAAGGCTGGATTTTAGCTGACTATGGCCAGGGAAGCCAGGGGGCTGGAATTGCATTGCAGCAGTGAAAAGACATGTTGAGAGTTGAGAGATAGAGTGAAAGATAGAGTGCAAGGAACAGATCAGATACCCAAAACATATCGGAAAATAGTACAGGTAGTTTATTTTTCCTAAAGCATATCCCCTCTGACATTACTATTAAGAAAGGAGGTGAGGCAAGATTTGAAAGCTATAGAGCAGTGAGTCCTGACAGTAATCCTAAAGAGGGAATCAGTCTCTCTCAGACTCTGACATTGGTGGAGGCAGCATGCAAAAAGGAAGTAAAGCCTAGGCTTCTGGGATGATCTCTAAATAGATCTTTATATTGAAGAGCTGTAAAATTGCTTCTATCTAAAGGAAAAGGAGAACTAAAGCCAGATGAGGCTGACTGTGACTTGTAGTACAGTTCTAGGCTGTCTTACTGGCCAGGTGGTCTTTCTTATGCTTCTATATCTGTGTTTGTGTTTGGAACTTTCAGAGTGTTCTTCACTACTTGGCAGACTGCTTGAAGTTTGAGGCGAACCAAAAGGCAATGGTGGAACAAGGTCAGTAGTGGTTGTGTCTTTGGAAAGAACATTGGGGTCTTTTAAAAATGATTCTTTAGTATTCTTATGTCAGGGGTCAAAAGGTCTAAGCAATCAATGGTCAGGAGATGCTTACAACCTTCTTGTCTCCCCTTATCTAATCACAGAATCCTAGACGATCCCATATGCCTTCTAATATTATAAATACAAGAAGCTTATCCCAATGTATTCAACAAGTCTTAGAGACATTAAGTAAAGGGAAATATACTAATTTCCAAAGCAGCATGTTCTTCTTTTGGATAACTCTAATTGCTAGGAAGTGAGGAAGAATAAAATTTCCATTTTGCCTTATCTACTTTTTAGGCCTACTTCTGCCCTCAAGATCTAAATATACCCAGTTTAACCCTTGTTCCACAAGAGAGCATTTTACATCCTTGAAGATAACTATTTTATCCTCCATAACTCCTTTCTTAAGACTAAACAGCCCAAGTTCTTTCAACTGATGTCTACATAGCATAATCTTGATGATTCTCACTATCCTATTGGCTTCATTGACATTTTCTCTAATCTACCAAGGACTTCCAAAATGTAGTGAAAAGAAATGAACATAATACTCCAGATAAAATCTGAATAAGATATAGTAAATTGGCTCTATTACTTTCCTAGTCCTGAAAATTATTTTTTTAATGCAGCCAAATATTTCACTAAATTTCATGTTTGGGCTATCATGTCATTATCTAATATTGAACTTGTGGTCTACCACAACCTCCTTATCTTTTTTTCATAGGAAGCACCATCCATAAATGACTAGTACATCCATATTATCTGGTAGATTCGTCTGTAGTCCCTTGTCCTTCTTATCATTTTTTTTCTTTTTTCATCGCCAGAATCTCAGACATGAGAGTTTCCTAACCCTCCTGGAATGACTTGACCTGTAGATTTTCCTCCACATAATCTTGCCCATCTTTTCTTTGAACACTTTGAAATCTGATTTCTTTAAATGTAGTGTGCTTGTCAGATTATTCCAAGCTTGCCCAGGTTCCCATTCTCTCCAGCCCCAGAAACCAGTTTCTCATTGTCAGTAAGATTCATCAGGAATAGAAGGTCTCCTCATTGATTCTTTTGTCTTTTGAAGGATGAAATTATCATTAAGAAAAGTCAAGAAATTAACAATTGCTTTGCTTTGTGCAGAAAGAACTCCAATTCTTGTCCAGATAATGAAAGTTCCCCATAGCAACTAATACCATGCTTCCATTCAAGGTTTATGATTTATTTTTCAACTCCTCAACCACTTCTTTCCAAGTCATCTGTACTGGACATCACTTCTCTTTCTTCTTCTGTTGAGAAAAATAGGAAGCAAAATTACCTCTATTTTCTGGAGATATATGCTTTACATGAACAACCCAAGGGATTTAAAAACAATAAAAAATAATGCTTCAGTAAAAGAAAAGGATACAAAATAAAATAGTAAAAGTTACCAGAACTTCTCTATATTGAACAACAACAGCAATAAACAATAGCACTTATTTAGTGCTTTGAGGTTTACAAATCACGTTATAAAGAATATCTAAGTTGATCCTCACAACAACTCTTGGAGGTAGCTGCTATAAGTAATCTCCATTTTTATAGAAGAAGAAACTGAGGCAGACAGGAATTGAGTTGCTCAGGGACACACATAGCTAATAAATTTATCTGAGTCTGGATTTGAGCTCAGATCTTCCATTTTTCATGTCTAGCACACTGTCTATTGATACATAACTAGGAAAATCAGAGAGGAAGAGATTAAAACTGAAATCATATTCAAAACTGTTATAATGTATATCAAATAATTGGCTTCTAACTAACCAAGATACAAGTAGAACTCATACATACACAAAAACTACAAGATACTATTTAAAGAAATAAAGGAAGAATAAGACATTTAGACATTCATGGTTGCATGAAACAAGTAAAATAAAAATAGTAATACTACTTAAATTCATTTACAAATGTAATGCCATACCAAACAAACTACAAAGTTACTTTATAGAACTAGACAAAATTCATTTTGAAAAACGCAAATGTCTATAAACTCAGGGGAAATACCAAAAAAATCTGTGTAAGAAAAACATTTGCAGGTATTCTAAAGTGGCAATTATCAACTGCTTACAAATAAAAGAGTTTATCATTGTGACCAGACTAACTAAACAAGGCAAAAAAGCAGTTAAAACAGCAACTGTAAGTTTGGTAAATCAAAGAACCACAAACCCCTGAGAAAAGGACTCCCTATATTGTAAGAACTGCAAAGAAAATGAGAATGTTGTTGGCATTTCTTGTTGTTGTTTTGTCATTTCAGTCATGTCTGACTCTTTGTGACCTCATTTGGAGTTTTCTTAACAAAGAAACTTGAGTAGTTTGCCATTTCCTTCTCCAATTCATTTTACAGATGAGAAAACTAAGGCAAATAGGATTAAGTGAATTGCAGAGGGTCACACAGCTAATAAATGTCTGAGGCCATATTTGAACTTAGGAAGATAGTCTTCCTGACTCCAGTCCTGCCACTCTATCCACTCTGCTACCTAGATGCACTGAAAATTACAAAATTACAAAACAAATAGGCAAATATAGATCAACAGGTTGTCACTTTACTTAATATACCACAATAACCCCAGAAATATAACCTAAATATAAAAGGTTATAATCTAAATATCAAAGGTGACATCTTTAAAAAGGAGTAGGGAAAAACAGAGAACAGAAAGTGGCACATATCAGATCTATGAATTTGATAATTTCTTAAGGAAATAGGGGATAGAGATGCTCATCAAAGATGAAATGGATAAAACTTTAAATATATAAAATGTAAAAGCTTTTGCCTGAACAAAATCAATGCAGCTAGAATAAAAAGAGAAGCCATTGAATGAAAAAAAATTGAACTAGTTATCTTTCAACATAGCCTGATATCCAAGAAATATGAAAGGCCACACAAATATTAAAAGCCAAGAGCCATCTTCCAGATTATGGTCAGTGGATAAGTGGTCCATAGATATGAGTAGTTTTTTGAAGAGGAAATATAAATGCTCTGCCACCATGGGAAAACATGTCCTGAATTGCTAACAATAAAATCAGACATTTAGAGGTGGAAGAGACTTTAGCAGCCACCTATTCTGATCTCCTCATTTTCCAGATGAGGATATTAAGAACCAGGGAAATTGAGTGATTTTTCAATGGTCACATAGGTGATAAGTGACAGAAGTAGGTTTTAATCCAAGTTGTATAACTTCAAATGAACTATCCTTTCTTCTTCACCATGACGCCTTGTCAATACAACTTAAAACTGCTATAGGGCTTTATCTCACATCCATCAAATTGTCAAAGAGGACAAAATGGGGGAAAAGTCAATATTTGAGAATACTATGGGGAGAAAGGTACCCCCTAATATGTTATTGGTAGAGCTGTGAATTTGTCCAACCATTCTCAGAAACAGTTCAGAATGATGCGAGAAAAGCCAATGAATTGCTAATTATTTTTCACCCAGAGACTGTACTACTGGGTGTGTACACTTGAAGGGTCAATGACAGAAAGGCAGGTCCCACATATACCAAAATATTCATAGCAATATTCTTCTTGGTAGCAAAATATACCCAAAAAAAGCTGACATAAAGTGGGTTTCCATATATTAGTAAATAGCATAACAAATTGGGGCATATGAATATAATGGAATACTTACTGTGCAAAAATAAGTAACATTAAGAAGTATTCAAAGAAACATAGGAAGATTTGTTTGAAGTGATTAGATGGAAGAAAACCCCAGATAATAATTTACATAATGATTGTAATAATGTAAATGAAAATAGTAAAAGGCAGCTGGACTTAGATTAATTAAAATGAACCATTTCGTTTTACAATGACCAATAAAACCTCCCCCAAACCCTTGCTTGTAGAGGTGTGAGGGACTGTGAGTGTGGCATGTTGTCTACACTGTTAGAAGAGGTAATGTAATTCATTCAAGCCTGCATGACAAAAGGGATGGCAGACAATTACTGATGTAAAAAAAAGAAGTCATTGTTTAAGTTACATATCTTTCTGTTGTTATTATCAACATGATTACGAATTAATTTAGTAACCCATCAACAAGCAGTAACCAACACTACTTGTCTCTTCCTCTAATCACTTTTCTGGGTCCTCTTTCAACTGACAAAAATTGTGGATATATAGCATCATTTCTTGGAGGACAAATAGTTGTTGCCTTATCAAAAGGTCCTGTTTTCTCCTCCTAGGAAGAGGAAAGTATTTTGAAAATTTTAAAGTCCTACATAGATGTGATTGTTATTTTCATTTCTATCATCCCTAAATTCCTGGTCTCATCTGTTTTCCTAGCCAAGACTTCATCATACCTACAGAATTTATCCATTCCCTCCTCCAAAAAAGTTCTACTATTTCTTTCTTTTGTTCTGTTGCCATGAATTACTGAAAGAAAGTTATGGATCTCAGATTTGTCAAGTGCCAGGAGACTCAACTGATGATCAGTTAATGTGTATTGGTAATAAGGATATAAGAAATACGGAGAGGCTTGTAATAGGAATAATGACATTTTTACTGAAAGGAAGTTGTTGGGTTTTTCTTTAGAGGGTGTTGTCTTTTTGTTTTTTTTTTTAATTGAGTGCTTCCCTTTGGCGAAGCCCCAAGGCCAGAGAGTACAAAGGAGTAAGAATCAATAGATTTGGGTTTAATTTCTGTTTCAGACACTTACTGTCCAAGAAGCTTTAGATATATATCACTTTACTTCTTTTGGCTTCAGTTTCTCATCTGTAAAATAACAGTTGATCTAGATGGTCTTGGGGATCCCTTCCAATTAGTCAGTCAATAAATATTTATTGAGTACCTACTTTGTAATGGGTACTGTGCTAAGTGCTGGGGGCACAAAAAGAGGCAAAAGCCAGTACAAATTATATATAGGATAAATAAGAAATAATTAAGAGAGGGGAGGCTCTCAAATTAAAAGGATGTAGCAAAGGCATCCTATAGTAGATGGTATTTTAGTTGGGACTTAAAGAAAACCAGGGAAGACAGATATTAGGGATGAGAATATTCCAGGTCTGGGGAATGAGCAAAAAAAGTCTGGAGCCAAGAGATGAAATGTCTTGCTCAAGAAACAGCAAAGAGACCAGTGTCAGTGAATCAAAGAGTACATGGCAGGAAGTAAGATGTAAGAAAACTGGAAAGGTATGGGCGGGGCGGGGCAGGGTATGAAGGGCTTTGAGTGTCAAAGAGAGAATTTTGTATTAGATTCGGCAGGTGATGGGGAGCCACTGGAGTTTATTGATAAGGGGAATGACATGGTCAAGTCTGTGTCCTGGGAAAAACATTTTGGTGACTGAATGAAAATTGGATTGGAGTGGGGAGAGACTTAAGGCAGGAAGAATTACCAGTAGGCTATTGCAATAGTTCATGCATGTGGTAAGAAGAGCCTACAGAGTGATGGCAGTGTGAGAGGAGAGAAATAGTAAAAGATATTGAGAGGTCTTTCAAAGGTGAAATTAGTAGGTTTTAACAACAGATTGGATATGAGTGGCAAAGAGATAGTGAGGAATCAAGGATGACACCTAGATTGTGAGACTGAGGAACTGGGGAGATGTGGTGTTGCCCTCTACAGCAACAGGGAAGGTAGAAGGCAAGGAAGTTTTAGGGGGAAAATAATAAATTGTGTTTCCAGCATGTTGAGTTTCTGAAAGGCAGTTGCAGATGCAAGATTGAAGGTGAGTGGAGAGTTTATGGTAGTATCAGTAGATTATAGAAATGGTAATCAAATCCCTGAGAACTGATGAGATCACCAAGCGAAGTATTTCTGAGGGAGAAGAGCTCTGAATCTATGATTCTTTGGTGTACATATATTTAGAGGCTCTCCTGAACCACATCCCAGGATTCTAGGAAGGCTGTCTAGAATCTAAACATCAAGTTTATTGTTTGAAGCATTCTTGGGCACAGAAAATTCAAGAAAAAAGTGGGAAAAAAAGCTGCTTTCTTGAGTATCCCATTAAGTTTCCCATTCTCTTAGCCAGTGATCAATTTTACATTTGTTCATTTGTTTCTCCATCTCTAGATATACTTTCAGCACTACATATGTTTGCATTTTTTTTCATTCCATTCCCACTTCCCCTAAGAGGCCCAGAAACAGTATTCAACCTCTTATGACTATTCATTGAAAATTATATGTAATTATTAATTTGATCCATCTGCAAATAATGTAAAATTTAACAAAAGTATATTCAATAGCAGGAAACACACTACTTTTCAACATTGGTAAGATCATTGGAATGCTAAATGAATGATATGCAAAATTTAGAGGCAGTTAATTCTATTGGATGAAGGGGTGATACATTCCAAGGAAATTGATGTTAACATGTCCATTTATGCCTCCAAGTCTTTGAGGAATTATCCCCACTGCACCATTGTTCTTATCCAATTTACTTCCAGATGCAAAATCCCTGAAGCTTTGGAGGGAAGGAATAATAATTCGAAATCCTTTAGGTGATCTCTGCCCTACTTTGGAGTATTCAATCCAATTCTAGGCATGGCATTTTAAGAGGCATGTGGCAATCCTGTGGACATACAAAGATGGCCAAGTGTAGTGGAATTCAAAACTATGTGTCATGAAGATCCAAGAATACTTTGAGAGGAGTTTATAAGATTTAGAGACTGTGAGAAGACAGCAATGAGGGACTATGATTGCTGTCTTCATGTATTTGAAGAATTCTAATGAGGAAGAAGGATTAAATACATCCTGGTAGCTGCAGAGAGTAAATCAATCAGTGAAAATTACATGGAGGCCAATCTCCGCTTATTATTAGAAAGAAAATGAAACTGCTGCCTCTTAAGATATCAGAAAGTCTATGAAAAAAAATGACAATGACTAGATGACCACTTATCTGAGATAATATATTAAAGATTCCTGCATTGTGCAGGAAGTTTGATGAGGTCTTCTAAAGTCTTCTTCAACACTTAGGGTTTAAATTCATTTTTGACTAGTTCAGGTCACCTGACATTTTTTTTAATAATGTCATCTTTATAACAACTCTCAGCTAGTTAATATTAACTCTACCTTAAAGGAAGGACACTACAAAATCTAGTAGATTCAGTATAGCAACCCACCAGAGTGTGGCGTGTTGACACTGGTGTTCTGTGAAAGGAAGAGGGTTGCGTCAAACCAATCTGTACTTTGAATCTCGATCTGACTCATCTACCTCTCTTTGTAATTACCCTAAACACTGAGTAGTTGATTCTGTGTTTTATTCAGCGGTCTGGTATGCAGAGTGAATTCTCCCAGGCAATTGAGCTTTGCCTTCAGCCATTCCATCTTCCCAAATATGACAGCTAAACCACAGTCCTGAGTCATTCTGAGGACTTGCTGGGTCTCTTACAAAGCTACCGTAGGTCAATAACTGAGGGATCATCCATTTCACTGGAAGGGAAACCAGATCCTTAAGACATGACTAAAAATAATATAGACAACTGCCCTGCAAAAAAAGGGCAATTGTAGTAACTAGAGTGTGCGTGTAAAAAAAAAGTAATGCCGCAATGACCATGCTTTCTTGAGTTTTCTTTGATGCTAAGACTCATGCCTAGTGCCCAAAATTTCCATTGCTGGAGAGAGAAAAAAGTAACTTGCATCTATATAGCATTTGACAAACATCTCATTTAATTCTCACAACTCCTCAAGGTATGTGCTTGTGAGCGTTATTACCCTTGTATTTACAGATGAGCAAACTGAGGCAGGAAGGTTAAGTGACTTGTCCAAAGCCGTATAACACAGTAAGTAGCAAAGTTCTACCTAGTTCCTAGTTCCTCTAATAGCCCAACAGTTAACACACTAAACCTAGAAGCAAGAGGATCTGAATTCAAATCTAGACAAAAGTGTCAAATCAGACACTTACTAACTGTGTGACCCTGGATAAATCACTTAATCACTATTTGCCTCAATTCCCTTAACATAAAAATGGGAATTATAATAGCACCTACTCCCAAGGATTGAGATAAGGTTTGTAAAGCACTTAGTACAGCACTTGCCACTTAATGGATACTTAATAAATGCTTATTTCCTCCCTTCCTACTCTATGCTGCCTTACCATACAACTACTCATCCCAAAATAGCCCTATCCTTACACATGGATGACACTTCATATTCACTTTTCATTTCTTCATCTTTACCCTCTGTTTCTCTTCTAAAGAGCAAATTCCCAGGAATAGGGTGGCCTATAGTACTGACAATCCAAATTAAAGGGAAGGGAGAAAGCAGCACCCACAGTGGTCTGCCTAGTAACACCCAGTGGCTATTTTCCATCCCTATCTCCCACTTGACCAGAGAGAAATGATAATGTCAGTAGAGACAGAAGATCTGGATTCAAATCCCAGACCTTCCCTAACTTTGGATGTCATTCCTTGGGTCTCAGTTTCCTCATTTGCAAAATGAAGTGGTTGCTCTAGACAGTCTCTGTGGTCCCTCTAAATTATAGATCTATGATCTTACACCCTCATGTTCTTCCCCCTAAAATGCTTTTCTTCTATTCCCACTCTGGCCATGAATAGGACTTCTGGCACACACAAAAAAGTATAAAAACATGTATTATATATTGGCATATATAATATATGTTATTATATATCATGTAATATATTACTATGTAGTATGTATTATTATATCATATCATATAACATGTATCATGTATCATGTATCATATCATATCATATATCGTGTCATATCATATCGTATCATATTATATGATACATAACATTAATTTGTTTGCTGAAGGGGAAAGAACATTCTCTCAAGTGTTTGTCCAGAAGCGGCTTCAAGGTCACAGTCATAGAGACAAAACACAGAAATGCAAGAAGTCTTAAAACATCATCACATCCAGCCTCCCCTCTCCTCGGACAAGTGACGGGTGAAACACACAGGACAGAGAGTTGGGATCATTGTCTTCTTCAGGATACCTCAGCTGAAAGACCCTTCAGTATACCTTGGTAACTCAGTGCTTTATCACTCTGACACACAAAAAGTTCTACTTTTTGCCCAACCAAGATATTTAAAACCAAACTAAACAAACAAACAAAAGACTCTTCATAAGTCATCAGGCTGTCTCATAGGTTACCTAATTGCCTTTCACGGGAGGTCATCAAGCAAAGGCTGAATGGTCACTTCTTAGAATAAATGAGATGGCATTCATAATTTGTATAGTAGCTGGGACCCATCTAACTTTAAATCTATGATTCTGTAGGTCCCAGGAACATCACTTCTATTTAGAACTCAAGTCTGTTACATCTTCTATGTGCATGGAAAATAATCACTTTCCCCTTCATGTTTTTGAACAGAGTAACCAAGTTGCTTCTTATGCTTTTATTACAGAGGCTTCACAGCTCCATTCCTTACCAGTTTGGGTTTCTGCCTTTTTAATTGCCTTTTTTTGCTTTTGGTAATTCCCAAGGAATCATTCTTGAACTACCACAATTCAAACAATGATAAATAAGCACTAAAGGTTGGTGATGAAAAGCAACCAACTGTGCCCAGGTATGTATATTCATTTATATTTTCCCTTAAATTTTATATTATAATTAAACATTCTGCTATTTTTACTTAGTTGTTCTGATTTCATTAAATTATAGAAACATGGAAATTAGGTAGAAAATATGATATATTTTGAGAACCAGGATGCATGCCTTTTCAGATTACAAGAATAAATCTATACTTCCCCTAGTAACAGCTAACCCAAACTATAGTCCACTTTCACTCCTCCTAGGTCACCCTCAGACTAATTAGGGATTGTACTACAAATTCTAAATCATAAAGTCACTCCACATGTCAGAGTTGGATTGGGTATGATATTTTTTTTTCTGTTCATTAGTCATGTCCAGCACTTCATGATCCCCTTTGAGGTTTTCTTGGCAAAGATACTAGAGTGATTTGCCATTTCATACTCCCAACTCATTTTACAAATGAGGACAGTGAAGCAAACAGGATGAAGTGTCTTTTCCAGTGTCATAGAGCTAGTAAGTGTCTAAGGACTTATTTGAATTCAGGTCCTCCTGACTCCAAGGCCCAGCACTCTGTACAATGCACCTATCCTGAGCCTTGCTTACATGAGTTCAACTATCACATACATTCAAATAATATAGAATTATAGAATCTGAGATGTGGAGAGGTCATATAGCCTAAATTGTATGCAATGTAGGATTCTTCCTTCCCCTAAAAAACCCTAAACATTTCTATTGACCTTTTTGGTCTATGCCAAAAGGGAAGGTATTTTAGCAGTGTGACAATGGAAGATCAATATGTCTTCAGAGTCCGACTTAATGAAAAAGTTATTCTCTCTCTTGTTAATCAGGGAAAGCTTCATGGATAAAATAGATGGAAAAGTTTGACAAGCGGTGATGATGATGATGGTGATGGTGATGATGATGATGATAAAAGTAACAATAACTAACATTTATATAGTGCTTAATATGTGCCAAGCACTTTACAAATATTATCTCAGTTGATCATCATAACAATCCTGGGAGGTAGGTGCTATTAGTACACCCATTTTACAGATGAGGAAACTGAGACAGACAGATATTGAGTTAATTCTTCAGGAACACATAACTAGTATGTGTCTAAGTAAGTGTCTAAGCCTGAATTTGACCTCCATTCTTCCTGCCTCCAGGTCTAACTCTCTATTCCACTATGTCATCTAGCTGCCCCAAAAGTCAGTCAGTCAACAAGTATTTGCTAATTGCTTACTACATGCCAGGTACTGTGCTAAGCACCAGGGGAGAGGGATTTTGAGGGGTACAAAGAAAGGAAAAACAGCCCCTGTTTTCCAAGAAGACATTTCATACTGTTGTGTCCATTTTAATGGACAAGGTAATAAGTAAATAGATATATATGGAAATCATGTATATACACATACATGTATATGTGTATGTGTGTGCACAGATGAAATTAATCTGAAAGAGGAAGACACTACCAAATAATGGAATAGAGAAGAGCTCCCTGAAAGGAGTGGCAGGTGATGGGCTAGACAATAACATTTAAGGCCCCTACAATCTAGTCCAACCTGCATTTCAGTCTAATTTCCAGCTATTGCAATACATGATTTACTTATTGCCAGAATCCCAAAGACAAAAGGCACTTTAAAGATCCACCCTATGCCTGATCAAGTATCCAGATTTCCTCCCATTATTTCTGTCAAATCAGCTTATTCAACATCTCCTAAACATGTGTTTGTTTTATTTCTATGTATTACTTTCCCCAATCTAGAATTCCCTTTCTGCTTATCATCTTCCCTACATGTCGCTCAAAATTTTCTTCATCCTTTGGACTACAGCTTAGATTTTACCTCCTCAATGAAGTCTTTCCTGACTACATTAGTGGAGTTATCTCTCCCACTCCTTAAGTTTGAAAGCATTTACTGTCTTCTGTCTCTAATTAAATTGAAAGAAAATCCCAGGAAAATAGATTTCACTAATGTGCTTCCCACTAATATATAATGTGCTTATGTTGTTCTCTAAATCCTTGAGTTAGAAAGAACCTTCCAGGTGAGCTAGTATAAACATGCAACTCATGAAGAAAACCTTCTTGATGAACTGCAGTCTTGAGAAGTAATGCCCAAACCACATGCCTACAAGAAGGCACTAAATGGCAACAGACAAGAAACACATACACAGTGTCAGAGTAGTATAGAGAGTAATCCCAGCTATCTCAGCAAGTGTCTTGTTCACTTAGGATCACTGATTTGGAGATGGAGTTTTCCTTAGAGGTCATCTAGTCTATTCCTTTCATTTTATAAATGAGGAAACTAATGCCCATAGAGCTGTTTTGGGCTTGTTCTTTTTGTTTTGAGAATCAGTATCCCTAATTCACCTAGGCTGAAACTTCAGTGGCCACTCAAGGGGACTGATCTCATTGCTAGACAGCACAGAATCTCTGACCTGGCCTGGCTCTCCCCTCCTTAGGCAGCCTGGTCCTCCCACCCCTGTGCTCTTGGGACCTCATCATGTTAGTTTCAGGCTTCACTGCAGATCAGAATTTCTGAGTTCAGACAATCTAGAAGCCTCAGCCTTCCCAGTATCAAAGATTATAAATGTCCTACCACACCTGGCCCACTGAGATGGACTGACTTGAGCAAGACCACATAGCTAAAAAACAGGTAGGAGAGGCAGGATTGAACCCAGATCCTCTGGCTCTAAATCCAGCATACTTTTGCCTGCAACACACTGACTCACAAACATGAGCACCTACTGAGTATGGGTTGAGTGTGCTGAAATACTCTGGGTTTACTGTTACCAATAATGACAACATCAGAAGTATCATTATCACTACATAGTCACTATAATAATATAGCACTCTTGTATATATGTATGTTTTCATGTATGAATACACATATTTCATTTAATCTTCACAACATCCCTTTATGGTAAGTACTTTGTAAGTATAAGTTTAAGTATTTTACCCCCATTTTACAGATGAGAAAACTGAGGTTCAGTTTCCTGTAGAGGAAAGATTAATATTAATGCTTGCCTGTGGCATATTGGCATGTCTGGAAGGAGAAAAGGGGCTACAAGCAAAAACCCTGAAGATGAATAAGTTCTAATTGAAATAGTCATATTTCTGTAAGCAACCAAGGTCCCCTCACTTAGATTTTAAACGTGCATTGATCAGAGGATTATCATTCCCACATGTCAAGGATTTTGCAAAGAGAAATCTAGTTTTAGTTAAGTTTGTACCAGACAGCCTCGGAGTCCTATTTCTGCTCTTAAGATCCCATGATTTGCCCTGTAATGTTCTTTTTTGCATCCAATTCATATATCTAATGTTTTCCATAGGATTCATACAACAACTCTGTGAAGTAGATAATGAGGGTAGTAATATCCCCATTTCACAGATAGATATGGCTGCCGTCTGAAGGTCAGACTAGCTAAGCACTGAAAGACTCATTTAGTAGTTTAGTTTAGAAGTTTAGTTGGATCTTGATCAACAGTCTCAGGTTCTAGTCCTTGCTTCTTCTCATAATGCTGTTGACTTCTGAGGTAGATAAAGTCAGGTTTATAATACCTCAGAATCTTGCCAAACATAGATTCAATATATGAGATTGGACCAGCGCCTCTAGGGACTTGTCCTGGTGGCCTCCATATTGTCTTTCTTCTCTTCTACTGGAAGATCATGTCTGGGTTTAGAAACTAGAAATCCTAGAGGGACAAGGTTTGCATCGTTCTTTATAAGTTGCAAATTTTACCCAAATGTAAGCTATTATTCAACAATGATACCAAAAATAGCATCCAAGGGTCACAGAATTTTAGAAAGAAAAGCAGTCTTAAAGATCAAGGAACTTAATTTCCTCATTTTACAGCTGAGGGAACTGAGAACATCATGGCAAAGATAAAGAGGACTGGATTTAGCACCAAAGTAGTTGAATTCAAATCTCATTTATGCCCCATAATCAGCTATGTATCCACAGACAAATCATTTCACTCTCTAGACATCAGATTCCTTGTCAGTAAAATAAGAAAGTTGGATTTAATTACCTCCAAAGGCCCTTCCAACTCTCTACCTATCCCACAGGAACAAGACTTGCAGTGAATAGCCCAAAGTCAAACATCAAATTAATAAAAGATGAGGGGCTAGATTTCAGTTCCCTTGACACAAAATCTGGAGTTCTTTCTGTAATTTACAAAGAACATCCATAAAATGGAGAACGCACAATAGAGAACATCCAAGATATTAAGAGGATTATTTGAAGGAGTCGATGTTGCTTATTCTTAAGAAGAGAAGACTTATAGGATGAATATTTAAAAGTCTTTGAGAGGCTCCTCATGTGTAATGCTGTCCCTAAAAAGGATTTTTATTCTTCATCTTCACTTCCTTGAGAGAGATTTGAATCTTAAAGGTCTTTCCAGGTCACTGCAATAATAACAAGCTTGCATTACCACTGCCCCCCCCCGCCAAAAAAAGCTTGAGATGCCCGGTCTTTGAGACCTTAGGCTCTTTAGCCTCAACAGATTCAATTCTCCACATGCCTGATGGCCAAGAAAACTGGGAAATAACAGAGAAGGAGAGAATTAGATAAGATGACTCTGTACTTCAGCCTAGACTTATAGAATACTAGGCCTCAAAGAGGCCTCAGAACACAGAAAAGTTAAGTGGAGGAGGAATCATATAATGCAGAATAGCGAGGTCTTAGATATTAGAGCTGGAAAAGACTTTGGGGATCATCTGGTCCAACTCCTCTTATTTTACCTATGCGAAAAGTAGGAAAGAAAGTCTCTGATACCGATGAACATAAACTGTCAGTTAAATATAGCAACGACTGGTTGAATGAAGATATATGAGGAAGTGAAGCTTTTTTTCAAAGGTTATAAATAAAGGTATGGAATTCCTGGATAAACATAAGAATTGAGCTTTAATTATGGAAACAGGATATAATTAGATGGAATTGATAACTATGAACAAGACCAATGTAGTTCAGGAGATGAGCCTGCTAGACAAAAACAGTCCTAGCTATAACTGAGATGCTTCCTGGTGCCACAAAAAGTTAACTAATTTGGATTCAGCAGACCAAAATGTCACTACTGGTATAGACTTGGACCTGCTGTGTGACCTTGGCCAAGTCACTTTGCTTTCTCTTACCTTCAAATCTTAAAAGAAAATCAGAAGAACTCTTATGTCCTTAACATATATCAAATAAGGTTTCTCTATAGCAACAATTTGGTGCTTTGATTTTATGAAGAAGGGGTCACTGGTAGATTTGAGAAGCTTCATTCAAGCTGAAATCTTGCAGTGGATAAAGAACTGAACTGGGAATCGGGAAGATCAGAGGTCAACACCAACCAGAGGTCAACACCAGCTTACTAGCTATGTGCCCCTGAACAACTCGCTTAACCTCTATCTATCTCATTTTCCTCATCTGCAAAATTAGGCATAATGATATCCAACCTCCCAGAATTGTCATAAGTATAAAAGGAGATAATATTTGTAAAGGATTTTGAAAAACTTAAATCACTATACAAATTGTTGTGATTATGATGAGGGTTATTATTATTAATTATTATTATTTTTTTGATTGCAGGAAATGCTTCATTCCACTTACCAGAGAGATACTACAATTTATTTTTAGGCTGAAACTAGTTCCTATAGAAGCACTCAACACACTTTGAAAATAATAACCATAAGCACAAACCACAAAAATAGTTGGAAATAAGCAAACAAAAAAGACATCCTCCAGGTCAGTATTCAGGACATTGAATTCATACTACCATTTCCTGGCCCCATTATTCGACAAAGGAACTAGGAGTCTATAGGCTTCAGTTCAAATCCCAAGTCCACAATTTACTCCTCATATGACCTTAATTAAGTCACCTTACCTCTCTAGTTCTCTGTTTTCTCCCTTGAAAAATGAGAGATTTGGACAGAGCATTCATAGGATCATAGATTTAGAGCTTGAAGAGATCTCAAAAGGCTTCTAGTGAAACATACTGATTTTACAGTTGAACGAAATGAGACAGTGATATTAGGTAAATGATTCATCCAAAGTCATATAGGTAGTAAGCACCAGAGGTGATCAGTTCAGACGATAGTATTCAGTTGTATTTTTTTATGTTCTATTTAATCAGAAGTGCAGAAAGGGAACTGTGTTTCTCAAAAGAAATCAGGTCAAAACCTGATTTCTCGGTTAACAGGAAGAGCTGAACCAATGTCTTAGATCATAGATATTTAGTGGCAAGAGGGGACCTTATAGTTCATCCATATTCACTCCCCCTCCTTTTAAGGTTAAGGAAATAGAGGCCAAGAGGAAGGAAGCTGCCTCCCTATGGTGCCACAGCAAATTATTTGCAAAGCAGAGGTAGAAGCCAGGGCTCTCGAATCCTGGATCAGTACACTTCTTGAGGGGTCTTTCTCATTTACAAGGAAAACAGATCATACCACAAAGTAACAATAAAAAAGAGAAAGCCCTTCAAGCTCACAGTTGAGCTCAGACCAAGTCATATCAACACCAACAATCACTGACATCAACCTAAGAGTTAACTTTCAACTTTTTTCTGTTGTTTTTCCGTAGTTTGCTGCTATGTTAGAAGATTCTGTAACCCCAGTACTTCCTTTCAGTCCCACCCTGTTACCCAGTTCCTACCTTGTTAACTATACCTGTACTGTGTCTGATTTTGAGACAAGATTATATTGGTTTCCTCAATGTCTTGGTTTTTTTGCTCACCACAGTCTCCTTTTCCAGTGTCAGTATTCTGCCCCGTCTGGCAAAAATCCCAGAATCTCTTTTGGAAGGGACTTCAGCACCATCTATTCTAGGCATTCTTAGGCCAGAGTCTCTGATCTTTTGTTTTTCCTGTTGTTTGTTTTATTTTTAATATATTGTGATAATTGTATTTCAATATGATTGCTTTGCTTTGTAAAAAAAAAAAGAGGTGGGGGTTTGGGGTGGTGAGCCAGGGTGTACAGCAATAACATAGAAACCATTTAGAAGAAGCAACACAAAGCATATACCTTGGAAGCTTTAATATCATGAAAAATAGATAGGGATCAATCTTATAAAGCACACAAAAGACTTGTAGACATTCAATTACAAAGCCCTCCTTCAAGAAACCAAGAACAGCTTAAACAGCTAGAGGATTATTCAGTGCTCAAGGCTAGGCTGTGACAATATAATAAAAATGACAATAGTACCAAAGGTAATTTACACTTTTAATGCTATACCAACCAAATTATCAAAGGGGTACTTTTATAGAACTTGATAAAACAATAACAATTCATTTGGGGGTAAAACAGATCTAGAATATCAAGGGGGGGAATGAAAAGAGGCAGGGATAAAAGGAGAATAGCACTTCCACACCTTAAACTATTATGAAACAGCAGTTATCAAACCCATTTGATATTGGTTAAAAAAATAGAGAGATAGATCAATGGAACAGGCTAGTCAAGGGGGAATCACTTACATCAGAATTCAGTAACTTAGGGATAGATACAGTAGAAAACAAATTATTTAGGAAAGAAATTTCTATTTGATAAAAACTGCTGGAAAAACTGGAAAGCAGCCTGACAGAAATTAGTCTAATAAAGACCATATTCCATAATACAGTGTAAATGGGAATATTATCTTAATATTAAAGCTATGGGTAAGAGATGCATTCTTATCCAAACAAGGAACAAAAACAATTACAAAAGATGAAATAGACAACTTCAATTACATGAAACTGAAAAGTTTCCATACAGACAAAATTAATGTACACAAGATAAGAATGGAAGCAGTCAGATGAGGAAAAAAACAGCTTTATATCAGATTTCTCTAAGTTTTGGTATTGCAAATATGTAAAAAAAACTGACAGATACCTATATCCTTATTGACAAACATATTATATATAAATATGCTATATTCATGAAATAGATATAGAGATATATGTGCATGTATATACTATATTAATAATGAAATTATTATATAACATATTCCTCATTATTGTTCATGCTTTGTTTTTGAAGATGACCAATGACAAAATGATATGGGTGTAAAATAATGAATTATGGGTAATGTCTTATCTTGCACATGGATTATATTTAAGTGAGGCAGAGTTACACACACAAAATCATCAGCCTCAGTCTCTCTCCCAGGGTCATCGAAGTCCAGCGACAAAACTAAAGTGAGGAAGACTGCTGATGGCCAAGGATGCAGTAGATAACCTCATTAATATATAAGTAGTCAAAGGGTATAGACAAACACTTTTAAAAGAATAATTGCAAATTATTAACACATGAAATAATGCTCCAAATCACTAATAACAGGAGAAATGAACATCAAGACAACCTGATTGCTCACCTTATGCCCTACAAATTGGTAAAGATGACAAAAGATGACAATAGTCAATGTTGAGGAGGTTGTAGGAATAAAGGTATATTGGTGTGTGGTTGGTAGAGCTATGAATCAGTACAACTGATGTGAAAGCAATATGAAATTGTTCAAATAAAGTGACCAACATATCCATGCCTTTTGACCCATAGATTCTATTATTAGACTTATATCCCAAGGAGGCAATCAGAAAGAATAAAGTTACCAATTCCACCAAAATATTTTCAGCAGCACTTTCTTAGATAGCAAAGAACTGGAAACAAAGTAGATATTCATCAGTTGGGGAAATGGAGAAAAAATTATGGTACATGAATGAAATGGAATATTAGGTGCTATCAGGAATTATGAAATTGATGAATATAGAGAAGTATAGAAAGATCTACATAAACTGATGCAGAGTGAAGTAAGCAAAGCCAAGAAAGGAATGTGCACAAAGACTACAACAACTTAAATCAAAAGAAAAACCACAGACCACAATATGAAAATGAATGTTATAAAATTATAAAGAACAAGCATGTCATGAAAGAAGAGGCATGAGAAAACACACCCACCTCATTCCCTTCGCAGAAGTGGAAGTCTACAAGCATTACATTTGGTGTGAGCTTTCAGATGTTTTTAATGATTGAATAGTCATGCTGTTTTTATTTCTTTTTTGACTTAAAAATTACAATTTGATATATAGGATGGCTCTCTAGTAGGAGGAGGCAGAGGGGTACTGGGAAAACTATAGAGATGTAAAGCAAAAGATATCAATAAAATCTTATATTAAAAATAAAATATTCTGAATTAAAAGCCCTTCTCTTATCTTGCCCATACTCAAAAAATAATTTCCTCCCAAACATATTTGATATTTGGCCATCTATGTTTTATGTGAAGCCTTAGAATTAGAAGGAACCTGTTACCTCCCAAGGCAGTCCATTTCACAGAAAGATTACTCCAACTGTTAGGATTTTCACCCTAGATCACACTGAAATCTGCCCCTCTACAACTTCTGCCCACTGTCACTAACTAGTTCTTCTCTCAGGGGCCAAACAGAATGAATTTAAACCCTTCTACACACAATTCTTTAAATACTTAGAAACAATAGATCATCAAGCATTTATTTAATGCCAGTTATGTGTCAGGCATTGTATTACATACTGAGAATACAAAAAGGAAGAAAAAAGGTGAAAACAGCCTAGTTCTCAAGGAGTTTGCCATCTATCCAAAACAATATGACCAAGCAATGAACTCACAGAGACACTGTAGATCTAGTTCTTAATCAAGGTTCATTATGTGAGCTCTAAAAATTATTTTCTCTCACTGGGTCTTAGTTTCCTAATTTCTAAAATTAGGTAGTTGGATTAGTGGCTGTTTAAGGCTTTCTTTTAGCTACAAAAATCTTACAACTTTATGCTGCCAAATCACTCACACATTAATGTGAATCGGTTATAATAATCAGATTAGGAAAGGACACCAGCAACAATCTAGTCCATTCCAAAGCCTAGCCAACAATTTTCACTTTACAACACTCTCCTTGACCAATTCTCAGTAAGTTGTGATTTCCCACTGCCTCAAAGTAGATAATCTCTAAAGGCCTTTTTAGTTCATTGCCCTATAGTATAGCCCTGAGTGTTCAAGTGGCACCCACTGCCACTATGATGGAGTGTCCTGGCCTGGACTACCAGCCACTCTTTCCTTCTTTTGCCCTCAAGCACATGTTTCTAGACCACAAATATGCTTTTGTCTAGAATTTATTTACAAGAGAAGAGAGCACACAGAGACAATAATAATAATAGCAACTCCCATTCATCACCCAGACCATTATAATCTTACAATTTAATAAGGTAAATGGTACAAATATGATTGTCTCCTTTTTACAGTTGAGGAAATCAAAACTTGGAGAAATTATGTGATCCTTCCATGGTCCCACAGTTAGTAAGAGTGCCCAAGATTAAAACAATTATTATGGCTCTAGATTCTGCACTTAGCATAATACCTAGTACATAGTAGGTGTTTAATCAATGCTTGATGACTTAACATGGCTCTTTGTACTCCATTGTGTTTCTGTATCACTGTGCTTAATGAAAGTATATTTCAATTGTAGAGAAGATCAGCTAAAATAATTCTGCCCTCCTGACAGCTTGATGAGTTAAACTGTACTATATAACATTTACCTGGGTCAATTCAACTACCATGATGGCATCTAAAGCTCCCTAGTGTCCTGCTTGCTTTTGTCTTACTTGCCCAAATAATTCCCCCAAATGATAACCTTTTCTCTAATAACATTATATACCAATATGGGATTGGCATAGACGGGCTCTCTGGACGTCATATCTGTCTCTTACAATCCCTATCTTTCTTGATGGAGCAAACCAGTTGCCACTTCTTAAGAGGCCTCTTCTCATTTCCTCTTACTGCCCAAAATGAGAGTATTTTCTCCCATGTCAAATGATACCATATTTACTTCCCTTCATATATATAGTATCCCTCTGGTAGTATCCAAATGCATTGAGAGCAGAGATAATTTCATTTCTGTCTTTGTATTCCCAGCACCTAGCATATTGCCTTGTACATTGCAGGCATTTAAGAAAGAGTTGATGAATTAAATTACTTTGATAATTAACCACCATATCTTCCCCAGTGGAGAGTATTACGTAACTCAAAATACAATCTTACAGGAACTGACTGCATATAATCTCAAAAATAGAGAGAAGTACCTCCTTTCTCTTAAAATATTTACAGAGATACCTACCCCTTTTTTCACAGGGGCAATCTGAAATATCTCATCCTCGTTCTTTTCCTGTTGGTGGACTAAAGGTCAGATCTTGGGTTTCATATAGGCAGATGAAGCATAAGGAGCCTTGACACATCATGTCCGTAACCAAGTGTAAAGACCACGAACTGGCACAAGAAGTCTTGGGGAATAAGGCTTAGTTAAACAATCATTCAACTCCATAGAAATCTTTGTATTATATGCTTGCTAATTTAGCTTGAACACTGACTTCTCGCAATCAGAGACATCTTTCTGGTAGAGTATCGGAATGCTGGTGGGATGGTATGTTAAGGTTATTCATTTTTTTTTATTCATCCTTATCCTACTAGATTGCCTAGGTGAGTTTCCTAGTAAAGGCATTCTCTTTCTTTTCTGGGAATTGGTAACACATACACTTACACACACACGCACACACACACACACACACACACACGCACACGCGCACACACACACACACACACACACACACACACAAACACACACAAATCTACCTTTTTTTTTGCTCCAAGTCCCTAGCCAGAGGCAACATTCCTACAAAATAACTCAATTTTTAATTTCTCCTTCTCTTCTCCTAAGATGTTTCCTCTTGAATTTCCTCTTTACAAACACAATCAGAATAAGTACATCCAAACTAGCAAATGCCTGCGCTAAAAATCTTTTTTTATGAAACAAAATAGATATTTGAAACAAAATAACAACAAACAAAACTTAAGAAAGAGATTTTCTGCAAAGGCAAGTGGCCTAGCCATACTAGATCTAAAACGATATTATAAAACAACAATCATCAAAACTATTTGATACTGGCTAAGAAATAGAATGGTGGATCGGTGGAATAGGTTAGATACACAAGACACATCTGGTTGGTTGGTTGGTTATTGTCCTTTGTTCTCAAAGAGGACCAAAATGACATCACTATGCTAGAGTCAAGTTTCACTGTTTCTGACTGTGGCTGATCAGGCCAATATGAACTCAGAATGCTCTACCACAGGTCAGGCACAAATAGTCCAGGTGAACATTCGGGGCAAAAATTCCAAACTTGTTCATCCTGCATTTCCTTTGAGCTGTCTCAACTCTGCTTTGCCCATAGAGCACAGCACCTTCTCTGATGTGGGAACACCATGCCGAGCAGTCCTGTGCCAATGTCTCCCATGTCACACAGTCAATTCCAAAGTTCTTGAGAGAAACTTTGAGAGTGTCCTTGTATCACTTCTTCTGACCACCCTGTGAATGCTTGCCATGTGTGAGTTCTCCATAACATAGTCTTTTTAGCAAGCATACATTTTGCCCATCAGAGCTGCACTCTCTGAAGCAGAGTTTGAATGCTTGGCAGCTTAGTTTGAGCAAGGACCTCAGTGTCTGGTACCTTATCCTGCCAGGTGATCTTCAGAATCTTCCTAAGACAATTGAAATGGAAACAATTTAGTTTCCTGGCATGGTGCTGGTAGACTGTCCAGGTTTCACAGGCGTACAACAATGAGGTCAATACTGCAGCTCTGTAGACCTTCAGTATGGTAATCAGTCTAATACCTCTTGTCTCCCATATTTTCCTTTGGAGCCTCCCAAACACTGAGCTAGCTCTGGCAATGCATGTGTCAACCTTATCATCAATGTGTACATCCCTGGAAAGTACACTACCAAGGTAAGTGAACTTATCCACAGCATTCAAAACTTCTCCATTTGCTGTATAACTGATGGCTCCATGTATGGATGGTGTGGTGGTAGCTGATGGAGCACCTGTATTTTCTTGGTGTTAATTGTTAGGCCAAAATTAACACAAGCAGCAGAGAATTGATCCATACTTTGTTGCATCTCAGGATGTGTTCAGGGAAGACTGGTACCTCTGGTGTGATGGCTGCTGAGCCCTTTGCAGGGCTACTTTCCACCTTTGGTGTCCATTTGTTCCACCCAGCTCTCACCTGTGGTTCCACAAGATGCATCTACTGTTTGATAAACCCAAAGACTGCAGCTTCTGGGATAAGAACTCTCTATTTGATAAAAACTGCTGGGAAAACTGAAAAATAACATGGCAGAAACTGGGTATAGACCAACATCTGACACCTTATACAAATATTAAATTGAAATGGATACATGATTTAGACATAAAGGGTGATACCATAAGCAAATTAATTAGGAGAGCAAGGAATAGTTTACTTGCAAGATCTATGGAAAAAGGAAGCATTTATGACCAAACAAGGGATAGAGAACATTATGAAATATAAAATGGATAATTTTGATTACATTAAATTGAAAAGTTTTTGCACAAACAAAACCAATGCAACCAAGATTAGAAGGAAAGCAGAAAGCTGGGAAAAATTTTTACAGCCAGTGTTTCTGACAAAGGCCTCATTTCTCAACTATATAGAGAATTGAATCAAATTTATGAGAATACAAGTCATTCTTCAATTAATAAATGGTCAAAGGATATGAAAAGGTACTTTTCAGATAAAAATTAAAGCTATCTATAATCATATAAAAATGCTTGAAATCATGATTGATTAGAGAAATGCAAATTGAAACAACTTCATACCAATCAGATTAATTAAAATGACAGAAAAGGAAAACGATAAATTTTGGAGAAGATGTGGGAAAATTGGAACACTAATGCATTATTGGTGGAGTTGTGAACTAATCCAACCATTTTGGAAAGCAATTTGGAACTATATCCACAAGGCTATAAAACTGTGCATACCCTTTGATTCATCCATGTCAATACTAGGTTTATATCCTGAAGAAATCATAGAAAAGGCAAAAGCTCCCACGTGTAAAAAAATATTTATAGCAGCTCTTTTTGTGATGACAAAGAATTGAAAATCGAGGGGATGCCCATCAATTGGGGAATGACTAAGCAAGTTGTAGTATATAAATGTAATGGAATACTATTGTTCTATAAGAAATGATGAGCAGGCAAATTTCAGGAAACAAACAACATGGAAAGATGAACTGATGCTGAGCAAAGTGAACAGAACCAGGAAAACATTGCACATGGTAACAGCAACATTCCGTGATGATCATCTATGACTGATTTAGCTCTTCTCACCCATACAATGATCCAAGATGATTCCAAAATTGGTGATGGAAAATGCTATCCATATCCAGAGGAAAAAACTATGGAGTCTGAATGCAGATGGAAGCATAGTATTTTCACTTTTTTTTCTTTGTCATGGTTTTTCCCTTTTGTTCTGATTCTTCTTTCACAACATGACTAATGTGGAAATATACTTTAACACGGTTATTATACATGCATAACTTGTATTAGATTGCTTGTTGTCTTAGGTAGAGTGGAGGTAAGGGATGGAGGGAGAAAAATTTGGAACTCAAAATCCTACAAAAATGAATGTAGAAAACTATCTTCACATGTAATTGGAAAAAAAATACTACTAAGTGCAAAAAAAGAGAAAGATTTTCCAATAGGCCAGAGGGAAAAGACTTCAGGTTCTCATCAGCAAATAGAGAAATATGGAATTAACACCGTACACTCTATGCTCTTAGGGTTTTTTTTTTTTAGTAACAAAGAAACTGATTTGTCCATACAGCCTCACTGTTGTAGTAATGGTGCCTGCTTTTCATATTGCTTGCCTCTGCCTGTGTTTCTCTTCTTCAGTTCCATAGAGCTCACTGGAGCCTTCCCATCTCCAGCCTGACACATCTTACATACTTGTCATTGGAAGCTATGTTCCTTCTCAATTCAGACTCTTTCCTGTACTCATTCAAACTCCTTTTCTCTCAAACTTTTCTGTGATTTTTTTTTCAGGAATTGATTTGTTTATCCTCTCGATTGACACTTTCCTTTCTGTGTTCAAAAGTTCTAAGTTTTCTTGTATTATTTATTGTATTATGTGGTTCAAGTTTTTGACTAGTCATGTTCTTCCGGGACATCTATGATTCTTAAGCTTTCTCTATACATGCTATCTTCAAAATCAATGTGTTTTTGCCTGTACAGGAATCATGTTTTCATTTCTTTTGTTTTTGTTTTCTCTCTTCTTCCAAACTGTCCATTAAGACTCCTGTATATTTGTATTCATAATTAATTTTTCTCTTATGTTTCTGTTTTGAGAAGCTACCGTGAATTCAAGTCTTTCTATCTGGCCAATTATTTCTTTTGTGCCAAGAATAAATTGCATTTGTTATTTCTCTTTTAAATCATTCAGAAATGTACTGATATGAATTTATGATCCCTGGGGAATCCATAGGGTACCCTACCTCACCATGTTCTTTTCTTTATCTTGTAATATTTCTTTTTAGGTGCCTGGACTCTTTTGCCTGATATGGGATGTCACATTCTCTTCTGCCATTGGTATATTCCTTGTTAGTTTATCTGACTCTGCTCAAATTAACTGAGTTTTACTCCTCCTGGGATCTTTGGTATTTATAGTCTTTTTCCCCCTTTTACTCCACTATTTTGCATTTTCTGACTCCTTCCGACTTCAAAGTCATCCCAGCCTCCTCCCACAGGAGGCAATTCATGCTTCACTACTGGGCAATTCATTTTATATTAACCTTAGTCTTTGTCCCAAGTTACTGATGAGGTGAAAAAAAAAATGGCCCCAGCTGAATGTTGAGTTCTTTGCAGACCTACACTGAAGCTAACTTATTGGCTTCCTAAAACTGATCATTGAATTTTCAGTGTGAACATTTACACATCAAAAATACCAAAATGCTATAAATTGGAGCTTGATTTATTCTTTTGTTGATTGTTTAGACTTAAGAAAGTGTTGGAGAAAATGTTAGTAATGCAGACTAAAATTAAAAGTCTGTCAGGGATATTTTGGTTCATTTTGTTTTGTTTTTGTTTGTTTGTTTGTGTTTTCAGTCAGAGAGACAGCTACTAAACACCAACAAACAACCAGCTCTTTCCTGCAGGCTTAATAGAGAACAAGACAACCACACAGGATCCCTCTCCCAGTTCTCTCTGCTCCTTACTTCTCTGGTTGCTGACATTCTGATTTCCCAGAGAGAATAAGCTTCTACTTTTTGGTTTTCCATGCCACTGGGGATGATGGTAAAGGTAAAATTAAGTTCTCTGGGAAGATTCTTGTTGTCATGTACCACCCTGCTGGAATGTGGGGAGAGGGTGCTGAGTGAGCCTGTTAGAAATTAGGGATGAGCCTTTTTGTCTGTCATTTCATTGGATTGTAGGCTCATGAGGGTTCTTGGTGTTCTAGACCATGGAGGCAGGAAAAATTGCTTTATCTCCTGTGGATACTCCCAATTTTAAAGAGATTTGAGAGGTCATGAGGACCGGAGAAAATGTCTAGTCCACCATCTTATTCATTACATGACTTAGAACTAGCTCAACTTTTTTTTACGGCTGCCTGAAGACTAATAAAGTGGTTGCATTTTTACAGTTAAACACATTGTTATCTGCTCCTTAATATTTATGACTAGATCTTGAGTTTTCCAAAATCAGTTCCTTTACATTGGAATTTTGATGTTTCACTGAAACACTGGTGGCTTCACTTTTTTTTTTTCCAACTTAAGCTTCTCTTCCTTCCAACTTGGACCCAGACTCTTGAGTTTTAAGAGATAGTCCTTTTCCTTTTCAGAGGGTTGCCTAATCATGATCAAGGTAGGACTGACAACCGCTCTTCCTCTCTCAAAATATTTCACCTCGCTGATCTGGCCAGGGGTGGAGAACCTGCAGCTCTCAAGGCCATATGTGGCCCTCTAGGTCCTCAAGTCTGGCCCTTTGCCTGAATCCAAATTTCACAGAACAAGTCTCCTTAATAAAAGGATTTGTTCTATAAAACTTGAACTCAGTCAAAATGCCACACCCAAGGACCTAGAAGGCTATATGTGGACTCAAGGCCTCAGATTCCCCACCCCATTCTAGTCAAATGCTTTCATAATGCTTCCCAGGCTTGCTCTCACTGTCAACACTGATCAATAACTTCTCTCCCCAAATGGTTTCATTAATTAATATGGATACCCCTCATGACTCAAGGACAAATACAGAAATCAATTGGTCTGTCAAATAATTGAATGTAGCCCTGCCTTGTGGGAAAATTGTGATATAAGTAAAACTTGCCTTAATTGTCTTCCTGTACCCTGCTCCAAAGGATACAGCATCCACACTCTGAGTACTGATACCTGAGGCACTCACTGGAGCATCCAAACTGGAATTGCCTTTTCCAGAATAGCATAAAGTTCTCTAAACCCTTCTATTCTTCAATGCCTACTAATCCTTCCTTGTCCTACCCCCATTAAAATGTACTTGAATCAGTCCCTCAGAGCCCTTTCAGTGATGGGATTGTTAATCTATAGTAATTTAATTCCCCCGGCTGTAATTTGGGTTTTGAAAGTGAGGAATGAAGTGGTTTAATATCAAAAAAAGAAGAAAAAAACACAGAGCATTGCAGTGGGAAAAAAAGGAAAAGAAAAAAAATTATGAGCCAAAGGACCTGGGCACCAGTTGTGTGACCATGGAGAAATCACTTAACCTCTCAGATCTACAGTTTCTTCATCTGTAAAGTGGAGGTAACAATATGTGAACTACCTCCTTCAGTTGGTTGGTCTGAGAAAAATACTTGACTAACCTCAAAGCATCACACAAATGACAGCTATTTTACTTTCTGGGCCTCAGTTTAATTATATAAAATAATAATAATAGCTAGTATTTTTGCAGAATTGGAAGTTTTACAAAGGACTTTATACATGTTAATTCATTTGAACCTCACAACAACCCTTATGTAGGTGCTATGATTGTCCTCATTTCATAAATGAAATTAGGCCTCAAAGAGCATTAGTGACTTGCCCAGGGTCACACAGCTAACAAATGGCTGAGTCAGGAAGATAATAATCATAATCATAAACAACTATCACTTCTTATATAGCACCTAGTTTGTGCCAGGCATTATGCCAGTCACTTCCATGTAATGATTTTCCCCATCATGGTTTTGATACATCACAGGTCAGTATAAGAAATTAAATGGGAATTTGAGGGGAGTTCTGTGGAAGCCACAGATGACAAAGGTTAGCAGATGACACAGAAAAAGTTTAGAAATTCATAAATGCATAAAATATATATAGTTCATATAATATAACCTATGACCAAATTCTTTTTTTAATTTATTTTTTTATTTTTAGTTTACAACACTCAGTTCCACAAGTTGGAGTTCCAGACTTTCTCTCCCTCCTTCTCCTCCATCTCCCGCAAGACAGCATGTAATCCAAAATGGGTTCTACATATACCTTCACATTGAACTTATTTACATAATAGACCAGTTGTAAAGAAGAATTATAACCAATGGAATGAATCATGAGGAAGAAGAAACGAAACCAAAAAAGGAAGATAAAAAGAGAGAAAATAGTTTGCCTCAAGCTGCATTCAGACTCCATAATTCTTTCTCTGGACATGGATAGGCTTTTTTATCATGAGTCTTTTGGAACTGTGTTTGAACCTTACATTGATGAGGAGAGCCAAGTCTACCAAAGTTAGTCCTTACAGCTTCTGTGTGAAGAATTCACTATTTCACAAAAACTGCTGGGAAAACTGGAAAATAGTATGGCAGATATTGGGCATAGACCAATGTCTGATACTATATACCAAAATAAAGTCAAAATGGGTTCTTGACTTGGGAATATACTATAAGCAATTTGGAAAAGCAAGGAATAGTTTACCTGTCAGATTTATGGAGAAGGGAAAATTCATGACCAAACAAGAGACAGTGAGCATTACAAAATCCAAAATGGATAATTTTGATTATGTTAAATTAAAAAGGGTTTGTACAAACAAAGCCAATGCAACAAAGATTAGGAGGGAAGGAGAAAATTGGGAAAGAATCTTTACAACCAATGTCTCTGATAAAGGCTTCATATCTAAAATATACAGGGAGCTGAGTCAAATTTATAGGAATACAAGTCATTCCCCAATTGAGAAATGGTGCAAGGATATGAACAGGCCGTTTTCAGAGGAAGAAATTAAAGATATCTATATTCATATGAAAAAATGCTCTACATCCCTATTGATTAGAGAAATGCAAATCAAAACAACTCTTAGGTACCACATCTCTCCTGTTGGATTGTCTGACATGACAAAACAGGAAAATGATAAATGCTGGAGAGGATGTGGGAAAATTGGAACATTGTTACATTGTTGGTGGAGTTGTGAACTGATCAACTATTTTGGAGAGCAATTTGGAACTATGCCTAAAGGGCTATGAATATATGCATACCCTTTGGCCCAGCAACACCACTTCTAAGGCTGTATCCCAAAGAGATCACACAAGTGGGAAATGGACCAGTATGTATGAAAATATTTATAGCAGCTGTTTTTGTGGTGGCCAAGAATTGGAAATCAAGAGGATGCCTGTCAATTGGGGAATGGCTAAACAAATCATGGTATGTGAATGTAATGGAATACTATTGTGCTATAAGAAATGAGGAGCAGACAGACTTCATTATAACCCGGAAAGAAATTAGCTAATGCTGAGTGATGGGAGCAGAACCAGGAGAACATTATACAAGATTATGACCAAATTCTTAACTCAAATTTTACAATAAATTACTGTAAACACCCATAAAAGAAAAAAATCAGACTTTCTCTCTGGTAGGAAGGGCAGAGCCAAAAAATTTTATGTGGATTTTCCAGACGGCAAGGGTGCCACTAACCCCCACATTGTAGAAGATACAGCTACACTATCACATTTCCTCATAATGACCTTGGGTACTAGAGGACATTGTTGTCCTCATTTTACAGATGAGGAAACTGAGGCAAACAGAAGTTAAATGATTTGTCAAGGGTCAGATAGTAAGTGTCTGGGGCAGGTTCTGAACCACTCTTCCTGATTCTGAGTTGAGAGTTCTAGCTACTATGTGACCTAACTGCTTAAAATAAAGATATTAGAGGTTATCTATCAGCTACCTTCCAGTTCTAACATTCAGTGATTTCATGATGTTTCAAGCACTATATCAGAGAGATGGAAGAGATCCTTTGAGCATGACCCAGAGAGCCTTTGAAGTCCTTTTCATGTAGACGAGCACCTAATTCTAAAAACACCAGGTACAATGCAACAAGAATTCATTATTACAAAAATGAATTTCATTCTTTCTAAGTTTTGTAATGTGTATTTTTCCATCTAGGTGGAAGATAGGATGCAATACATTTTGTTGACAAGTTGCACTCTCGAATTCTATTCTTCCCTTTCCTTGACCTCTGTTAGCACCATCATTAAAATGGTTTCATGACCCTTAAGTGATTGGCTAGAGTTTGTATTTTAGTCTTTCTCTGTGTTTAGCTCAGAATATTCCTCTGGATCCATTCTTCTCCCTGCCATGTCTCTCCTTGATGATTTTCTTTTTCTTGTTTGCCTCCCATCATCGAAGATGTCATTTCCAATTAGAGGTTTGAATGTTCAATACCACAATGCTTCTTCTATCCATGATGTTATTTTAGATCTGTCTCTCAATAAGTCTCTTAGTCATCTCATCACCTCCCAGGACTCATATTTGTGAATTCCCTATTCTTCCCAGCCTTGTTGATTTCCACACCCAAGCAAATGCTTTCCCAGTTACTCTTAAATCTTGGAAAAGTTGGAAGTTCAGGTTATGTAATTTCCTGAGATGTTTCTTCCTCACTCACAGGGCCAGGAAGATAAAAGTTTCCAAGGAGATGAATATGAAAAAGTCTATCTGATACATGCTGATTTTTTGAAATAAGGATTTTTAAAAATTCTGCATTTCTGGTAAATAATTCAAGGGGAAGAGACTAGTAAGAATTTCCATACCTAATTCTTTTCTAGTAATTGACTGACAAGTTTTTATCAAGCACTATGTGCTAAGTGCTGTCCTGAGTCCTGTAACAGATATGGGATAAATAATATTGTAAATTTAACTAGGATGGAGCAAATGGGGTTTTGTACCTGGATACCTTAATTTAGAAGGTCTTCCTGGGGCACACTTCCTTTATCCCAGACCCAGCCCTTGTGGCTCTTTATCCTACTCTCCTGCCCATTTCACCCCAGGCACAAAAATTCGTGGGTTATGTCTCTTAATCTTAATTCTAATATGCCTCCCCTTTGTTTGGAAACTGAGTGTCTTCAGCTTGCCCAGGCTAGAAGTACAACACCCACTCACAGACTTGATCCCAATGCTAATTGGTAAAGCTTTAATATGCTCTATTTTTTCTAACCTAGGCAGATTTACCTCTCCTTGGACAACTTGGTGACCCTTCATTCCTGAGGACTTACTATGTTATGATCAGACTTTGTGTGCCATCTAACGAGCTTTATTTAATCTTACTGCAGTTCAGAATTCCTGAACTAAAGTGATCCATCAACCTCAGCCTCCCCTAGTAGTAGGTGTGATAAGCATGTACCCCTACACTTGGCATAATAATGTACATTACCAAAATTCCTTGAAGCTAAGAAGTGTTATCATCTTTAGGATCAACATTCAATACTCATTTTCTAAACACCAACTTTGTTCTACTAGGCAATGTGCTGGCTGCTAGCCAGATACACACAAGCATCAATAAGGTGTGATGCCTACCCTACAAGAGTTCACAGTGTAATAGACGATTACTTGAAGAATTCACAAATAGAGAACATGTAAATGCTAAATTGTATGGTATGGGAGAAGAGCAGTTCAAAGAAAAGGAAGATGATTTGAGGCTGATATGGATTGGAGAAATTAGGACTGGAGACTTCAAAGACAATAGCCAGGAAAACTAGATCCAGAATAATTCTCTTTGAAAAAGGATCTGGATTAATGCTTTATATGAAATACATTCATTGGGTCTGTAAGGCCCATCTTACTATCTTCTCTTTCATTGTTTGCTATTTAGACACTAAATATTCACTCACAGATTTTAAGCTAGAAAGAGATTGCATAGCTTCAGTCAATGTAAGTACGAAATGTTGTTTGTCCTTTATTCTCAAAGAGGACCATTAGAAGGAGATGTCATGATTTGCAAGTGAATTGGATTTAAGTGAGGGAGGGCTGTGCAAAGTCACCAGCCTCACTCTCTCCTCTACAGCCAGCTGGGTCCAGTGGTAAGATATAGGTCAGGATGGCTCCAGATGTAATGGGGGGGCCTTGGACTTTTTAAGCTAAGGTCTTTCCTAGGTCCCAGTTTGTCTGAGGTAACACTCTTTCAGTGATTAAGGGTAGGTAAAAAGGAGGCAAAGAATGGCCTCTTTTACCTAGTAAAAAAAAATCAGTCAGGGAAGGGAAGAACCTCAGGGTTTCTGGCCAAAGCAGAAACAATTGTTATTTATACTCACTCTGAGTCATAAGAATCCAAACAATGACCAAGAGAGGCTTGGTCTGGGGCCTATTGTTGGCCAATCAATGAGAGCCAGAGTAATTTGGGTTTAAGGCATCATCCATAAAAAAGAAATCTAGCCTTTAAACCCCAAGATATCTTGTTAGTTTTCAGTGATAAAAACTTATATTCCTTTGGGCAGAGCACCTGCAGGTAAAGTTATGATTCCCTATATGGACAGAGGGGGAGGAAGGAAAGGAGGAAAAAGAGGGAAGAAGGGAAGGAAGGAAGGAGGAGCTGCATTGCCCAATGGGAATTAGACAGTTGGGTCCCCAGTAGGACAGCTACTACTACTCACGGGTTGTTGTTTGTCCTTTGTTTTTGAAGAGGGCCATGACATCAGGAAGGAGATGTCATGACTTGCAAGTGAATTGGATTTAAGTCAGGAAGGTCCATGCAAATTTACCAGCCTCACTCTCTTCTCTGCAGCCATTTAGGTCTAGATCAGGATGACTGGAGATGGATGCATAAGTACCTGATAATGTTCACTAGAAAATACTATCTCATCGAGCTCTCTGAGTAAGACTCCCAAGCTCTGTAGGGAATGGCCCACAAGTATTACTCAGAAGTTCATTTTGATAGGCTAAAAAGTAGAAAAAATAATGTCTGCAATATGTATGTATATATATATGTGTGTGTGTATACACACACTCACACACACACACACACACACACACACACACACATATATATGTATATATATGTACGTATGTGTGTGTAAGGCATTCTGAATTTGAGGCTTGGCTCCGCTCCTAAATATATGACCTTAAGAAAGTCCCTTATATTCTATGAACTTCTACTCCCTCATCTTCAAAATGAGAGGAATGGACTACATGATCCCTTATGTTCCACTCTAAAGTGATCTGATTTATGCAGTAGCTTTCCTCCAATGGCCTTAGGGTTCTCTGCATATTTTCCCTTGTTTTACCATAAATGGGAATAGATATTAATTTGCCTAAAGTAGCATAACCAAGTCCCAGAAAAGTTAAGGGATGTTCATGAGCTCATACAGTGATTCAGCTCCCAGGCTGGGAGTTGAACTCGGATCCCTGTCTTTCATTCCTGTGTGATATCTTCCAGGTTTTGCTGGGTTGTGAACATTTGTGTTGGTAAAGAGCTTTGAGGCATTTGGAAGGAAGTCAACATATAAATGCAAAGACCTGTTGTAAGACTGAAACACCCCACCCCCCAGACTCTTGGCAAGCCTAAAACCACTTGGAAGCAATTAGTGGCTGACTGTCGGTAGATTTTGTGGGGGATCAAAGAATTCATTGGAAAGTGACTGGGGAGTTAAAAGGCCACCAGTGACTTCAGTGCAAAGCATGCAGTGATTGTGAAACTCTTAAGAGAGTTTTTTAATGTTATACACAGTGGAGAAAGGGATGGACTTGATTCTATTCACCAGAACTAACTCCAGCTGACATGCAGATTATTATGTCTTTCTTGTGTTTCCAATGGCTTCCATTATGGAATTCTCACCCCACTACTTGTGTGGTGGCCCTATCCCCACTCAGAGCTTTTTCTATACAATCCAGCTCTGATATTGCCATACCTAGTTACAAAAAGGCACCACACTATTATTCACAAAGTAAATGAGATGGGGAAGAAGTAAATGGGTTTTTACTACTTCCCTACCCTTACCAATCTACTCTAGAGAGTATAAGCCCTTTGAGGGCAAAGATGGTTTGACTTTTACTGATTTTGCATCCTGTTTCCTAGCATCTAGGGATAGGGCCTGGAACTATGATTTCATTGGTATTATTAACTGCCAGATAAGCAAACTTTTAGTATTAGTGTGGGTCAGCAAATTCCTTTTAACTTTTAGTATTAAGAGTTTAAGTGCTTAGAGCACTGATAAGTTTGATAATTTGTCCAGGGTCACACAGTCGGTATTTATCAGAAATGTGACTTGAACCCAGATCTGCCTGGCTCAGAGACAAGTCCTCTCTCCCACTAGATGATGCACCCTCTCACAAATGTCTAGCACAAAGTAAAGGCTTATTCGTATTTTTAAAAAATTGAATTGATGAAGTGGGAAATAGATTAATGCTAGCCTGGTAGCCCATGTTCTGGGATCTAGTCCTGAGTCTGAAATTAACTAGATTAATGACCTTAATCATCTCACCTCTCGATCCTCAGTGACCTCATCTATAAAACACGATGACTGGCTGATCTAATTGGCCTCCGACAGCTCTTGTCCAGAGGTAGACTGGCACAATGGAAAGAAAGCTGAACTTGGAATCAAACTATCTGGATTCAGCTACTGGCTCTCCTGCTTATTAATCTGTGTGATTTAAAGCACATCTCTTCACCTCACTAGATCTCGGTTTCTTCATCTGTCGAAATGAGAGGGATGGACTAGATGTTCTGTGTAGTCCCTTTCATATCTAACTGCTTAATTCTGTACTTCATCTCCCCATTTTACAGATGAGGAAACTGAGGCTGAGGTCCTAACACAAGCCAAGGTTGAACAGCCACTGGAGGTCGGGTTTCAAAGCCAAGTTTCCCCACTGTCAGCTTTTATTCTTTGTGCCATGCGGTGACTTTCTCAAAAGTTTGAGAAGAGACAGGGAGGGGGAAGGAGGGAGAAAAGGAGGCCATCTATGTCTACTTCCCTGCCCACCTGAATGCATTGAAGTTTTAGAGAGAAGAAGGAAGTCAGCGAGACGAGCCAAGACGCCTAAATTCAAAACAGTCTTGATTTTTTACTCTTCAGGAAGGTATTTCAGGAAAGACAGTCCTTTTCAGACACTGTCTCCCATAGGTAATTGTGAACTTCTCAGCAACTGTTGTCTTTTTCTTGTCACTTTCCCCATAGACAGTATAATTAAGACGAAGATCCCAATGTTCCTTACACTTAACTGTTCTTTGTTCTCTTTGTTCCTCAAATTACCATGTGATTTGTTACTTCCCACTCTACCTGTTACCTAACCTGATCTACCCCCCTTTTAACATTACCTTGAATTAACCTTCCCCCTTGAATCTCTGTCCAGATTATTTTTCTCCCCCATTGGGTTTAATACTAGTACCAAATCTGAAGAAGAAATAGAAAAGTAAGACGGAACAGAGTCCACAGTGGGGAGGTAGAAAAACCCCTAAATACTGCTCAAATTGGAAGACCCATGCCCCCAAACCTACTGCCTGCCCATATTCTGCAACCTTTGGGAAAAAAAAAAAAACTTCAGGTTCTGTTGTCAGAGGCAATTGCCATTAATCATGGGATCAACCCAGACTCAATGTGTGTGTGTGTGTGTGTGTGTGTGTGTGTGTGGTGTGCGTGTGTGCGTGTGTGTGTGTGTGTGTGTGTGTGTGTGTGTGTGTGTGTGTGTGTGTGTGTGTGTGTGTGTGTGTGTGTGTGTGCCTAAGAACTCAAGTATAGCCCAAAGCTTTGGACTTTCATCTGGACCCAAATAGCACCATGAAAAAGGATAGTCACACACAAAAAGGTATCCAGGTAACCAGAGTCTTTAAAGCATCACTGCTTTGGCACAAAGATGTCATAGAACTCTCTTGTTCTTCTTCCTATCAATATAGATTTAGAGGCACAGCCTAATAGCCAGTTAAGGGACTAGCAGCTCAGAGTCCTGAACTTTCTTTGATTTTTTTTTTAATGTCTTTGATGCACCAGCTGCTACCTTTCTACTTATCAGCTCAATTTCCCTCCTTCCCTGGTTGTAGTAAATCCTGAAATAGCTATAAAGGCCATAAGGAGGCAGTGTGGTATAGTGTTTTTATTTCAAAAGACTTGGGTTCTAAACCTGGCTATTTAATATACTAGAAAGGCAATTCATAAAGTCAGATTTGGAAGAAACTTAATGGGCCATCTAATATAATCTCCTCTCCCCAACAGGGAGTCCCACTACAACATCCCTAACCGTGTGAGAGGCAAGTGAGTTCTCTGACATTGGGAGTTTGGGTTGATTCCATGATAAGTGGCATCTGCCTCCTTGACAACAGTCTGATCTTCCCTTTTCAGAGGTTCCAGGGCCCTAGAAGACAGTAGGTTTGAGGGTCTTCCACAGAACTCACTGCCTTCTCAAATTTCACTTTTGTAAAGTTCTGATTGCCAAAAAGTTTTCCCTAACATTAAGTCAACTGGAATCTACTTGTGCAACTTTAAAATCTTCCTCCTCTTTGTTTTGCCCTCTGTGGGAAAGCATGGTCCCACTTTCATACGACAACCTTTCAAATAATGGAAGCCCCTGTCTTCGCTTCTGTTCCCTGGGCTAAGCATGGCCAGTTCTTACAAGTAGTGACATGGTTTCATTTCTCATCTTCGTCTTCTTTTTTTCCCCAAATTTGACACCTAGAACTGAACACAAATTTATAAATTAGTCTCAATTTATGTTACATTCAATTTTATTTCCTGTAAAATGGGTGGGAGTGGGGAGGTAATAGTGATTGCATTGCCTTATGGGTTGAGATTAGAGTAAGCATCAAATGCAATATTATGTGAGAAGAATCACAATTTCCAAAATAAAGCTAACAGTTCCATCCTAATACGTCCTAGTCAGACTACATCTGGTATATTGTATCCAATTCTGAGTGCCATGTTTTGACAGGGAAATTCATAGGCAAGAGTGAGTCCAGATGAAGGCGACCAAGACTAGGAGGAGAGTGGAGACCATATCATACAAATATTAATTGAAAAAACTGAGGATGCTCAACCTGGGGAGGAAAAGACTTAGGGAAGGTATGATACCTATCTTTAAGAATTTGAAGAGCTGTCACATGGATGAGGGATTGTTCTCCTTAGCCCTTGAGGATACAATGAGTGTCTGGCACAGGTTGCAAAAATACAGATTTCAATTGGAGATAAGGAAAATCTTCCCAACAATTTTTAATTGTCCCAAATGCAAACTGATGAAATGGTATTTCTAACTATCATTATAATGAAAAAAAAAAAAGTCTTGACAGTGATTGGTTAAACCATCAAATTTTAAAATCATAGGCTTAGTACTAGAAATGACTTCAAAGGTTATGGAATACAATTTCTGCATTTTGCAGATGAAGAAAATAAGTCATGGAGAAATTATATGATACAGGAAGCACATGGGAAGTCAGGATTCAAATTCAGGTCATAGAATCGTAGACTGAGATCTGGAAGTGAACATGGAAGCTACTAAGTCAGCTCCCTTCATTTTATAGATGGGGAAACTGAAATAGGCAAAGGTTAAGGGACTTGCTTAGGGTCACACAGATAGTAAATGTCTGAGGTAAGATTCGAATTCAGGGTTTTGTGACTCCAAGTCCTGTGCTCTATCCACTGCACTACCTGTCTACCTCTATCATGACTCTTAGTTCAGTCCTCTTTCCAGTATGTCAGAGTCTTAAAAAGAGCATATCTTTTCTGAGGTCAAAGTGGGCACATTTTATAAGGGTTTTGGCAACATGGATTTTCCTAGAGAGGGTGTTTATGTGTGGGTGTTTGTGTATGATGTATTTTTGAATGGAGAAATCTGGCATGAACTGGGATTTTAAAAGAACTATGAAGGTTTTGTTTAGGGGCCAAGAATAGTACATATAATGTGAGTGATTTGGGAAAAGGACTAGGTCTGGAAGTAGGCAAGGTAGTAAGCATGTGATCCTTAAAAATAGCTACTTATTATTTTAAGACCACACCCAAATGTTGAGCGGGGTTTTTGCCTACCTAATAAAGCTGGAATTTCTTTTTTGCTCATTTCTTTTTTATTATATCTTTAAGCTTCTTCCTAGTAGTGGGGTCAGGATAGGACCAGACAAATAGCCCAGCTGATGGCCCTCACTGCAGTCTAATAATTGGATTGGCTGCAGGGCTGCTGTCCATAGTGATAAAATTTAAGTATATAAATAGCTTGAAGAAAAAAAATAGATCTTAGAGAGCAATAGCCTGCAACCCCATAACTCAGCAGAAGAGACTGAGCCAGAAGGAGGTGTGGCTCAGACCAAGGCAGGACCTCAGTGCCAAGCAGGAGAATAGTACCTATGGAACCACAATAAAAAGAACCAGACTCCTGGGAAGCTGCATGAGTCAGATACAATGTCACCCTCCTGGCACTCCGTGAATCTTGGCTTCCTAATCTCTAGTAGATTCCCTAGACTCTGAATTCTATGTTTGACAGCTGATTCACTACCTCATCTCAGCCTTTGGTAGCTTGGTGCCCTTCAAACACTCTTGTAACCAAATAAGTTTAACTTTCAAATGATACCTATTTCCCTTCCCACTTGCTTCTCCTACTTGAGGCAAGGAAAAGAAAAAACAAAACTCTCCCTACAGTTTTTGTAATTACTGACATTTTTCAGCTCTTGTTTGTTTAGGACAAGATAAAGAAAATCAGTTAATAGAGTTATAGGACTTTCTATCTATCTATATCTGGAATAGACCTCAAGAGCCATTTAATCCAACCCTATCATTTTACAAACAAGGAAACTGAGGTACACAGAGGTCATGCCATTTAAGTTTATGCAATTGGTAGAGAGCAGACCCAAGATTCCAACACAGGTCCTCTGACTCCATACTGGCTCCCAGAATGGATTTTCAAATACTGGAAAGGTAGGTCAGTGATGAGGAATCAATAAGATCTAAAGATCAGAACACAGGCTGAAGTAGAGGTAGAGAAGAAACTGGACACCCAAATGTACATCTGAGCTTGAACAAAAGGAGGAAATACCTCATTTGCCCCACTCAGTGAGGTGAGTTTTGGTATCCTTTAAAAAGTGGTTATTTGATACTAAACCTGCCCATTTTCTTCTGAATCAACTTCACTCACTCCAGTCACTTACTGGATTTCCCAAATGGGAAAAAAGAGACATCTAAAAAGATAGGTTTCTAATTGCTTTGGCTCTCTATCCTTAATATTTCTTCATTCAGTAGTTTCCCTTGAATTCTGAAGAACAGAAGGCTTAGTAGGAGATGTGTTCACTCTCTCCAAATATCTGAAGGGCTTATGTCAAGGAAACATACTCCTTTTGTGTTATCTCCAAAAAGCAGCACTAGGACCAAATGGGTAGAAGTAAAAGGGAGAGAAATTTTTGTTTATATTGCAATTAATAGAGCTGTAGCTGTTGGGCAGTGGAAGATGCAGTCCCTACAAGGAAATGAGATCATCAGAATTAAACAAAGGCCAGATGACTCTTTTAAGGATGCTGTCGATTTCTAATATGGTAGATTAGGGATTTAGATTGGGCAATCTACAGCTGTACCAATAGAACTGACCTGAGTTCTATATCTCACTGGCTGTGTGATTTGGAGCTACATGTTTTACATCTCTGATGCTATTTTCTCATCTGTAAAATATGGGAAATAAGTGATGCTTGCAATACCTAGCTCACAGGATTGTCATGGAGGCCAAATGAGATAATTAATGCAAAGTCCATTGGCAGTCAACCAAGCACTGTGCTAAGTGATGGGAATACAAAGAAAGGCAAAACAAGCAAACAAAATCGTCCCTACTCTGGAGAAGCTCACATCTATCAAATATAATGTTACTGATGCTGAGAATGATGGTGATGATATCAATGGTTATGAAAAAAGATGATGACTCTCCTATTCATCTAAGCCAAATCAAGAAGCATTTATTGAATTGATCCAGACATTGCTTTCCCATGTCATTTAAGTGGTTCCTAAAGCTGCATTATCCATTCCAACCAGAAGGTTCATTTTGAGAATTATTTTTTTTATTGGCTAATGTGGGAGGACCATTACCCTAAGGCCTTGCTCCATCTCAGTCAGTCAGTCAATAAACATTTATTAAGTACCCACTATGTGCCAGGTACTATACATGTAGGCTAGACTAGTTTTTCCTTAAAGGTCTAAAATTGTCCTTAGGATTTTATTCTTTAGGTGATTAAGATCTGAGTCATTGACTTACTTTCCTGGTTTCCCACATGCAAAAACAGTCAGGATAGGAGGACGAGAAGTCTACTTCTCAGTTTTATGACCATAGACTTAAAATACGACCAACACCAGCACCAAAAAGCTGTGCTCCACTGAATCAAGGCTACATCTCAAATAAGCATCACTTCCCTGCTCTAAATGCCCCTATTTTTCTAAGATTATGTAAACTTCCTTTTACTGATTTTTAGATTGATTATGTGTCTCATTTTATTCCAGTCTCAAACCTAAATGGGTACGAGCAATAATAATAAGAACAAAGTAGCAATTGTATAATGCTTTAAAGTTTGCAAAGCACTTTACAAATATTACCTCATTTGATACTTACAACAATGCTGGGAGGTAGGTATTATCATTAACATTATGCAATTGAGGAAACAGAAGGGTTAGGTGACTTTGCTAGGATCACACAGTAAGTGTCTGAGGTCATATTTGAACTCAGATCTTCCTTACTCCAGGTTCCATGCTCTATCCGGTGCTCCCTAGCTGCCTATATACCAGCCTGGAATGAGCCATTTAAAGTCTATGAAGAAACACGAGATGAGACTGAGCAACCTAATTCATTTGAGTATGTTCAGATGATGGTATGAACGTGCACCTCATCGACAACCTCTTATCTGTAATTATATTTCTTTTATTTCCTGTCTTAAAATTTAAAGCATTTTGTAATTCAGTTGTTGTCCTTTAAAATCTAAGATAAATGTTTTTGTTTTCTGAAAGGCCAGAAGTCCTTTAAACTCTTGGTACATATGTCTTACTGCTTCAAACCAGGTTCATTTCATGATTGCTTCCCAAAAAGCCCAGTTCAATCAACATCTAGGAGAGCGCTCTATTCCAAGCTGGATGATGGGTCAACAATCTTCTATCTTTTACAGATTAGCATGAACAAATCCAGGAACAGTTGGAAAGGTGTCACTCATTCATTTGACAAGAGCATCTCTCTGGAAGTTTGATCGTATTTGAAAATCTATCAGAGTGGGAGCATGAGTCTGAGTCAGTGTTAATGGGGGAGATACAGAGGAATTGGAGCCCCAGAATCTAGTAGATAGTAATACTACACATGAAGTTACTCACAAGGGTGAGTCAATGCTTCTTGCCCAGAATTCTATATAAGCTGTAAACTATTCTTACATGCAAACATAAACCTTGCCTACTGGAACTCCCACCAACATTCTGTAACTATGCTGGCATTTGGGGCTCAGACTTTCTGTATGATGGCAATGAAAGGAAAAAGAGCTATACCTCTAAGCTAGAATATACTGGAAACAGAACTGAATTTGAAGTAACAGACTTAGGATTTAACCCCTGCTTTGTTATCTTTGTAACCTTAGGGACATTATATCACCTCCCTGGGCCTTAGTTTCCTCATCAAGCGTTGGCCAAGATGACCTAGAATGTTTCCTCCAAGTGGTGATGCCCTCCCTTTCATAGCTGGAAATGGGAACAAATGACCAGAATTTTTATTTTTAAAATGTGTTTTTCTCTTGTCCAGAGAAGAAGAGAAGGACAGAATAACTGCATATGTGACTGATTTTTATCTCACTCTATTGACATTAAATGGGGAGAGGTCACAATTATTTGTGTATGGAAAGAAAAAGCTGTGGGCAGCTAGAAGTGAATTCATTCTAAGTCATGATTACCAGAGAATCACTAGATAGCCAAAGGAGGCAGGTAGGAGTGTGCTTTAAGCTCACCTAAGTCAGAACAATGTGAAAATCTTGACAAGAGAAATAGGTGAAAGCAGAGATCAAGTCAAATAGACTGGAAAGCTGGAAAGAGTTGGATCATGCTGTACTATGGCTGGAAGGTGAGTTTCACTAATTAAAGTTATTCTGAAGTTTTTTGGTAGGGCGTGGTGGTGGTAAATAAATTTAAAGAGATAGCTAGGCATGGAGATGTGTCCCTCTTTTAATGAACTTTAAGGTGTTTGATCTTTTGAATATCTCAAGGTCTGTCTTCAACATGGAGCATACAAGGCATTGAATTTAAAATCAGGGGACACTGGACTAAATCCCAGCTTTTCTTCTTAGTTTAAAATAACCTCAGGCTTAAGCGCTCCAAGCCTCAATTTCCCCCTCTGTAACATTAGTGAATTGGACTAGTTATTTTTTCAGACATGGGTATTGCCAATGAAAAGCAAAGGATTTAGGAGATGAAGCATGCAAGGAATAGTAGTTAAAAAGATCAGTATTGTGGGATGATAGACTATATGAAAGGGAGTAAGGGCTAAAAAGACTAAAATGTAGGAAGGGTCCATGTTGTAAAGGACATTAAAAGCCAAAAAGAGAATTTGATATCTGATCCTGGAGTTAATAGGGACCCACTGTAGCTTATTGAACTGGGAAAGGGTGAGGGGAATGTGACATAGTGAGATTACTCTCACTAAGGAAGATCACTTTGGAAACTGAGTAGAAAGACTTGAGGTGGGGAGACCAATCAGAAGGTTAGAACAGTAATGTAGGCATGAAGTGATAATGGCAGGCACCAGTTTCCAAAACTAACATCAGTAAAAGAATATTCATCTATGGTGTGTATGGTTGTTTCCTTTTCTAAATCTTCAGATCATTAAACCTTTTGAATCTTCAGATCTTTGCTTCTTTGTGTAGCCATTTGTTTAAAATTCCTTAAACTAACCAGGCAGAATCCTTGTTACTGCCACCCACCTACTTTCACACTCTCCTACCTTTCATGAATTTGACATCTAACACATAGAGAAGTTCAACCAAGTAGTTGAGTCAGCTGCCAAAGATGCCAAGGCTGAGATAGTGTGAACACACAAACAAGTTGGAGAAAACAAACAATGGAGTCGATGTAGCTGGACTATGTTCTCAATAGTAGACTTGAGCTTTATGCTCCTTCCCAAAACTGGTCTTCTTAGCCTATAAGAAACTGTGGCATGGTAACTGGGTTGGAGATCTGATTTTGAACTGAAACGCATATCTTGACTAAGAGAAGCTGTGTGATTTTATGGGCATAAACATAAACAAGTTGGCAGATAATTGTTTTGGAGTCCTATCCAGTATTACCCTCTATGAGTTTCTCTGGTTACCCTGGGTTTCTTGTCCCTCAGAACTAATTCCAGGAAGGCATAATCTGTCTAGACATTCCCTAGAAAAATGATTCCCATTATAAGGAGAAGTAGATCCCATTAGTCCTTGTATGTTCGTGGGAAGGAAGAAGAAAAAGGAAATCCAGGCTGAGCTTATGATATTAGGAAGTGGACAATGATGAACCCTAGCCTCAGAGTCAACTGTTTAAAGCTCTTGTCTGAGTGCTTCTTTGAGAATTTCCTTACTTTAAATCTCAAGGAACAAAATTCAGGAAATAGTAAGGAATCCTTAAGAAACAATTGTTGTGTGTAGAGACTGAAGGATTGTTTGTCATTTACCACTCTGAAAGCCTCTGAGCCCATGAGGTGTTATCTACAACTCTATGAAACATGAGATAGAACAGTTTGTCATCCACACAATTCATTCTAAAAAACAGAGGCCATAATAGTACCTATTTATGTCAATACAACTGCCATAATTTTAGTGAGCTTAGCAGAGTCTGCCCTGATTTGGGATAGCAGATTTTACTTCACTAGATTTATGAAGCTGTTAAAAACCAAGTAAATAGCAGTGGTCTCTAACTTTCAAATAGAGCTGTGCAATACTTTAGAAACATATTAGAAAGTGATTTACATTTTTCTTTCCAAAACAGGTTGAGCTGACAAGAGTCAAGACGACAAATTTTTCTTGAGGTTCCATCCACTCTATGCCCAACACTATGCTAGTCTTATAAGCAATTCCAAAGAGGACAAGGAGTAGTTTCTTATCAAAGTAACACATAATTTCTGCCTGAGGAAATTGTCAAGTTTGATAAGAAGTGTATTTTTACGGTTCAATACAACAAATATTTAATAAGTACCTAATATGTGCAAAGCACTGTGCTAGCTTCTTGGGGACATAAAAGGATTATTATTAATAATGGCGGTGATGATGATGATGACGATAACAAAAACAAAAATAAAAATGTGGTCTCTCCCCTCATCTGTCAGTGCCAGTTAAAAACTGTCAGACAAAAAATACTATCAGACTTTTCTGGGAAAGACAGGCTTGAAAAAAATATGTTTCTCAATAATCCAATGCTAAACAAAAGATGTTTTGAAATTGCCACTATTCTATAGATTTGCCTTCAACTCTAATGTATCTCTGGTATTTCTTTGACTTTAATTTGGTACATGTCACGTTACCCTAACCTAAACTTCTTAGCACATTCTCTCTCTCTCTCTCTCTCTCTCTCTCTCTCTCTCTCTCTCTCTCTCCATATTTTGTGTATATATATATATATATATATATATATATATATGAATACACATATGTATATATAACACATACTGCATGAATACATATACACATACATGATTGTACATGTGCTTTTATATATATAATATAATATATATATACATACATATATAGGATCACAGTTTATATGAATAAAAATCCAGAATCGGAGAGGACCATAGAGATATCCCCTCCATTTTACAGATGCAAAAGCAGAAGCTCAAAGATGTTGTGACTCACTCAAGTTGACATAGGTAAGAAGCAAATTTGAATCCTATCAAGGACCTAGATTGAACTTACTAATGAACTACAGGACTCCTCTCTTCTTGGTATCTTTTACTCATAGTTCCCCTTATCATGCTCTTACAAATGAATGTCAAATATAGAATATCATTTACTTAGATTTATTTACTTGTTATTAAGGACCTGATATGTACATTATACACTATTAGACTCTAGGGTTATTAAGATGGATATGACCAAGACTTTGCCCTTAAAGAACCTGCATTTAATAGAGAGGAAAAGATATAGATAGATATCCATGTACATACATATACACAGGCATACATATATATACTCTCTTTCTCAACACCGTGATATATAGGAGCAGGTGTGTGTGTGTGTGTGTGTGTGTGTGTGTGTGTGTGTGTGTGTGTATTTTCAGCTCTTTCTATGGTGACAAAAAACTAAGGAAATGCCCATCAATTGAGAAATGGCTGAAGGACTTCTGGTATATGAGTATGATGGAATATTATTGTACTGAAAGAAAAAAGTAAATAGATTATTTCAAAGAGACAAAGAAAGGCTTTTGTACATAAGATTTTTACCTTTTTCTTAAAGCTTTTTTGGCTATAAGCCTAGCAGTTGTATAGTTCAGTCAAAGGCCACACATCATTTAGTAACATTTTTGTGTATAATTTCAAATTTCTTTCCAGAATTGTTGTACCCATCGTTTCCTGATATTTTCTTCTGAGGATTGTAATATGCTTTCCATTTGAATAAGGTGAGTTTGAGGGTAAACATTTTCATAAACACAGTCGTGATCCTATTAAAAAAATTACTGGCTCTTAAAATGTAGATGTGATTAAATAATTACATGAGATTTTATGCCTCATCAGGACACCGTATTATATAACTGCTAGGGAGCTTTCTCTTACTGCAAGAATACTCTCTGGGGAGTTCAAGACACCCAGAGATTTGAGGCTCATGTTATCATTTTGCATTGGAAATTGGCAAGTGGGGGCAATATTCTACATATAACCTTGGATTAGGATTAAAGCAAGCAGTCTTCTTAGATCTGTTCATTCATTTGACTAGTAAGGAGCTCAGGCTCTAATGTAACATAAAAAGTCCTAGACAAGAAGACAGAAGACATAATTTCTGTTCTGAATTAGCTATGTGGACTTGAGCTAACCATTTCCTTCCTTAGGGTAGGGTTTATTATCTTTGTGTGTTTGTGTGTCATGGAGCTCTTTATCAGTCTAGTGGTACCTCTGGCCTTCTCAAAATAATATTTTAAATGCAAAATAATACATAGGCTCACAAACCAGTATGTTGAAATACAATTGTTGAAATTTTTTTTAAAAAATAGCTCACAGGCCCCAAGTAAAGAATATTAGACTACCAGATGTATGAAATTTGAGCCATATTCTGCAGTAAGCCCACAAAATTTCCCAGTACAGAAGAATTATATTAAAATATAATTGAGAAATATTTAACAAAATAAATAAAAAACACAATGCAATATAGACAGTGTTAATTCATGGTTTTCTAAGTCAATATTTAGCCAGTGGAGACCCATTTCTATTTTATTTTTGACACCATTGCATTATATAATCATTAATCTGACTCCTGGTATGGTGATGTTTCAACAATCCAGCTAGCAGCTTTTGTGGGGGTGTAAAATCCACCAATAGCCAGCACCCAGAAAGCTACCAGCATGCTGCAAAAAGCACAGGTTCTTTTGATCTGCTTTAATAAGGAAAGCAAGGTTAAAGGAGTTGACAAGCTTACCTTAATTCAGCATACAAATATCATTCCCTTAGTTCAGGGGAAGAGACCAGCACACTGAACTTCAGAGCAAATTACAAACAAATTACAAACATCAACAGACAGACCAAATACAAATTCATAGTTACCAACATCTAGGTTCAGCCCGGGAGCTCAGAACAAGGGCTGGCCCAGAGTCACACATGCCACCACGGCTGTGGGTAAGAGAGCTCCAAAGAGGAAAAGGCCAACCCCTGGTTTTATATCTTTTTCAGTGTCAGGGGTGAGTCACACATGCAACTCACCCGTGTGACCTAAAATCGTCACAAAGAGGCGACTTAAGCCCACGTGGCCTAAGAGCCTCTGATGTCCCAAACCTATCACTTAAACTCATTTGTAAACTAGGCCCTCCCCTGAGTTAGCCCACCTTGGGCCCCACCTTAGTTACCAATCCATACCCACATAGGTTTTACACCTAATAGGGGTTTGGGCCTAGGGCTTAGCACTTAGTAAGACTCAATAAAATACACTGAATTACTCAAAATAAACAAAAGCCAAACTCTTCAAGGGCACTTGTTGAACTAAGTGCTAAGGAGCCCATTTTGCTTACCAACACACTCCACCTTTTATTCTAGGATACATAATCTAATCAGCCATGTATCCTAGAACATACATTGACATATTATACACTGTGATCCAATTACACAGGAAACTAAAACATCATTCACAACAAAGCAAAACATATCATTCAGTGACATTCTCAAATATTTGTTTATGATACAAACATGACCCACCCCTAGGTCCCAGCAAGATAATTTCTTCAATCATTTCCAAAATACTTGTTTACAATTCAAATGTCCACCCCTAGATCTTTATATCCATTACATAGGAAATGGGTGTCAATAATACCATAACAATAAAACAATACAGCAAGGATAGTGCAAAATAAGTACACAGAACAGTATCATCATTCACCCCCACTCAAACGATTGGGGCTCAGAATCTTGGGGTAAGGGGTGAAGGTCTGATTTTCCATAGCTTCTTCTTGCTGAAATTGGATGTAGAGCTGTCCCTGCCCAAAGAGTCCCACTTCCCCACAGCAGTGGTGGTGAGAGTGACTCTGGGTCAGCCCTTGTTCTCAGCTCCCGGGCTGAACCTAGATGTTGGTAAATATGAACTGTGTTGGGTCTGTCTGTTGATGTTTGTAATTTGTTTGTATTTTTCTCTGAAGTTGAGGGTGCTGGCTTTTTCCCCTGAACTAGGTGAATGATATTTGTGTGCTGAATTAAAGTAAGCTTGTCAAGCCTTTCACCTTGCTTTCCTTAGTTAAACAGATCAAAAGAACCTGTGCTGTTGGCAGCTTTCTGGGTGCTGGCTGTGGGTGGATCTTACACCCCCACAGAAGCTGCTAGCCTGATTGTTGAAACAGATGGGAAAAAGCAAGGTGCCACACAAAGAATGCACTAAAACCTTCCCATGAATTTCTCACTATGTCAGGACTATGCTAAGTACTGATTACATTGATATTTCTACCTAGCTCTATCACTACTCAGAATATTTAAGGAAGTGCTGGGAAGAGGGGGAAAAAGTTGTTCTGTCTATGACTAAACAAGCCTATATTTTGATGACAAAAGAGGGCTCAAGAGTAGACACCAGGGTAGGGCATACTCATATGACAGGACTAGTAGATGTATTTTCCTTGTGTTATGCTTATGGAGATTGTGACATATTGTCTAGTTATCTAAGTTCATTGTCCATGGGTTTGTGCTGCTCTAAAGCCTAGAATAGGGGAGGCTTAGTGAGGATGAATATGTATTTCAGATTTAGCCTAGAGCTTCCCGTACAATCTGATTGTATCATTCATTCACCCACACAGCTACATACCAGTAACTCTGCTGCGTGCTGAGGATACAAAGGTAGGTAGGTAGGTAGGTAGGTAGAAAGAAAGAAAGAAAAAAAGAAAGAAAGAGGGGAAGAAGAAAAGAAAGAAAGAAAAAAAAGAAAGAAAGAAAGAAAGAAAGAAAGAAAGAAAGAAAGAAAGAGAGAAAGAAAGAGGGGAGGGAGGAAAGAAACAGTCCTTGCCAGGAAGGAACTTGGTACTGTTTGGGGGAAAGAAGGAATATTAAGAAGAATCAACAAGGACATGGTCAAGTAAATACAAAATATGTACAAAGCTGTGTGTGTGTGTGTGTGTGTGTGTGTGTGTGTGTATTGGTAGATGTGTAATTTCTATGGGAAAGGGCTCTAGAAAATAGAGGGATCAGAATAGGCCTTATATAGACAGTTGATCTAAGCTTTAAAGGAAGGTAAGGATTCTACAAGGTGGAGGTGAGGAGGGTACATCCTCCAGGCATGTAAAAGAACCTATGAAAAGACATGGAGATGGGATATAATATGTCATTTATAGGAAAGAGCAAGTGAGCCAAGACTGTACCATATAGAGAAGAGAATAATGTATAATAATCATAGAAAAGAAGGATGGAGCCAGACCAAAAAGATTTTAAATGTCACATGGGAGCTGCTGGAAATTTTAAAGTGGAGAACTCAAATGGATAAAACTGCATCCTGGAAACATCACTTTTGCAACTGTATGGAAGATGTCTTAGAGAGGAAAGAGAGAAGCCTGTAGCCAGGGACACCAATTCCAAGGCCAATGCAACAGTCAAGACAAGAGATGTTGAGAACCTGAACTAGGGTGGTAGCCATGTGAATAGAGAAAAGGGAAGAGATTTGAGGGATATTGTGAATTTGGAATCAACAAGACTTGGTAAATGATAGACTGGGGGCCAAAGGGAGAGTAGCAAGTTGACAATGAGGTTACAGACCTAGATGAGTGGAAGAATACTGCTAGCCTCAGCAGAAATAGAAAACTTTGGAATAGAATTGGGTTGCAGGAGTATAGTGTTAATGTGATTAAAGATCTTCTCAGCCCATTTAATGGGACTCAGGTAGAGCTAGTTAAGGGAAGCTTGATTAGGGGAGGCTTACTTGTAGGAAAGCCCACACCCTTTTCCTGATTAGGTACTAAGCCCTAGGTCCACACCCTTTTGAGGATTAGATGTGAAGCCCTCAGGCCATAAAATGAGTGTATATGTATACCCTGAAGGTAGCCTTAAAGCAGCAGTGGTGGCGGTGGCGGCAGCACGGGCGGAGGAGGAGGAGGAGGAGGAGGAGAGAACTGGGAGGACTGAGAGAGAGGACTGCAGAAACACAGAAATGGAAAGACAGAGAGATGCAGAGACAGGAAGAGGGAGAACTGGAAGGGCTTTCAGAACCATGGGAGGAGAGGACACAGGCAAACAAATAGTTAGGCACTAGCAGAGGGGAAAGTTACAGGATGGCCAACCTGTATTTGTGATATTGTGTTTTAATTTCCTTGCTGTTACATTGAAGTGAACTTACTGATTTTGGGATACAATTGTTGCTGTCAAATTGAAACTATTGGTTTTGGAATTTGATCGTCTGGCATCTGAATAAATGTTTTGCTTCTTCTGCCTTCTATATAGAGTCTCATATTTTGTGAGTCCAAATGATACAGACATAATCATGTTCACCATCGATATCATGAATCTTGCCTTACTGATACAGGGTGGGAGCAAAGAAATCATTACACTTTTGGACATGATGAGTTTGAGATATTTATAGAGCTTCTTGTTGAGTGTGTCCAACAAGCAGTTGGCATGTGAGATGAGCCCATAAGAGTGAGTAGGGGTGGAAATACAGATCTGATAGTGATCTCATGGAATTGATAGCTAAATCCAAGGAAGTGATATGATCACCAATAGAAGGACAAAGCATAGGAACAAAAGAGAAGAGAGACCAGGATAGAGCTTTAAAGTATGTATATCCACAGCAATGAATACATATATAATTTATATCTATTATATATTATACTATATTCTATAACATATTTACATATAATTCATATTATATATGTTATACATACATAATTTACATATTATATGTATATTTTATATAAATTATGCACATATACATATATATATATGTACATGTATATGTATTCATATGTATTACAGCTAGGTAGAACTTTGGGCCTGAAGTCAGGAAGACAAGTTCAAATCCAGCCTCAGATACTAGTTGTCACTTACTTCTGTCTGCCTCAGTTTTCTGTATATTGTAATCTATTGTGACCTGTAAAACAGGAATAATAATGGTACCTCTCTCCCAGGGCTGCTGTAAGGATAATATGCGATGACATTCGTAAAGTGTATTGCAAACCTTAAAGCTCTATAAAAAGGTTAGTCAGTAAGAGGAGGAAGAGGAGGAGGAGGAGGAGGAGGAATACCAGAATGTAAGCTTCTATGTCCTTTTTCAGTCTTTGTTTTGTCATGCACATAGTAGGTGCTTAACAATCTTTGGTCAAATTGAATTTGCTTATAAATGATAATTTTAGAATCATAAGGCATTGTGTATTTCCAGACTGCTTTTGAAGTGAAGCCAAGGAGAAGGCCAGGAAGAAAAGAGTAGAATAAAGGGAGGAGGGATAGGAGAGGGAGGGAGGGAGAGCACTTCCTTTTTTTAAAGGATATTTTGAATTCTCTGGCTTAGAGAAAAGATACCTTTTCTTTTTTCAGCAATGCCAGTGTAGGAGACAGTAAGTGAGCTTCTTTCCCAAGAGACAAGGAAAGCCCAAACCCATCTAATAAAATTGCATCATGGACAAACCCTAGCCAAGGAGTTTCCTAGGCTCAAATTTCTAAAATTTCCATCCAAATCAGCCATACTTTTCCAGCAGCAATTTTTTGCCAGTGAAGTCAGTGTTATTTCAAAAAGGAAACGATATCAGCCATTTTTTGAGGGTTTGTGGATCTTAACATTTTCTGTCCCACTTGGGAACTATTTTTTTCATACCTAACTTTTCTTAAGAACTAAGATCCACATTTGTCACACCAATAATAGCCATTCTGTACTTCCCTCCCCCCATATCATCTAATATTCAATGCATTTATTTTTGAGGATGAAATCACTAGCCTGAAGGAAGAAAAAACACAGAAGTGGAAAAATCAGTAAAATTTTAAAGGATGTCCTTTCTTATATTTCTATGGCTCTGGGGAACAGTCTTTTCATGATGAGAAATGAAAGAAAGCAAAACCCAGAAACACAGTTTCTTAGAACAGCAACAACAACAACAAAAAAGAAAGCATTTTATAAATACCTCCTTGGTCCTAGTGGATTTATTTGATTGGAGAAAAGGAGAAAAACTCAAAGTGAATTACTTGCTAGTATTACAATCAGCCTAACAATAGTTAACATTGAATTTATACATATGTGAATTGGCATACTGATTTTATATAAATATAATATTTATGTGTGTGGGTTTGTACATTGCACGTAAGTTTTTGTCACAGAAAGAGAGCATAACTAATTGGACAGAGTTCTGGAGTTGGATTCAGGAATATGTTGGTTTAAAGCCTGGCTGCAATACTTACCAATTATGTCTACATATGTAAAGTGCTTCAACTGCCTGAGACTCAGTTTTCTGAGACTATAGTTTCCCCCCTGTAATATGGGGATAAGCATAACTGTTGTTCCTGCTTCACAAAGTTATCATGAGGATCAAATGAGATCATATTTGTAAAGCATCAACTCAGTGTCTTAAAGATTCATAGAGATCCTCTGACCTTCAAATGTTAATAAGATGCTATAGCTCATGCTGTAATTTATGAGAAATCCCCCACCCATATGTGAACAGTGAAGGGGAGGATAGGTAGAGGAAACTTCTAGCTGGAGATAAGAGATGACCAAGGAGGGGAATACTCCCAAATGCCCCAGTTTTATTACAGCTCTGCATTTATCATTATTTTGCACACCACTCATTTTGTATTAGCATATGGTATCTTGCTTTGATATTTATCTGTCTTATCCTTTAAGACAATGAGCATTTACAGTTTTTTGTATCAATAGTAACTCACACGATACCCTAAACATAGAAGATGCTCCCTTTTGGATGAAACTAAAAATGATCATGATGGGGATGAAAATTATGCAGATAAGAAAGATAAAAAGATGTGGAGAATAACAATAAAGGTGATGACAATGATATTTCTCCACCTATCGTGCATGTTCCTAGGTCTCGTTTCACTCCTGACTGTGCTTCTCTGACTCGACGGACTTTATCATCATGATTTGGCTGTCTTCTCATTCTAGGACCTCCCTCAGGATCTGGGCTCTTGACCTGGAATATTTCTCTGCCATGTTGGCCCCCTTTTCCCATTAGTGTTTTCTTTCAGGGCCTCCAGGACAGGCCCTTCAGGCCTCCCCTCCCAAATGTGCTTCTGACTGACTCTCTAGATTTTGTCAACACCCCTCCTCCACCACAGGTATCCTCTCCCTCACCTCCTCTTTGGGACTCCCTTTTATGTGTTGACTTCTCCCCTTGGAATTTAAGGTCCCTAGGGGCAAGAACTATCTTTTCTTTTTCTCTTATATTTGTATCTGCAGAGCTTAACACAGTGCCTGGCACATAGTTAGGACTTAATAAATGCTTGTTGTCTGGACAACCTGTCTACCTACCTTCCTGATCTGTCTAAATGACAATGGTTAGTAGGAACTGTGAGTATGGTTTGGAAGAGATGCTCATTGAGATCCCTTCAACCTCACTAACTGTGGGTCCAGTATTTTTAGATATGGACAAATGAAGAAGTCAGTAGAGCACTGGCCTACAACCCAGAATACCCGAGTTCAAGTTCCAGCTTCGTTACTAAATAGCTGTGAGACATTGAACAAGTTTCTTCTGTCCATATCAACTTCCTCTTCTAGAAAATGGAAATAATATTTGTTATTTTCCTCTCATGTCAAAGAAATATTACAAGGAGTTAACATGTATAAATTGCATATCTCTCATTATGCATATATATACACATACATATGTATATAAATCTATACATACATACACACATACATGTGTATATGTGTGTGTATAAACACACACACACATGCACACTATATTAGGAAGGCAGAATTTATGATTTCAAAGAGAATCTCATATGTGCCTAAAAGGTCCGGAACTGCAGGATATAAGGAATTCTCTAGGCAGAAGGCAGGAGAACTAAAGCATGTATTTACACTCCACAATAACAAGCCCACAAACCAGCGTCCCCATTTTGATATTTTCATCAAAAGCTTCCAGGCCCAATAAGTCCGCCTTATAAGAGTAACCAGGAGGCCACAGAGAAGCGAGATGGTATAAGGCAAAATCGTATACATGCTTCCCCTCTACAGTAAGAAGATTACCCACTAGCCTCTAGTCAGCTCTGCTACCCGCAGCTCAGCTTCGGCTGTAGGTGTCTCTGGCTCCAACCGGAAAAGGAAAGGAGGATCTTCAAGCTGTCCTCTCCCCTCTTATAGAGTTTTTGACATCATCAAGCACCGCCTGAACGACCAGGGCCGATTGGTTCTTGACTTGGCCCCTCCCCCAGCGTAGACCACGTTAACACACCTCCCCTCAGCCAGTGCCATGACTCATCACACAGGAAGCTCTGGTCCTGCCCCGGAAGAGCAAGCCCCAGCATCCAGGGAAGCTCAACGAGGCGAGCTGAGTCATTCAAAGAAAACAAAGTCCATTCTGGCTACACTCCACCCCTCACAATGTTCTAGGATGCACAATCCAATCATAATTCAAATTAAATTATATATCCTAGAACATTGTGATCCAATTATGCAGGAAACTAAAATATATCATTCACAATAAAGCAAAACATATCATTCAGTGACATTCCCAAATATTGGTTTACGATTCAAATGTGATCCACCCCTAGATCCCAGCCAGATAATCTCTTCAATCAATCATCTCAAAGTAATTATTAATAATTCAAATGTCCACCCCTAGATCTTCGTATCCATTACATAGGATCAATAATATCATAACAATAAAACAATATAGCAAGGATAACACAAAATAAGTACACAGAATACTATCATCATCCCCCCCTCAAACAATTGGGGCTCAAAATCTTGGGGTAAGGGGTGAAGGTCTCATTTTCCATAGCTTCTTCTTGCTGAAATTGAATGTAGAGGTGTCCCTGCCCCAAAGAGTCCAATTCCAGAGTTCAGTTCTTTAGTGAGCTGGCAGGAATTCCAAGAATGCTACGTGCTTAGGTAGTCACCGGAAACTGCAGGGTGCTTAAACCTGCAGGAGACAGAACTAGCGACAAGGTTAACTAAAACAGAGAACAAAAAGAGTAGGCAAGTGTGGGCTATTATCCTTCAAATAAAATCATCTCCAGTTTAGTTGAAATTTCAGTTATGCAGAGATCCAATATCAGAGCCAAACTCAGATGGGAAATGTTTCTTTTTAAACAGAACACAATGAGGAAACTAAGCCAAGAAGATTCTACCCTAGATGGAGACCAGGATTGTCCTCCCAGCCTTTCCCCAGATGTACAAGGGAAACCAGGAGGATCCCATCCTAGATAGACTAGGATTGTCCTCCCAGCCTTTCCCCAGATGTACAAGGGAAACCAGGAGGATCCCATCCTAGATAGACTAGGATTGTCCTCCCAGACTTTCCCCAGATTTACAAGCTTTCATCCGTTAATCACACAAAGTCACCTTCCCTCTGAGTGGCTTGTGTCAATTACCAGCATCAGCCATACCTGTGGGGTCTGTGAATCTAATATTATACCCCTATTCACGGTAAAATATATGGTTCAGGGGCACGATTTGGTAATTATCTTCCCCTGAATAGACAACTGTTACAGTGTTGTTCTTCCCATGGGCTATGACTTCTGCAGCCTTTGGAATATCATCTGGCTTCCGTTTTATCCATACCTTAGCTCCCAACTTTATTCTATCAATGGAGCAAGCCCCTTTTGCCCCTCTAGTAGTTATTCTGGGAGGAGGGTCAGTTTTCACAAAGAGTATTTTTTCACAGGGGATAATAATCACTTGAACTATCCTATCATTCCTACCAAATTGTACAGGTTTTTCACCCAAATTCTGGAGTGTCACAACAATTTCTTTTTGATAATTCGAATCTATCACTCCAGCCAATACATGTACTCCTTGAGCTGCTAATCCTGGTTTAGGTAATATCCGTCCAAAATGATTCTTGGGGATTCTCATACATACTCCAGTAGGGGTTTTTCTTATCTCTTTCCTATTCAACCTAAAATTCTCTATACAATGTAAATCATATCCTGCCGAACCAGGTGTTCCTGGACATGGTAGGGGGACATCTTCCCTCACAGTCCAAAATTCAATATTTTGGATCTCACGTGTTTGCTATTCTCTAATCTGCAAATTTGGGGTCATCATTCTGGCTAGAGGTGTACTCCCCCCTAAGGGCCTATTATTCAAATTACGTAAGGCAATAGACAAATTATCCTTCCAATGTAGATATGAATTATTAGAGCTTAATTTTCTCAGCTGTTCTTTCAACAATCCATTCATTCTTTCAATCAGCCCAGATGCTTGTGGGTAATATGGAATATGATATATCCATTCTATATTATTCAACACACAATATCTTTTCACTTCTTTGCCCTTGAAATGTGACCCATTGTCACTTTGAATCTGCATTGGGGTTCCATAGTATAAACTTACAATATCTAGGGTTTTACAGGTGTTTTTCTGAGTTGCATCCTTATAAGGACAAGCCACTAGGACACCTGAATAGGTGTCAACACACGTACATACATATTTACATCCTTTATCCTGGGGTAGTGGGCCAATATAATCTGTCTGCCAAATTTGGGCTGGAACTTTTCCCCTTGCTATTTCTCCAGTTACTATCCTAGGAAGAGTTCGTTCTTTTTCTAATTGGCATATACAACACCCCTCTGTTATTTGTTTTAACAACGCATGAGAGATACTGATACCTCGATCTTGTGCCCATCGGTGGGTGGCCTGGACCCCTAAATGGCCAGCAGTCTGGTGGACCCATCTCGCTAAGGCTAAGTCATCAGTTGGAGTTGGAGTAGGGACAATACATTCAGTGGCAATCTTTGCTAGTCGATCCGCATGTGCATTGTACTCACGCTCTGGTGTGGTCAGGGTCGCGTGAGCATCAACATGAAAAACTGACAAATCCATAACCAAAGACATGTCCCATATATTTTCCCATAACTCTTTACCCCAAACTTGTTTGCCATGAATCTCCCAATTCTCATTCCTCCATATAGGCATCCAAGTAGCTAATCCATTAGCTACCGCCCATGAATCAGTAAATATATGACACTGTCCTCCCTTCTCCATTCTGATGGCCTGATGTACTGCCATCAGTTCAGCATATTGGCTACTTCCCCCTATCCCAGAACTTTCCAGAGTTCACCTAGTATAGGGGTTATAGGCTACTGCTTTCTAATGTCTCTTCTGTCCTAAATATTTTGCTGTCCCGTCAGTAAACCAAGCGTGTTTCTTCTGTTCTACACTTAGTCCGTCATACCCATTATTCCATTTCACTAAGGATGACACCATCTGTTGCTTAGATTCAATGGGTTTTTCATTTCTCTCAGTGCCAATGTTCGCCACCGATTCATGTAAAGCAGAAACTCCACTTTTGCCTGCTCTGGACCTATTCTGAATATACCACTTCCATTTGACTATGCTCGCCTCTTGTGCATGTCCAATTCTGTGAGAAGCTGGGGTACTCATTACCCAAGTCATAATTGGAATTCCAGGCCTTAATATCACTTCATGACCCAGGGTTAGTTGCTCAGTTTCTACTAAAGCCCAATATGCAGCTAACAGCTGCTTCTCAAAAGGTGTATACTGCACTCCAGATGAGGGCAGTTTCCTTGACCAAAAGCCTAAAGGTACACTTCAGCTCTGTTGTTTCTGCCACAGACTCCAATTTGCATAGTCATCTTGTACAGTCACTTGTAACTCCACTGGCCCATTTTGCATAGGCCATAAGTCCAGAGCTAATTGTATAGCAGCCTTTGCTTCCTCAAAAGCTCTACTTTGTTCAAGGCCCCAATCGAATTCATATTTCTTTCTGGTGACTTTATACAAGGGTTTTAAAATCTGTCCCAAATGTGGGATGTGGTGTCTCCAATAACCAAATAGCCCTATGAACTTTTGGGCCTCTTTCTTATTAGTAGGGGTGGGAAAATCCTGAATTTTTTGTCGAGCTTGTGGGAGAATTTCTCGCAGTCCTCTATTCCACTGTATCCCCAAGAATTTTACAGTTTGAGCTGGCCCCTGAACCTTTGCGGGGTTGATTTCCCATCCTTTGCTTTTCATATGGTCAGTTAATAATGCTAAACTCTCCTCCACTTCTTTTATATTCTTTCCCTGTATCATGATGTCATCTATGTAATGTGTAAGCTGTACACCAGGTAGCTTCAATTCATCCAAATGCTCAGCTACAATCCTGAGGCAAATAGTTGGGCTATGAATATATCCTTGTGGCAGGCGTGTAAATGTATACTGTCGGCCTTGCCAAGTAAAAGCAAACTGGTTCCATTGCTTGGGGTCTATTGGGATCATAAAGAAGGCATTGGCCAAATCAATAACTGCATACCAAGTCCCTTCATGTTTTTGTATTCTCTCTATTAAAGTAACCGTGTCTGGAACAGCAGCATACAAGGGAGGAGTCACTTTGTTCAGCTGTCTATAATCTACTGTCATCCTCCATGTCCCATCTGACTTTCGGGCTGGCCAGACAGGGTTGTTCCATTGAGTAGTTGTAGGGACTAACACTCCTGCCTCAACTCATTCTCTTATAGTGTTGGCAATTTCATCTTGCCCACCTGGCACATGATATTGCCTCAAAGTAATTACTTCAGAAGGTTCGGGCAAAGTGATTGGATCCATCTTGATTTTCCCCACTAAGACTGCATTAATGCCTATTTTCCTCACAGCAAATTGGTATTTCCCTTCAGGTAAATTTAAGGTCATACCCTTCAAAATGTCTATTCCAATGATGTATTCAGAAATAGGCACAATAACCACACTATATTCTTTCTTGGGCAACTGTCCAATTTTCATCATCAATTTAACTTGTCTGGCTGATATTTCAGTCCCTCCTAGTCCTGTGATGGTAATAGGAGTTCCATGGCTGAATTTGTCTGGATTCCCATAGATAAGGGTGGCCTCAGCCCCAGTGTCTATTAATGCCCTAGTTACTGTACTTGACCCATTTTTCCAATATATGGTCAAGTTAATGTGAGGTCTGCAATCCAGCTTACGTATTTCCTTAATTTGGGCTGGGGCCTGGCCTGTTTCCTAGTATTCCCTGGCATGTGATTCACTTGGGTATAAAGGTTCACCATCTGTAGCATTTGCAGGAGCAGTTCTTATTTCCCTATCTCTCCTGTTATCGAGTCCTTTATCTCGGTACATCCTGTACAATTCATTGGTTGGAATGCCATCTATCATTTCAAAACCTACCCCTGCTCTCAATAGAGCAGTGAACATTTCTTTTCTTGTCACTCCATTTTGGCGCCAAGTTTGCTGGCTGTTCACCCTTCTCTCTCGAGGAGATCTGTCCCTTCCCCAGTCTCCTAAGTCATGTAACTGTAAAATCTTATTTATCACCTCTGTAAGATGGCTCCCTACTTCCCCAAGTAACAGATTCAAAATTAATTGTTTATAAGCAGGGGGAGCTGTCCTAATGATTAAATTCCTATGAGGGATTCCTATGGGATCATTGTAATATTTGTCTGCAGTTCCTGTCATAATAGCAGTCTTCATTACCTCCTCCTTCAGTCTCATGATACAATCTTTAAGTGAATACCAGGGTCTGTGCTCAGTGGGCCACATAGAATCATTAGTATATCTCTTATTGCATCCTGCAGCAGCTAATGCCAACAGAGTAGTCCTGCTAGCATCATCTCCTCGCTGATGATGTTCCCTAAAAGCTTGCTGAACTAGAGGATTGTGGCTGATACCTATGAATCTCATACAGTCCCTCTTATCTACTAATATTCCACCGGCCCCTTGATCACTGAGCCTTACCATCCAAGATATTAATGGTTCTCCTACTCTTTGGCTGAATCTACTCAAAATATCTGCGACCTCTTGTGGTGAGAAATCTTCCTGAAATTCCCTCGTAACTAAATTGCCACCTCTGGTTTCTGTCCTCCTCCTCTCTACGGGACGAACGCTTGTCTGAGTATTTAACCATCTCCCATTCTCTGTGCGAGGGATGTCCTGAACCCTAGTAGCGTTTTCTGTCTCAGCCCCTAACACTGTCTCACTTTCCCCCCACTCGCTTCCCCTGCCACCATGGCAAGGACAAAGCAGGCAGTCAGGCTTGGTGTGGGCTGAGTTGGGATGCACTCTTGGCTTATTTGGCCTCCTGTTGCTCCTAGCCACATTAATAGAAAAGTTCTCATCTGGGTCAGCGGGTTCTTGAGCAGCAATTTGTTCTCCTGCTATCTGAGATTCCCGTTCTTGCTATGGGGTAGGAGTGCCCCCATCTCTTTCACTTAATCTCAATCTTTCATATACTAGCCAGTAGGCTGATAACACTATCCAGCTTTGCCTAGATAGTGATGCCCCTGACTGAATCCCAACCTCTTGTAAACACCTTTCCAAATCCTTAGGATCTCCTCTCTGTAGCCTTGGTTCCCAGTTTTCACAGGGTCCGGCTTTTTTAGCCAATTCCTTTGCTAAGGAGGAATAAAATGGATCCTCCCACCCTGGGATATTCATCTCTTCCTCTGAAGTTCTTCTGCTTCTGAACAGAGATCTTATATCTAGCGATCCCATCCACCTCGTCGCCAAATATATTAGGAAGGCAGAATTTATGATTTCAAAGAGAATCTCATATGTGCCTAAAAGGTCCGGAACCGCAGGATATAAGGAATTCTCTAGGCAGAAGGCAGGAGAACTAAAGCATGTATTTACACTCCACAATAACAAGCCCACAAACCAGCGTCCCCATTTTGATATTTTCATCAAAAGCTTCCAGGCCCAATAAGTCCGCCTTATAAGAGTAACCAGGAGGCCACAGAGAAGCGAGATGGTATAAGGCAAAATCGTATACATGCTTCCCCTCTACGGTAAGAAGATTACCCACTAGCCTCTAGTCAGCTCTGCTACCGGCAGCTCAGCTTCGGCTGTAGGTGTCTCTGGCTCCAACCGGAAAAGGAAAGGAGGATCTTCAAGCTGTCCTCTCCCCTCTTATAGAGTTTTTGACATCATCAAGCGCCGCCTGAACGACCAGGGCCGATTGGTTCTTGACTTGGCCCCTCCCCCAGCGTAGACCACGTTAACACACCTCCCCTCAGCCAGTGCCATGACTCATCACACAGGAAGCTCTGGTCCTGCCCCGGAAGAGCAAGCCCCAGCATCCAGGGAAGCTCAACGAGGCGAGCTGAGTCATTCAAAGAAAACAAAGTCCATTCTGGCTACACACACACATATTTTTCCCAGACCTGTGGAAAATGTCTCATCTGTGTAAGGCTCTCTCACTAAGCACTCTCACTCCACAAATTCAGATAAACTCTCATTCTATGGTTTGTAGTCTTAAAGAATTATCTGGGACTGAGTAATTGAAAGATAATCAGTGCATGTCAAAGATAGAACTTGTACCTAGTTGTCCTGACTTAGAGGTTTGTTCAGTACTCACCAGGTCACACTCTCTCTCTTTCACATACATATGCACACACACACACACACACACACACACACACACACACACACACATACACATACAAACAACTTTAGTATCTTAATTCCAATGCTGTCCAATTTTCCTTTACTTTTCCTTTACTCTCTTCCATGTGCTCCATGTCCCAGTGACACTGGCCTCCTTGATCTTCTTTGTATCTGATACTCCATCTCCAGACTCCCTGCATTTCACTGGCTGCCCCCCATACCTAATAGGTTCTCTTCCCTCATCTCTTTCTCCTGGATTTCCTGGCTTCTTTCAAGACTTGGTTTGAATCTTATCTTATGCAGGAGGTGCATCTTCCATCTTCTCAGAGCTAATGCTTTCCCTCTGAGATTATGTCCCATTCAGACTAAATGTAGGTAGACAGACAAACAGACAGACAGATAGATAGATAGATAGATAGATAGATAGATAGATAGATAGAGATATGGATGTAGATATAGGGAAATAGGTATTTAGATAGACAGATAGATAGATAGATGGATAGATAGATAGATAGTTCTAGACAGGTAATAGAGAGATAGAGAGAGAAATAGATATTTCGATAGACAGATAGATAGATAGATAGATAGATAGATAGATAGATAGTTCTAGACAGGTAATAGAGAGATAGGGAGAGAAATAGATATTTAGATAGACAGAAAGATAGAGAGATGATAAATAGAGAGAGATGTAGATGTAGAGAAACAGATAGATAGATAGATAGATAGATAGATAGATAGATAGATAGATGTTTGAATGTTATCTCTTCCATTAGAATGGATCATGCTTTTTGGCCTTTTAAATTTTTTTTTAGATTCCCAATGCTAACCACAGTGTTTGGCATACAGTAGGTGCTTGATAGATGCTTGTCAACTGACATTTGTGTTTCCCTCTGAACCTCATCCTTATTATTGTCCTTGGACTTATTTATTTTAATAAAATGATGATGTTAGGTTTACAGATGATGGTGTAAGACAGACTTTCTGCCATCTCCTCTTCATACCATTGACACAGTGAATAATCTTTCTTAGAGATAGAGTTGATCCTGTCACTTCTCTACTCAGAACTCTTCAGTGGTTTTCTAGTGCCTAACAAATAAAGTTCAAAGTCCTTTGACAGACAGTCAAAGCCTTCCACAATCCAGTCCTATTCTAGCTTTCTACAATGATCTCATATGATTCCTCAACATGAAATCTATACTATAATGTAAGTGAACTAATCTCTGCCCTTGGATATGCCCTAGTTTTGCCCCCTGTGTAATGTTCATTTTCAACTTCTATCCTATAACATGATTAATATAACATATTAGTGTGACTACCATATTATATTATTAATATAACACATGACATGACATGATGTGATATATGAAAAGTATCAATGTTACATATAGTTATGTGTTTTCTCTGACCTCTCCCTCACAAACACACTGGACTATAAAAGTCATGAGGTCAGAGACTGTATATAAACTTTATATGCAGCCCAGCACCTAGAACAGTTCTCTGTGACATTAAAAAAAACAACAACAATGTTATTCAACAAATGAATGAAAGATTTCATAAACATCTAGACTTACATTGATGGGCTAGATCTATAGATCTATAGATGTCACAAGTCACCTAGCCTCAATTCATTTTCCTTGCCTCAACTCCATATTGAGATGTAAGCTAGTAAATACTAGGTAAATTGATCCAAACTTCTAGCCAAAAGTGGATTCGTTTGGGGTGAATTTCTGGTTTATAATGTAATGTCTTTGAGGGCAGGAACTATCTTTACATTTGTATTTGTTACTCTTTTAGTTTAGAACATTCCTTATATTGGCCACATGAGGCCCACATGTCAGAGGCACTAACAAATAAAGTTCAAAGTCCTTTGACAGACAGTCAAGGCCTTTCATAATCTAGTCCTATTCTAGCTTTCTTCAATGATCTCATAAGATTCCTCAACATGAAATCTATACTAGAAATCTGTACCAGGAATAGTACTTACCAGATGGTAGTCAATATGTACAACAAGGAGTAGGAAATCAACTTTAAGAAAATCCAGGGTCTAGTCCACTCAGTCAAGTTTGGAGGAATATGTTGGGTGGGGAAAACCAATCCTGGGCACAGTCCAGAATAAGCTGCTGACTCCACAATATAAGAAACCCAGAGACTTATTGGACTCTTTAGGTTTCAGAAACCTTTGGAAATCCCCACCTGGATATTCTGATGGCCTCATTCACAGAATAACCCAAAAGTCTGTGTCTGGGGTCTAGAACAGGCATCATCCCTGAAAAATATAAAGCAGGCCATCCCGTAGTCCCATCCTTGGGCCTTTATGATCTTGCAAAGCCTATGTTTGTAGAAGTCTCTGTTATACTCATTCATCTAAGACATTAAAATTTTCAAAGGCATTTATATACTTAATTTTATATGACCCTTTAAGATTGACAAAACACTTTCCACATAACAATCCACCCCACATCCAACAAATTTCCTTTTTACAGGAAGGTCAAAGGATTGACTCACATAACCAGTAAGTTTCACCTTTAAGGTTTTGAACCCTGACTCCATATTCATCTTTCTGTCCTCTAATAAATTATCATATGTATATTTTTATCTGTGTCAGAGATTAGTATTTCATATACTTTGAATAACTGATAAATGTTGCTAGAAGGCTACTCACCATGTTACTTTTTGTTTAAGCTCTTCTAGTCTCCCCCAGGATGATGGCTAAATTTATGAATAGGTGACCACCTATTGATATTCTAGAGAAGGTTCCTGGGCTTTCCTTACATCCCAACCATATTCTCTGCTGGGGATTCCATCATTAGAGATAAGATGCTTCCTTTGAGATATTTCTCTATTCCCTGTTAAAAGCCCAAGGTGAAAATCCCAAGAAGAGGTAATATTTTTAGTAGCTGTCATCCTCTTACACCTTCACCTTATGTTGGCTGAGTTAATGGTAGCAAGGACTCATATTTCTATAGTTCTTTAAGACTGACAAGTTGTTCTCCTCCTAACAAGGCTGTGAGATAGGGAGTGAATTATGAGCTCCTTTGTCCCGATGAGATCATTGAGAGTCAGAGAGAAGTGATTCATCCAGCATCACATAGGTAGAAGTGCTAAAGCCTGGATTCAAACCTAAGTTTTCTGATTGCAAGAGCAATATGCTTTACTTTAACATGAAGAGGTATATCAAAATTTTCCTGAGTATTGGTTTTGATAGATAATAACAGAAACAGCACCTCCAAAAATATGTGAAATGGAAAGAACAGAGAGATAAGTCCACAGAAGGCATATTTTAATGGAATACCCTTTTTTCCTTAGGCCACTACTATATGAAAAGGGGGAAAATAGTCAGCTTCATTAAAGGTTGTATCCAAATGAACATAAATTCTCATGATTCCACTCAAATCCATTTCCTTATCTATAAAATGAGGGGTCTAGATGACCTGAAACATCCCTTTCAATTTAAAGAGATCTTGTATGGAAGATAAGTTCAGTGCTACAGTAATCTTAGAGCAACAGGGTCCCCAAGGTTTGGTTTAAGGAGTACTAAAGATCCTTTTAGGGGGTCTGTGAGTTCAAAATATCACAAAAATACAAAGAGATGTCTAATAGAATAAATGTCAACATAACCCACACAGAATATTAGAGAGGGGATCCTTGATAATTTTTAAGAGTATAAAGGGATCTTGATGACTAAAATGTACAAGAACTACTCATTTAGAGGGTTGATTTGATATTTGTATTTCTTCCAAAGCCAAGTAATTGCTTTCAGAGTTCAATTTGAAGTATGATAATGTCCCATAAAGATGAGGAAAAGGATTTGAAAGAAGGCATCTCCATTTTCCAGGTATTAGGTACAATCAAGTGTTCCATAATAGTGTTGATGATGATGGTGATGATGATGATAATGGTGATGGCGGTGATGATGATGATGATGATAACAATCATAAAATGGCTTCAATGTGGTAGGGGTATCTATAGAAGGAGAAGAGGAATATGACCTAATTCAATAGATTAGAAGATTGAAGAAAGTGAAGTAAAGGAAAAAGTAAAGATAAAATATAAAAGAATATTAGAACAAAATATGGCATAGTTAATAGAGAGCTTTAATGTCAGAGTTGAGAAGGGCTGGATTCAAATCCTGCCTCTGATACATGCTAGCTGTATGATCCTGACTAAATCACTTCACTTCTCAGACATCTAGGCAAATATTTAAGACTTTAAGTAGTAGTTAAGTTTCAAGTCTTCATTTATAGAGCAAATGTTCTGATGAGGATTTTCCTACATGGATGAAATCACAGATCCATTCTAAAAATTATCTACCGAAATTTTCAAAAGGCCTAGAAACTTGGTGAGATAAGATCCATGAATGGAATATGGCTTCAGGTAGGTAATATATTTAAAAGAAGCAGGATGGGAAAAGTGATAGAAGTAGGAGGTGAGAAACACATTTTAATTAAGAAGATATAGTCATGTGGTAAAATCCAATAATGGAGGAGGAGTGTGGTAGAGAATGTTTGTTTGGCAATGAAGAAATACAAATGAATAAGTGCTATTTTTCTCTGTAATATACTACAGAAAACCCAGAAAGAAAGAAAAAATAGAACATTTTAGAGAAAAGTAATATGCTTACCATGGAAACATAATAAAGTCATGATAGAAGACTTCTGGGTCAGAGCCAAGATGGAAGAGTGGAGGAAGCAATATAGCTGAGCTATATTATTAAGGCAAAATTCATGACCTTGAAGAAGCCTATGAGAATGCCTGAATGGTTCAGAATCACAGAATATAATGAATTCTCTAGGTAGAAGGCAGAGGAAAGTATAACATTTATTTAGACTCCAAAGGATCAGACCCAAGGACCAATGCCCCCAATTCAATATGGTGGCAACAACATTCCAAAACCAATAAGCCCACCTCACTATCATAACAAGGAGATTACAACAAAATATTATAGCAGCAAGCCAGACCATACTTGTACTTCCCCTCAATGCTAGGGCCTTCCTATAAGAAAATCACTAACAAATCCTAAGTTCCTGCTCAGCACTCTCTCTCCTGAGGCTCTGCTGACTCCAATTTCCAAAACTCCTTCTTGTGTTCAGCACTTTCTGTTATGTACACTCTAGAAGTTGGCCCTGGGCTCCTGAATCCTGCTGCTTTCTGTTTCTTGGTTTCTTCAGCTTCTCGCTTCTAGTCCTCTGCTTCTCAGTTTCTGCAGCTTCTGCTATTTCCAAGCTCTGTTCTCTCTTTTTATAGTCCTTAGCCATCATCTGATTGACTAGAACTCAGGCACATACCATTGGCTCTGGTCTTAGCAACTCCCCTTAGGGCTCTGAGGGCTTCCCACCTCTTTCAAACTCACAAACTAGTCTGCTAACCAGCCTGGGGTTTCATACCTAATTAGTGAAAGGGTGTGGGTCTCTCTCTAATCATGCATCTCTTTGTTGGCCCCACTTGAACCCTATTCAATGGGTGGGAAAGATCTTTTCACTTACTGATTGGCTTTACATGAGCCCTTCTAATATTGCCCTCCAAATAACTTTAAAATAGTGTTTCAAATAGAATTCTGGAGTGGAAGTGCCAACAAGGGGTCACAGTAAGATATTCTAGCCCAAAACACCTTAGGAGGTCAGAAGGAAAGATCACAGGGGTGGTGGCTGGCCCAGAGCCCATGCAGATGCAATATCAGTGGTGGGACTAGGTAGTGGCAATGAAAAAAGCAGCAGTTCCTATAGTTGTTAGGTCAGAGGTGAGAAGGGGATCAAACAAGTGGTCAAAAAGAGATTATAGGGGACTCCTGCTAGCACTGGACATGGGACTAGGATGCTGTTTGGAAACTCCATTGCCTATACCCACTTTTCAGTCACAATTCAAGGATAGAGAAAAGTACTTCTAGTTCCTGAGGAGCAGTATTCTTAGCCTCAGAGATCAGGGTCTCTGAGGAGCAGTATTTAAATCCTAAGGGGTCAAGGGACCTTAATCAGTAAGAAACAGAGCACAGACAAAGAAAAATGACAATACCTCTCCCAACGTCACATGACTTTGGAAGCACTGAAAATTTTCAAAGTCTCATAACTAGCTCTGAAAACATCAGTAAAAAAATAAAATCCAGAAGCCTGGGACAGGACTCACCTCTATCTTCATCCTGAGTACAAAGTCCAAATTTAATATAAAGTTCAAAGTCAGAAAATAAGCTGGAAAAAATGATCAAACACTAAAAAACAAATCTGAAAATAAAAACTACTATGGTGACAGAGAAGATCAAGATAAACTCAAGAGAAGACCATCCTGTCAAAATAGCTACAAACAAAGCCTCAAAGGAAAAAAAAAGTGAATTAGACACAAGTCCAGCAAGAATTCTTGGAAGAGCTAAAGAGTGATTTTCAAAATCGAGTGAGAGTAGTAGGGAAGAAAATGGGAAAAGAATTCAAAGCAATTCAAGAAAATTATGAAAAAGCAATTAACAGCTTGGCAAACATTGTACAATGATTAACTCTGATAGCATGATAGACTTAGCTATTCTCAGAAATGCAATGATCCAAGATAATCCTGAAAGACTCATGATGGAAAATGCTATCCACATCCAGAGAAAGAACTATAGAGTCTGAATGTAGATCAAAGCATAACTATTTTCACCTTTTTTTCTTTTCTTTTTTCATGGTTTTTCCCTTTTGTTCTGTTTCTTCATTCACAACATGACTCATGTAGAAATACATTTAACATGGTTGCACATGTATAACCTATATCAGATTGCTTGCCATCTTGGGGAGGGGGGTAGGGAAAGAGAGAATAATTCGGAACTCAAAACCTTATAAAAAATGAATGTTGAAAACTATCTTTACATATAATTGGAAAAAATACTATTTACAAAAAAATTAATTTACTTAGTGGTATACCAGTCAAATTACGAAAAAAATTATAAAGCCTAATAATAACAACAACATTTATCTGGAAAAATGAAATATCAGGCATGTCAAATGAATCAAGAAAAAATATGAAGGAAGTGGTCTAGCAGTATGAGATTTCAAACTAGATTACAAGTGGGAATTACAAAATGTGGACTACATTACAGTGGGAATCATCAAAACAATCTGGTATTGACTAAGAAATAGAGCTGTAAATCAGTGAAATAGAGTAAATACAATATACAGTAGTAAATGACCAAAGTAATCTAGTGTTTGATAAACCCAAAGATCCAAGTTTTGGGGGCAAGAATACATCATTTGACAAAAATTGCTGAGAAAATTGCAAAATGGTTTGGCAAAAATTAGTCATAGAGCAACATCTCACACTACATACAAAAAAAAGATGAAAATGGATAAATAATTTAGACATAAAGGGTGATATCATAAGTAAATTAGGGGAACATGGTAAAAGTTACCTGTTATATCTAGAGAGAAGGGAAGAGTTCATAACAAACTAGAGATACAAGGATTACAAGAAGTAAAATGGCTAATTTTAATTATATGAAATTAAAAAAGAAAACCAGTGTAGCCAAAATTAGAAAGAAAGCAGGAAATGGAGGGTTGGCAATTTATAGCAAATTTGTCTGATGGAGTCTTTATTTCTCAAATTTATAGGGTACTGAGTCAAATTTATAAAAAATAAGAGCTATTCTTCAATTGATAAATGAACAATGTGCATGACTAGACATTTTTCAAAAGAAGAAATCAAACTATCATTAATCAAATGAAAAAATGCTCTAAATCATTATTGATTAGAAAAGTACAAATTAAAACAACTCTGAAGTACCACCTCACACTTATCAGATTGGCTAAAATGACAGAAAAGGAAGAGAACAAATGCTGGAAGAGATGCAGAAAAATTGGGACAATAATGCATTGTTGATATATTTATGAACTGGTCCAATCATTCTGGAGAACAATTTGAAACTAGGTCCAAAGGGCTATAAAACTGTACATACTCTTTGGTTTAATAATACACTACTATGTCTATATCCCAAAGAAGCCAAAGAAAAAAGGAAAGCACCAATATATACTATATACAAGATATATATATATATACATATGAACTCTTTTTGTGGTGACAAAGAATAGGAAATTGAGAGACTGCCCATCAGTTGGGGGATAGCTGAACAAGCTAAGGTTTGTGATTATGACGGAATGTGATTGTGCTAAAAGAAATGATGAGCAAGATGGTTTGAGAAAAACCTGGGAAGACTTATGTGAACTGATGCAAAGTGAAGTGAGCAGAACAATTGTACACAATAACAGCAATATTGCAATGATGATCAACTGTGAACAACTTAGCTATTCTGATCAAGACAATCATCCAAGACAATTCCAGAGGATCCACCTCCAGAGAGAGAACTAATGAACTCTGAGTGCATATTGAAGCATTCTTTTTTCCCATTTTATTTTTTTTTTTTGCTTTTTGTGTGATTTTTGAAAATGGCTCACATAGAACTTTGTTTTTCATGACTTCACATTCATAATTGATATATTACTTGCCTTCCCAATGAATGGGAGAAAGGCAAGAGGGAGGGAGAGAATTTGGAATTCAATTTTTTAATGAATATTTTTGAAAAACTTTAAATATATTTGGGAAATACTTAATGAAATAGACAAAAACATAATTATATGAAGAATAAGTTTCTAATAATAAGAACATTCTCAAATGGAACCTACTACTTTAAAAGACAGCAGGTTTCTTCTCACTGGAGAGCTTCCAAAAGAGCCTAGGTATTGTGAAAGGGGGAATCTTTTTTAAGATATGGATTGGATTAGATGTCCGCTGAGGTCCCTTCCAACCCTAAAATTCTGTGATCACCCCAACCAGATAAGCATCTCTGCTGTTTTTTAAAGGGTCTACAAAGAAGGAGATTTGCAAGTTCCCTTGGTAACCTACTCTCCTGTCAATCAGTTCTCACAGTCAGGATATTCTCTTTGATGTGCAAAATAAAGCTTTCCTCTCTTAAGGATCACAAAACTCATTTTCTCCATTGGTTTTGTTCCATAGTAATGTAAGTGCATGGGTAACAAATAATATGCAGAAAAATATATTTTAAGTATAGGCCTTAAGAATATTGATGTCTAGAGAGGTAACAAGATAAAACACCCAGAATAGCCACCTTAGACTTGGAGTCAAACATTTTGAAAACACTTCTTATATCTTCTTTCATCTGCAAATTTAATATTTCTATCCAAACAATACAAAGGGAATTGAGCTTGTCAAGGATGATTGGTTTTCTATAGCCCAATCCTGTTATTTCCTGTGGTTCCATTAGCCTTGAAAAGTTGATGGATTTTGTTTCTTCTCCTCCAGATAGTTTTCCAGGCTTTCTTTTATCTGGCTACTCAAATTAGGTTTAGTGCATCATAATTATGCCATAATTACCAGGATCACATTTTTCTGTCACTGAGAATCAGCACCAATTTTGATTTTCTTCAATACTTTGACAGATGCCTGGCTTTCTATAGCTCTGTAAATAAGCACCAGTGTTTCTTGAAATGTACAGACAATTTCCCAGAGCCTCCACCGCTGTGCTAAATTCCCTATTTCATTTAAGTTAAGTATTTGTAAGATGTCTTCTATCTGTTTCCTATCAATGGTTTTACTGGAAATGATTTAGCTACTTTCTAACTACCCTTAGAGCTTTTTTTTCCTTCATTTTCATGGGGAGTCATCAGCTAGCACTTTCAATAATAATGAATAACAAGAACATTCTTTACCCCAGATTCCTTTTTTCTTTCTTTCATTCTTTTTTTTTTCTTTTGATTTTGGTAAAGGCTTTTCTGAGTCAGTCAATCAATCAAAAAGCAGCAAGGGGAGAGACCATATACAACTACAAACAAGTAGAAAATGTAGACATAATTAAAGCAAAATTATCATAAAGCAAGTTAGGGTGGAGAAGGGGAAAGTACTAGCTGCTTGGTGAACCAGAAAAGCCTCACCCTGGAGGTAGCATTGGTGCTGAATTTTGAAGGCAACTAAGGAGGTTTTGACACAAAGATGAGGAAGAACAGTATTCCAGGAATGGGAGATAGCCCATGCAAAAAAACTGAAGCCAGTGATGTTATTATATACAAGGAACATTAAATAGCCCATTTTGTCAGTGTGTATTAAGTCTAGAAAGGTAGGCTGGAGCCAGAGCGCGAAGATCTTTGAATGCCAAATGTAGGAGTTTGTATTTGTTCTCTAGAGAAAATAGGAAGCTGCTAGAATTGTTTGTCTACAAGGTGTTACAGTGGAAACCCATCTAGACTTGGAGTCAGCAAAAGCCGGGTTCAATTCTTGCCTTAGGCACCTACTAGATGACTCATCCTGGGTAAGTCACAACCTCTCAGTCTCAGTTTCCTCATCTGTAAAATTGAAAAAAAAATAGTAGTTATCTCATTGGGTTAGAGGCAACACCTGTAATGTTGCTCAGTTATTTCCAACTCTTTGTGAGAGCCCACTTGGGGTTTTCTTGGCAAAGATACTGGAGTAGTTTGCCATTTCTTTCTCCAGATCATTTTACTGATGAGGACACTGAGGCAAACAGGGTGAAGTGACTTGCCCAGATTCTTACACCTAGCAAATTCTGAGTCCTAGTATAAATCCAGGTATTCCTGATTCCATGCTGAGTGTTCTATCCACTGGGCCACCTTGCTGCCAAACACCTGTAAAGTACTTGTAATCGTTAAAGGGCTATATAAATGCTAAATATTTTAATATTGTTTTTCCTGTAGGGAAATGACCTGGTTGGATTTTACTTTAGGAATTTCCCTGCAGAAAATATATTGGAGAGAGGAGAGACTAGATGTAGAGAGACCAGTTAGGAGGCTACTACAACAGTCCAGATGTGAGGTGATGAGGGCCTGGACAATAAGTTATGGTAATAAGTAGCCTATTAGTAGAGGGAAGGGGATGATGCCCCATGCTATAGAAATAGAATTAACAAAACTTGGTGATTATTTGAATATGGAGGATGAAAGAATAAGAATAATCCTCGGGTAATTCTAGGATTTTGAACCTGACTGATGGGAAGGATTTTTGCCCTCAAACAGAAATAGGGAAAATTAAGAAGAGGGAAAGGTTTTGGGGAAAAAGTTAATGAATTCTGCTTTGGATATGTTAAGTTTGAATTCCAATAGGAAAAGTCCATAGGCAGTTGACTCTAGGGGAACTAGAGTTCAGGAGAGAGATTAGGGCTGGGTTAGTAGATATGGTAGTCTTCTGCATAGAAACGATAATTGAACTCTCCAGAGTTGATGAGACCACCAAAAGAGAGAGGGTGTAGGGACACTAAGCTTCATTGTATTCAGTGGCCTCTATGTGGCTTTAAAAAGTTAATGATCTCTCCTAGCTGGGATTTCTGGAAGCAGCTGGCTTGGGGAGAAAAGGATATAAGGATCTGAGCCACCAAAACTGGGATGAGGGAGGGGTGGGCTAGGACATTAAGAACAGACACAAAGACATTATTCAGGTCAAAATGAGGTGAACGCAACAGCCTATCCCATCAAGATGGCTTAATGGAACCATGCTGGTAGCCAGCAGCCAAGAAAACAGGAGTTAGTCAGAAATGCAGGGTGCCTCTGCAACATTATTAGGAATAAGACTAGGAATGTTTCCTTTTGTCTTTGAGTCCCTAGGACCTTGCCCATGCTTGGTGAATAATAAATCTTTGTTGAATTAGATTGCATGCTACTCAATAGCATGGTCTTGTGAATCTTTTCAAGTGGAGTCAAAGGATAGTGGAAGGTTTTGCCAGTTTTGTCCCACCCCTACCTTTGAGTATTAAAGGAGGAAAGCCCTGAGAATTGAGGATCAAATTAACTGTCTATCAAAATTCCCCTCCTTTTAGAATGTGTAATAAATTCTTATTAATAATAAAATGATAATATAATAATAAAATGATGTATATAACATTACATTCTAATATGATAATAATGATAAGACCTCACATTTCAATAGTGATTTCATATTTGCAAAGTGCTTTGCTCACAATGACTTAGAGATTAGTATGTATGCTATCATTATGATTCTCTCTTTTTTTTTTCAGATAAGGAAGCCAAGGCTAAAAGAATTTGAGTGACTGGTCCAAGGTCAGACAATTAACAAGTGACAAATTAGAACAAAAGAGCCAGGCTTGCTAACTACAAGGCTAGTATTTATCCATTGCAGCATGGGTGCCACTCAGTCAAGAAGCAATTACTAGGCACTTACCACCTGCGGGTCATTGTTCTAAACTTGCGTCCAAGACATTTTCCAGGTAACTTTTAATCTAAGGAGTAATTCATAAACTGGGAGGAGATGGGTTTGTTTGTTTGTTTGTTGTTTTGGTTTGGTTTTGTTCCGGGGATTCTACTCTTAGTAAGGTTACTTAGAGTCAATCTGTTAAAAGGGAATGTAGCAAAATGGATAAAAGGCTGAATTTAAAGTCCGGAAGATCTAGGTTCAAATTCTATCTCAGATCTGTCTCAGGCTAACTCTGTGACCTTGGGTAAGTAATTAATCTCTCTGGGCCTTGTTTTCCTGTAAATGAGAGGGTGGAACCAGGTGGCTTTTATACAGACACATTCTCCTCTAAATCTGTAACCCTGTTATCCTATGAGCCATATAGGGCAGGTAAGCTCTAGAAGGAGCTAAATTCTTGGGGGTACATCCAATCATACACTGTAATCAGGCAGATGCTCATCACAGGAGAGATTATAGTGGTATTGAACACAAGGGATTGATTTCCTGGTCCATTGATACAAGCTTTCATATTTCTAAACTGTTATTGGCTACTTAACTAGATGTCAAGATTTCTGGTAAACAGAACCATATGGAAGCAGTGGGGAGCACCACATGCCCCCTCAATACAGCATATGCACTGTCAGCGTAGGAAACAAGAATGCAAAGGCAAGGGAAACCAGCTGGCATCCTGGGGTCAGTGGCCTTGATCATGTCTATAGGGTGGTGATTGGGAGCATATACAAAAGACAGTATGAGTTTCACTGGTACTTATGATTTTTGGAGCATCATAAAGGTGCATTTCAGATGCTATATCAAATTGGAAATTTTACTGGAAAACTCAGAGACTATTCCAAACCCACAGAGCTATTAGCTCCTCCTGTTACTCACGCAAAAGTCATTGTGACTCACTATGGGTTCTTCCTTGGTGTTCAAACTAAAGGAAATTCTGTATTTCTGTGCTTTGAGAGAGTGGACACCTTTGAGAGACGCCAATGTTCTATTCTGTCTATGGACATTTAAACTCATCTGAGCCACCAAAACCAAGTGGTGGCAAGGGGTGTGAAGGGAAGTTAAGAACAGACACAAAGGTTGAAGTGAAGTGAACTGAACAGCCAATCCCAATAAAATGACTTAGAGAAACCATGCTGGTGACTGAGAAAGGGAGCTAGAAACATGAGACGATGACCAGAATCAGTTAGCATCAATACAAGAACTGCCTTTGATAATATGTGGTCCCAGGTTTTCAATGACCAGCGTGTAGCTGAAAGGGCCCTTCTCAGTGGTGTCCTTCCATAGATTGAGTATATGTGCAGAGTAACTACTCTTTTTTGAGCCATATTAGCTGTCATTTGAAGAATAATTCAAGGCCTGCCATGTACATTATCTGATTTTGAGCCTCAGAACAACCCTATGAAATTAATCTCATTTTATACTTAAGGAAGCAGAGGCTCAAGGAGATTTAGGAACCTATTCTTGGGCATACAACTAATATATTTGTGAGGCAGAATTCTAACTCAGGCCTTATTGACTCCAAATTCACTACTCTGTGCTGCACTGCTCATCAGCTGGTTTGCCCATGATGCAAAAAAAAAATGTCTAAAATCAGGTTTCAGTGTTCAAGTAAATTGGTATATGTGGACCCTTAATAAAAAATTCATTATGTCTTTTTCTTGACTTAATGTAAGAACCATAAAATACACCCCTAAATCAGTCAAGCTATTTTTGCAAATGGATGTTACGAATCTTTGAAAGTTTGGTAAATATGCCACCTGCCAATCCAAATCATTCACAAAAATGTTAAAACCACACAGTACCAACCACAGATCCCTGAGACATACCACAGGTGCCCTCCATCCAGGCTGCTGACAAACTACGAATGACTTTCAGTCTAGTTATTGAAAGTTCTCAATCCACCCAGATGTGTAATTGTGTAGCCCATATCTTGAGTTTGTCCACAAGAATAGCTTGAGAGTCTCATGGTGAATGGAAAATGCAGGACTTGGAGTCAGTGGACCTAAGACTGAATTCCAGCTCTTCTACTTATTCTCTCTGTGATCTTGAGCAAGTCACTTAACCTTACAAAATCTTGGTTTTCTTATTTGTAAAAATGATGGTACTAGACTGGAGAGTGTCCAAGTTTTTTTTTTTCCAGCTATAAATCTAGGGTCCTATGAACTAAGTTAAGGTATGTGTCAGCACTTCTCTCATCTAGTATGCTATTAAGATTGTTGGGGTTTTTTTTTTTTGAGATTATCCTGGCATGACCTGTTCTTGATGAAGCCATGCTGGCTTTTTTTAATCACTGTTTCTATTTCTAGATATTTAACCTTCTCTTTAATAAAATTTTCTAGAATTTTACTAAGAGCCAAAGTCAAAATTATTGCCCATAGTTTTCAGACTCCATTTTCTTTCTTTTGTTATTATTTTTCCCCCAGGCTAGGAAATCTGTCTTTTTCACGTTCTTTCTTATAACCTATTTAAATATACTCACTTAAAATATAAGGTACATATCAAACTATAGCTAGAATTCTTTCCTTTCCCAATTATACATTTTATGATGACCCCAGATCCCTTTATCCAGGGATTCCCATAATTTTCATCCTACTGATTTTTGTTCAGTGAGTTTTTGTTTGGTTATGGGTTGGTCTATGTGATTTATGAGGTCCCGTCCAACTCTGAGATTCTGTGATTCTTTCATGCTTTTGAATCCATACCTTGGATTTTGTTTCCACCATTACTAACGCAATTCCTCATTTCTACCAATTTGAATTATTGGGATAGCCTCCCACTGGAGTATCCTGTCTTAAGTCTCTCTTTCCTCCTATACTTTCATGCATAGGATAATAAGATTTAGAGGAAAAAATGGAACATAAAAGTCATCTAGTTCAAATACTTCATTTTACAGAAGAAGAAATGAAAATCTAGAAAGGATATGACTTGCCCAAGGCAAAATAGGTAGCAAGTAGTAGGGATATGGCCTAGGTCACCTGACTAAATATAGTATTTTTCTTATGGGATTAATTTTCCACACACATGTACATATCCAATCATCAGCAATTTATTCAAGACTCCCTTGGCTCACTCTTTGATGGGGAGTTACAATCTTCACCTCCTATAACCTTTCCCTTTGCTATGAGCTACAGAACTCTTTTCAGCTAGAGTGGTATAAGTATTTTTTTCATCAAGAGCAATAGATATTTGCTAGAATTGGCAGAAGCTTTTATTCCTTGGTGTTTAATATCTGAAATTGGTCATCTTCAGGAAGGAGGTAGGAAAGGTCTAACCCCTCTTTGTTTGATAAACTTTCCAGTGTTCTGCATAGGTTCCCTCAAGGAAAGACCTCACTCTTACTTGTGGTAATAAGCCAGATAGATTTCCTGAGGTCTCCTGCAGAAGCCTGGTTGGTGACAGAGGTATAGAGGCAATCTAAGCTCTAGGGGCTCCATTGTCTCAGTTGACCTTTTCACATGCAATTGAGTTATTTAAACCTCTGACACTTTCTAAAGTCTGCAGTATTTCCTTGACAATGGAAAGGGTTTACCCATTAAGGAGGGAAGTAGAAGGGAAAAAGCACTCATATAGAATAGAGCCAGGCAAGTGCTTTACAATTATTATCTCATTTGATCCTCGAAATAACTTTGTGAGGTGACTACTTTTATTATCCACATTTTACAGGTGAGGAAAATGAAGCAAACCTCTGGGTTTCACAGCTCATAAGCGTTATGGGCCAGAAAATTCCAATCTGTAACAAAAGTCATTGAGAGCTCCAAGCATGATTAATCAATTTATTTGGGAGACCAGGGTCCCAAATTAATTGGGTCCAAGATCTTCCTCATGATCAGGGACCCCTACTGCTTAAGGGTACACAGTATTTACACAGATTGAGAGCGCACTAAAAATAGAATAAGGCAATACAATTTCATTATTAGTTAATACCAGGATTGGAGAAGACTCTATGATTGGTTGAGGGGCATGTCCATCAATCATAACCACTTTGTCAACAGGCCTTTCGCTTCTACAGGCTACCAACTCTAGGTTATCTCAGCTGGGACTTTCCAAAGGTTCTGTCATGGTCAGGGAACCATATGTTGAGGTTTGGGGTTTAGGGGTGCTCAGGACCCTAAAATACAGATGTGCCAGGTCCTGCTCAAATGAATTCAGCCCAAGCCTTCTTATAGCCAAAGAGAAAAATTTATAAAAGATTGGCCATATTGGGGGAGGTCTTAAGAAATCTCACCATTTGTAACGCTCACATTGACAAGTGGGCCAGATTCAATCTGCTCAACTAGATTGAATCTGATCATCTTCATGGAGGCAAGATGGATCTTATACACAGAAAGACTGTGGGAGGGATCTAGGGGTGGTTCTGGGGTGATGGGATGAGGGTTTTAGGGAGAGTCTTGAGAAGGAGTCTAAGGTCCATCTTGATGGGACTGGGATGACTAGAGGTCAGACTTCAGGAATCAAAAAATGGGATTTAGGAGGGTGGGAAATTGCCAGAGGCAATCCAGAGGTAACAGACAATGGAGGGCTAGGCTGGGTTAAGAGTAATAAGAGATTTGGGCCTAAGGTAATGAAGGGCTTATGGCCTCAGGCAAACTCCATATCAAGTGGGAAGATTCAAGGAGACTTCAAGGGGGCTCCCAGAGACTATACTCCATCAGTCCTAAGACTCTTTTAACAACATCTCAGGGCCTTCCATAAGTCATAAGATCCTAGTAGGGTATAATGTGTATTTAGGGAAGACTAGTACCTGTGGTATGAGGGCTCCCAAGCCCTTTTCAGACTGCTTTCAGAGCTACTTTGCTGTCCACCTGATTCACCTAATTCTCACTGTTCCAAAAAGCTCCACAGTGGCCACACCCCAGCAAACCATTTCAGTAGATCTGCTAAACTAGGTTGAGATTAACTAAGGTCTCAAACCTGTCAGTGAGTTAAGGGAGTATCTACTTCAAGCATGTGAAGACTTCCCCTGGTGGAATGGGCAGATTTGTTCCAATGGCCCCGAAGACAGCTGAAGCAGGCATTGTAGAGTGCTTATAGCTTGGTTAGACATAGAAGAGACCAAGGTCATCCACTGCATCTCAAGCCATCAGCAGTCATCTTGACTCTGTCCTGCCAATGGACTATGATGACTCTGGAAGAGAGTGAGGCTGTTGAATTTGTGCAATTCTACCTCACTTAAATATAATTTATGCACAAATCAAAAGACATCACTCATACCATTTTACCATTTTTACCTAACTCAAAGTCCTATAGCAACAGGTAAATGACAAAGCAGCAGGTACAGATACAATGGGAGCTTTAGCCACAACCCTGTACACAGGCAACCCAGGGCATAAGGTCATCTTCTCACTGGAAGTAGAAGTGTGATTCGGCAGTCCTTGAGTGTCTGAGCAGCCTTTTAAAGATCATACTGCTCACCTCCTGCTGTGAGGAAGGGACTAGAAAAGGTGCCCTAAAAATAGTCTGCTTACCCAACTCTGGCCTGATTACCATGACAAGTGGGGATCCCAGCCTGTGGTCAAAACACAAAAAAGCATACAAAAACTTTTGCAAACGTGATTTCACTCACCATCAGCACATGGAATGTGCACACACTTATAGACAACACAAAATTCAGTAGACCTGAAAGAAGAACAGCTCTTGCTGTGGGAGAACTTAGCAAGTATCCCATCCAAATAGCATCACTGAGTGAAACAAGGCAAATGAAGGCCACTTTACTGAATTCAGGGGTGGATATACATTTTTCTGGAGTGGCCACACTGAAGGGGAGCATGTAAAGCTGGTATAGCTTTTCTAATCAAAACTAACCTAGTGGACAAACTTGTATGCCTTTCAAAAGCAGTGAATGATAGACTCATGAAAATGCAATTGTCACTTGCAGGAAAATGTAACACCACCATCATCAGTGCCTGTGCTCCCACCAAGACAAATTCTGATGAGGTCAAAGAAAAAATTTATGAAGACCTGAAGACCCTTATCATCAGTGTGCCAAAAGAGAACAAGCTTATAGAGTAGGCTCAGACTACCAGACATGGCAGGGGGTCCTGGGAGGAGTGGAGTTGGAACAGCAACAGCAATGGTCACTTACTACTGAAGACTTCTGTATCTCATGACCTTCTCAACACCAACAGTGTTTCGTTTACCTAAATGCAATAAAACTTCATGGATGCACCCTCACAGCAAATTGGCATTTAATAGATTACGCAATTGTTAGGAGAAGGGACAAACAGGATGTGAGAGTAATGAAGGCAATGTGTGGTATAGAGTGCTGGACCAATTATAGACTTATCTTCTCCAAACTATATATTCACATTCAACAAAAGCAGCAGTCCCAAGGCAAAATGACCACCAGAAGAATGAATGCCAACACATTAGAACACTTTTCCATGTGTTAACAGTTTGTTACTAACTTGGAAGGAAAGTTGAGACAGCACACTAAGGCAACAGTGAAACAGGAAAGCAATGGCCAACTTTCGGAGATGTGGTCTACAGCCCTGCGTTTGCTCACCTTGGTCAGAATACTCACAAACATCAAGACTGGTTTGATGAAAATGTTGGGGAAATTCAGAAGCTGTTCAATGAAAAACAAGAACTCCACAGGGTTTATCAGCAGGATAGTTCAAACAACTCTAAGAAAGCATAATTTAATTCCATCAAAAGTAAAGTGTAAGCAAAGCTTAGAGAGGTACAGGATTCTTGGCTCAGTAAGAAGGCTGATGAAATTCAATTTTATGCTAACACTAACAATCCAAAGTGCTTTTATGATGCCTTGAAGGCTATTTATGGGTCAACCTACAATGCATCTCAACCACTCAGTGCTGATGGATCTACATTGATTAGTGATAAGGACAACTAAACACTTCCAAGGTGCTCTCAACAGATAACTTAAACTTAATCCTATTCTGCTTAATTCACGAATACAATCACTGTTACCCATGAAATCACAAAGAACTGAATAGTTGCTGATTAATTTGAATAGGTGATATCAAAATTATCATCACAGTGTCTGATGCTGGATTTGAACTCAGATCTCCCTGACTCCAGGCTCCAATAATCTATCCACCGTACCACTTCTGTACATTTCAAGGTCTTCTGACCCTTCCAAACTTTAGCTTAGTTTTTCTGAAGTGCAAAAAGGTACCCCGAAAATTTCATCTTAGTACTGTTAGCACAGTTCTTTGCCCATAGAAGATGCTTATGGATTAATAGTTGTTGAATGGAAGAGTGGTTGAACATAACAATGGCACATCCTGAATCTTTTTTCAGATATCTAGGCTTGGACATTGTAAGACAAGCTGAATCAATGTGAAATGGAATGGCACAGGTGATGATGGACATAATTGTGAGAAATGTTAGTATAAACAAGGGGAGTAAGTTTCTAAAGTTGATGTGTCTTTGTGTTGCTTATTAAGATGCTCTACACCAGTACTTCTCATAGCATGGGATCAAAGACTCTTACACAGGGAATCCACAAAGTCAAAACTATTACCATAAAATATTGAGAAGCTATTTGCTTTAAAACTCATTGCTTTTCCAACTACATATCTATGTGAGCCTGCACTTTCTTCATATACTTCAACCATGACAACATATCTTAATAGAGTAAATTTGGAAGTAGACACAAGAATGTACCTTCCATCAAACCAGGCATTAAAAAGATTTGCAAAAATAAATGAAATAAGGGGGCAGAGCCAACATAACGGCTGGAAAGCAGGGACTGGCCTAAAGATCTCCCCCAGGACCCTCCAAACACCTATAAAAATGACTCTGAATGAATTCTAGAACTGCAGAACCCATGGAATAGCAGAGGGAAACAGGGCTCCAGCCCAGGAAAGCCTGGATTGTCACTGCATAAGGTCTATCTCACGGAGCTGGGAGTGGAGTGGGCTGCACCTAGACCAACCAGATGGGGAGCCAGGAGGAGCAGGTCCTAGTGCCCTGAATCAGTGAGCTGTGACAGTTACCAGACTTCTCAACCCACAAACACCAAAGAGAATGGAGAAGGTTAGTGGGAAAAAACTGCGTGGAAAGAGTGAAAAGAGTTCACAGTTTGGCCACTGCCCTGGGGGCAGTGGAGGTGGTGCAGCTACAAAACTACAGCTGCAGTTGCTTCTGGACCCAGGCCTACCCAGTGGAAGGAATTAAGTGGCAGATCAGAGCTGGAGTGCAGAACCTGCTCAGATCTGAGTCATGGTCCGAGGTTGGCAGTTCTTGGGGAAGGAGTAGTGCTGGTGTGGCAGAGCTTGCTGTGCAGAAAAAATTCTGAAAACAACAGCACAGCCCCTCAAGCTTGGGACAAAGTACTCTCTACTCTAAAAGCAGTTATACACCCACAAAAATCTCAAGGGTCAAGTAGTTGGTAGGGAACATGTCCAGGCAGCAAAAATGGACTCATATTCAGATTCAGACTTTGGAATCTTTCTTTGGTGACAAAGAAGACCAAAACATACCACCAGAAAAAGTCAACAAAGTCAAAGAGCCTACATCAAAAGCCTCCATGACAAACATGAACTGGTCTCAGCCCATGGAAGAGCTCAAAAAGGATTTGGAAAAGCAAGTTAGAGAAGTAGAGGAAAAATTGGGAAGAGAAATGAGAAGGATGCGAGAAAACCATGAAAAACAAGTCAATGACTTGCTAAAGGAGACCCAAAAACATACTGAAAAATACACTGAAGAAAACAACACCTTAAAAAATAGACTAACTCAAATGGCAAAAGAGCTCCAAAAAGCCAATGAGGAGAAGAATGCCTTGAAAGGCAGAATTAGCCAAATGGAAAAGGAGGTCCAAAAGACCACTGAAGAAAATACTACTTTAAAAATTAGATTGGAGCAAGTGGAAGCTAGTGACTTTATGAGAAATCAGGATATTATAAAACAGAACCAAAGGAATGAAAAAATGGAAGACAATGTCAAATATCTCATTGGAAAAACCACTGACCTGGAAAATAGATCCAGGAGAGATAATTTAAAAATAATTGGACTACCTGAAAGCCATGATCAAAAAAAGAGCCTAGATATCATCTTTCAAGAAATTATCAAGGAGAACTGCCCTGATATTCTAGAGCCAGAGGGTAAAATAGAAGTTGAAAGAATCCACCCATCACCTCCTGAAAAAGATCCCAAAAAGAAAACTCCTAGGAATATTGTCAACAAATTCCAGAGCTCCTAGATCGAGGGGAAAATATTGCAAGCAGCCAGAAAGAAGCAATTCAAGTATTGTGTAAACACAATCAGGATAACACAAGATGAAGCAGCTTCCACACTAAGGGATTGAAGGGTTTACAATATGATATTCTGGAGGTCAAAGGAGCTAGGATTAAAACAAAGAATCACCTACCCAGCAAAACTGAGTATAATACTTCAGGGCAAAATATGGATTTTCAATGAAATAGAGGACTTTCAAGCATTCTTGATGAAAGACCAGAGCTAAATAGAAAATCAGACTTTCAAACACAAGAATCAAGAGAAGCATGAAAAGGTAAACAAGAAAGAGAAATCATAAGGGACTTACTAAAGTTGAACTGTTTTGTTTACATTCCTACATGGAAAGATGATGTGCATAATTCATGAGACCTCAGTATTAGGGTAGCTGAAGGGAATATACATACATACATACATACATACACACACATATATATATATATACATACACACACACACACACACACAGAGGGCACAGGATGAGTTGAATTTGAAGGGAAGATATCTAAAAATTTAAAATCAAATTAAGGGATGAGAGAGGAATATATTGAGAGAGGGAGAAAGGGAGAGATAGGATGGGGTAAATCATCTCACATAAAAGTGGCAAAAAAAGCAGTTCTCTAGGAAGGGAAGAGGGGGCAGGTGAGGGGGAATGAGTTAATCTTGTTCTCATAGGATTTGACCTGAGGAAGGAATAACATACACACTCAATTGGGTATCTTACCCTCAGAAAAGAAGGAGGAAGGAGATAAAAAAAGGGGGGGATGATAGAAGGGAGGGCTGATAGGGGGAAGAGGTAATCAAAAACAAACACTTTCAAAAAGGGACAGGGTCAAGGGAGAAAATTGAATAAAGGGAAATAGGATAGGAAGGAGCAAAATATAGTTAGTTGTTCACAACATGAGTATTGCAGAAGGGTTTTACATAATGATACACATGTGGCCTATGTTGAATTGCTTGACTTCTTAGGGAGGGTGGGTGGGGAGGGAAGAGGGGAGAGAATTTGGAACTCAAAGTTTTAAAAGCAGATGTTCAAAAAAAAAGTTTTTGCATGCAACTAGGAAATAAGATATACAGGCAATGGGGCATAGAAATCTATCTTGCCCTACAAGAAACTAAGGGAAAAGGGGATGGCAGGGAGTGGGGTGACAGAAGGGAGGGCTGACTGGGGAATGGGGCAATCAGAATATATGACATCTTGGAGTGGTGGGGAGGGTAGAAATGGGGAGAAAATTTGTAATTCAAACTCCTGTGAAAATCAATGCTGAAAACTCAAAATATTAAATAAAAAAAAGGAAAAATAAATAAATAATGCCATTATTCTCACTAATCTTTTTATTTTGGAAAATATATCTATTTTCATAAAAATATAGTTTATATTAACATGTAATAGGTTTATTATTATTTAATTAAAAATTTTTAAAAATTTTATCAGTTTTAATTTCTAATATGATAAATATTGATGAAGCCCACACAAACTAAAGCTTTTTGAAGGGGACTTCAATAATTTTTAAAAGTGTAAAGGGTTCTGAGATCAAAAAAGTTTGAGAACCACTCATTTAAATATTTAAAGAGGGCTATTAATGAATACTCACTTGGGTATTTTACTACAAACATCAACAATAATAAAATAACTATTACAGATTCTGAAATGATATCATAAAGAGGAAATATGGAAATTTTGCAAGAGTTCTAGATTTGGAATCAGAAAATCTAGGCTCAGACCTCTGTTCTGTCATCTGGGCTACTTTATTACTTAAATTGAATCCTCTGAGGTGGCAGGTGTGAGAAAGACCTGGGTTTAAAGTTGTGTGAACATAGTGAAGGAATGTAATCCCTATGAGCTTCAGTTTTCTTGTCTGTAAAACGGGAACAATACTGACATCTAAATCACAGGATATATGTGAAGATCAAGTGAGTTAACATATATTATATAACTTATTTATAAAGAACTTTGTAAGACTTAAGGAACTATATGATTTTGAGCTGCTGTTAACAGTTTTATCAACAATAAAAATGAGTTGAACTAGATAACCTTGAAGGTCCCTTCCAACTCTAACTCTATGATATGGTAATACAATTCTACATGTTGAATTTGTTATTTCAGTCATGCCTGACTCTGCATGACTCCATATGGGGTTTTCTTGGCAGAGATATGGCATGGTTTGCCATTTCCTTCTCCAGCTCATTTTACAAATGAGAACTGAGGCAAACAAGGTTAAGCCACTTGCCCAGAGTCACACAGCTAGTAAGTGTCTGAGGCCAGATCAAACTCGTGAAGATGAGTCTTCCTGACTTCAGGCCTGGGACTTTATTCACTGGTTTTTAGCAAAACTGGAGATAGCTTCCCTGGTCTTTCTTGCTTCCCCTGATTTAGTTGAACTTAACTCCTTGCTTGGCTTAGATCTATATTGTTCTCCTGCATCCCTGCTATTGATCCTTCTGGTCAACCTTCTCCCTAGTCCTATGACACTGAGTTGCTGCTCATTTGGCCAGTAGCATAGCATGATAAATGAACTCAGCAAATGGTTCTCTTTTTATTTCTACCTCAGAATCCCAGTGTAGGTAGGAACCACACAAGTCACTGAAGTGACTCAGGAAGATGTGAGTTTGAATTCCACCTCAGATACTTAGTAGCAGTGCATTCCTGGGTGAGTCACAGCTTCTCTCAGCCTGTTTACTCATCTACAAAATGGCTAAAATCATAACACTTCTTCACAGAGGCAGTTTGGTGCAATGAGCTTAGAGTTTCAATACTGGCTCTGCTACTTTTTACCTCTCTGATATTAGAGAACTTTGGGGGCCTCAATGTCTTTATTTGTGAAATGAGGACAATAGAACAGATGATCCACTGGAAGGAAGTCATATCTAGCTTTTAATACATATGATCCTATGCCTTTTAAAGTCTCAGTGAGGATAAAATGAGATAATGTGTGCAAACTACTTTGTAAACCATAGAGAACAATAGAAACGGCAGCTGCTGGCCTCTTCCTTCTCCTTACCTAAATTTCCCTCAATTCATCATCCTTAACAAAGCAACATCCAGCCTTCACTCAAAGGCCTCCAGGGAAGGGAGATTCACTGCTTTCTGATGTAACCTATCCTACTTTGAGATTATAAAGGTTTTTCTTACATCCAACCAAAATCTGTCTCTTTAACTTTTCATTGATTGTTTCTAATTCTGATCTGTGACCTCAAGCATAACAATTCAATCCTTCTTCTACTATGGTTTGCACACAGAAAAGTGGTTAATAAAGATTTCTTTTTTTATTCATTCCTTCTTTCATCCATTTATTATATGTGAACACCCTTCAAAATCTTCTCTCAAGCTTTATCTCAAGTCTTCTTTTCTTTAGGTTAAATATTCCCAATTCTTTCAATTGATCATCTATAGCTCATTCTATATCAGAGAAAGAAAGATATATTAAGGCCCTATACCAACTCTGGACAGGAACCATAACTGGATTTTCAGTAGATAAGGATTCAGTCAAGAATAGTTCCTTGTATTTCTATTATTCCTCTACAACTAACCACAAATTCTCCAAGTACATTGGCAAAAATACTTAGGGAAGGTGTGCTAGGATTTCAATCTGGGGGTCTACAGCATGACTAACTCTCTTATGATGTAATTCAAATTACCTCAAAAAACCTCAAAAATAAAGCATTAGAAAACATTCAAAGTATTGTTATTAGTACTCATTTCTAAGCAGACCTTTTAAAGTCAGTTTAGGGCTGGGGAGGGAAGAAGTATGAAGAGTATGGTATGTGTCTATCTGCATGGTGGTGACTCACTCCTGGAGTTTCTAAGGCAATGGGAGAGCACCTTGGCAGTCTCTGGGTAAATGACTTTGCTTCACCTCCCACTGTCTCTGACAAATTGTCCTGGAAACCTTATTTCTGAGAAAGGAATGGAAAATGCCATCTTACACTTAAAAACAAATATAGATCCAAGCCCTAATTAGAGAAAAGGTTTCATGTCTAGTTTCAAATACTTGCAGTTAATGCCTTCTTAAGTCATTCTATTTATAGTATCTAGTTGGAAGGATCACAGAAGTCATTTAGTCCAATTTTTCATGCCATAGAGCAGGGGTGGGGAACCTGTAGCCTCAAGCCATATGTGGCCCTCTTGGTCCTCAAAGGCGATCCTTTGACTGAATCCAAACTTCCAGAACAAATCCCCTTAATTAAAGAATTTGTTCTGTAAAACTTGGACTCAGTTAAAAGGTCACACTCAAGGACCTAGAAGGCCACATGTGGCCTCAAGGCCACAGGTTTCCCTGCTCTTGCCATGTAGGAATGCACTGTTCCTCCAACATTCCCAAGTGGTCCTTCAGTCTTCACTTGAACAACTTCAGTGATGGAAATCTCACTACATCATGGAGCAATGCATCTTGTACTAAGTCAAATTCATCTAAGTTATAAGTAATTCCTTGGCAGATATACTGAGTCTCACAGTTTGTGGAATAGGCAGTGTCCAGGAGGGGTGATTTGGGCAGGAAACACCTACACCAAATCCTCAGCCTGTTATTACTGTCATTTTAATCCTTTGGCTCTAGAAGGCTTAGTAGGGCAACTTTTACCTCCTGCAAAACTATTTATCTAGCTCATCCAGACCACTCAGATCTCTTGCTTTCTTCTCATCCATTCTACTCAGCATTTTAGTGCCCCATTGTTCACTAGTAGCTTCCCCTTTATCCTCCCCTCCAAAAAAAAGTAAGTAAAAAGGGGAAATGAAGGGCAGTACCACTTTTTCTTAATTTAATGCTTCAATGGATTTGTCTTATCAGCACATCTATTCTCTCCAATGATGCAGTTGCAACCTGCTTCTCACCGTGACGCTTCACAGTGTCTTTCCATGGTAATCAACCCAAAAGTCTGGGGACCTTCTGGTTCTTTTAATATTCAATGGATAAAAGTACTGAACTTGAGCTGTGGGCTGTCCCTCAGCCTTTTGATAACACTGACCCAACTCCATTTAGCAGTCATGGGTACATCTTCATTCTAGGCAACGTGCACAATGGAAACAGCCAGACGTCTACAAAACAACAACAAAAACGCTCTGCCATGAGAGGTCTAGAGGCAGATGTGACTGATGCTTGAGGAAAGAGAAATACAAAATATTAGTTTTACATTTTTATGAATTTCAAGCCAACATCTTATCATTGTCCCACAGGCACCAAGAGCTAGCTGTGCTTTAATTTGTATTTCCTAATCATTTGCCTGAGTGCACTCTTTTCTCCAAATGACCTCATGTCCATCTTGTATATATTATCTATATGTTTACATGTGTATATGTTAGTTTCTCTATCAGAATTTAAATTCCAGAGAGATGGCTCAATTTTGCCTTTGTATCCACAACATTTAGCATAAGTGCTTGACACATAGTGAATGCTTAATTAGTCTTTCCTTGCTTATTTGTTTTCATTGGAATAATTAGCATTTATGTAGCACTTCAAGGTTGTCAAAGCACATTACCTATGTTTTCTCATCTTATCCTTACAACAACCTTGTGAGGTAGATACTATTATTATTTCCCTTTTACAGATGTGGAAACTGAGGCTGAAAGAGGTTAAATTACTTGCCTATTGTCACACAGCTTAGGAAGTGCCTGAAGCAGGATTCAAATTTAGGTCTTCCTGACTTGTAGTTTAATACTCTATCCCTGCACTAAGTAGTGTTCTGTCTTGATTTCTATATACCCTAGTTCATGTCCACTTCTTTCTAAGCCACTCAAAAATGGGAATGCAAGAAGGGGAGGTATTCAAATGTAGTGATTGGAGAACATGCCTGAGATGTAAAACACCTAACTTCTACTATTAATACTTATACTTAAAACATTCTGGGTCTCAATTCCTCATGTGTTAAGTAAGAGGAAGTAGGCTAAGTAATCTCCAAATTCCTGTATAAAGTTCTTCATGACCTGACCTCCTCCTTCTTTTCCAATATTTTTAAACCTTATTTTGCCAACTTACCCATTTATTTCACAATTTAATAACACTAATCTCTGACCTCCTTGCTGTTAATTCAACAACATACTCCATCCATCAATTCCAGGCATTTTTCACTGGCTGTCCCTTATTCATGGAATGCTCTTCCTTATCTCTGCCTCTTGGCTTCTCTTGTTTCCTTCAACTCCCAGCAAATCTAACCTTCTATAAGAAACCTTTCCTGGTACCCCTTAACGCCCATGCCATCCTTCTATTGATTACCTCCAATTTATCTTCCACATGGCTTATTTGTACAGGTTTTTTCATGGTGTCACCCCCATTAGATTGAGAGCTTGTTGAGAACAAGGACTATTTTTTGCCTTTCTTGGTCTCCCTAGCACTTAGTATGGTTGATAGCACATAGTTGATGCTTAATAAATACTTGTTGACTGTTGACTAAGTTTCTAGCTTTCACATTGTAACATCTCTCCTAACTCTGGCAATCTATGCCACTTGCATCTGTTCTTTTGCATAGACTGGAATGGATCTTAGAGATCATCTGGTGCAAATTCCCTCATTTTACAGATGAGGAAAAGTGACCTACTAAAGGTTACATAGCTAGTGTTGGAATTGAGATTCTAACACTTATAAAAGGCACAAACACATCTAGTGATGCCTGGATAGAGCCTTTGCTCCTTATGCATATGCATGAAACAATACTGAATAAGTTTTTATGTTGTATGAGGATCATCCTCATGAACTCATCCTGTGAGACAGGTGTCCTGGAAGCTCAGGTACTAAGCCAGCAGAGCATTGTACCTGTCAGCTTCTACTAAGCCAGCAAGGCTCTGCTTATATGGTCTCAGGGATGGAATGATTTCATGTGCATTGTTGAAAATAGGCTTTAATAAGCCTGTAGGGGTTCACCACCAAATTCACCACAGGGTGATTCATCTTTTGACCATAGCAAGATTAAATTACGCAGAATCTGTCATCTGCATAGCAGAGGGAGTACCCACACCCAACTAAGTGACAGGTCCCGGAAGCATAGAAATATAGATGACTTTTGGTTATGATAATGAATTCTCTAGAGGGAAATCTCTATGCATATCTGTGGTGTTTGGAGAATGGGGTTCTTGCAATCCCATGGGGTCTCCTCCTTCTTCCACCTGCAAATCACCGAGCTTCTTTCCCTGGCCCTTTTTCTGGTTGGTATCTTTCTGCAACTATTGTCTTGTCTGAATGGGGTTTCTCATGTCCTGGATTAGGACTCAAGAGAGAACATAGTTATTTTCCTTTGTCCTGATGGATCATTATGGATGATGATGATAATGATGATTGTTATTATTTTCATTATTTTAGATTGTACCTATGATTTAATTGATATGAAAAACTGCTAGTGCCAGTGCTGGTCAGTACCTTGTCTGCAACTTGTGATCATATAATAACAGACTTTAAGCTGGAAGAGCCCTTGAGGTTATCCTGTCTAAGCCCCCCATTTTACAGATGAGAAAACTGAGACCAAGGAATTTAAGTGACTTGCTCAGGGTCACACAGTGAATAAGTATTTGAGGCATGACTAAACTCACATCTTTCTGACTCCAGGCCTAACACTCTGACCACAACATCACATTACCTCAAAGAGGGGATACAATAACAAATTACAAAAGAAATTTACAATCTTCAATGAATGGTCTTCAAAACTAAGCCTAGTTCTACATATCACCATCACTTTGTCCTTCTTAACTTCATTCTCAGATGTTTTCTTGTATTCTCCATTGGTGGATATAATTTGACAAAGTCATAGGGATGAATGCTTCAGCCTCTTGGAATTTGTTTCTACTATTCTTCAGGTCTAAATGTGGGAACTTAGCACCTTGGTTTAGGCATCTCTCCTAGAGACTAAACCATTCAATATTTTCTCATGGGCTTCAGACTTCTACTCTCTTCAAGCTAGATCTGTTAGGGTTAGACTTGGAAAGATGTTGCTTTCTATTTTCCTTGCCTTCTGGATGAGAAAGGCCTTCCTCATTTTCTCTCATATATGTCCAATCTATGGTTAAAGACTGTCAATTTTACCTTCATTACATTTCACATACATACTCCTTTTTTCTTCTGACACTGTCATTTCCCTGGTGCAGGCCACCACCATGTTTTGCTTGGACTATTTATTGTAATAACCTGCTAGTTCGTCTACCTGTCTCAAGTCTCTTCCCCACTCCAGTCTATCCACTGAGCTATCAGATTATTCTCCCTAAAACAAAAGTCTGACCATATCACACACATATATTCAGTAAAGTCCATTGGTTCCCTATCATATATATGATCAAATATAAAATCCTGTTAGGCTTTCAAAGTCCTTTAAACCTGGCCCCCTCCTACCCAACCAGCCTCTTTCCACCTCACTCCCCACCACATAGTCTACAGTCCAGTGACTCTGGCCTCACAGAAGATACACCATCTCCCCATTCTGTGCCGTTTTATTGGCGATCCCCCGTGTCTGTAATTCTCTTTCTCCTCTTTTCTTCTTCTTGACTTCCTCTGGCCTCCTTCAATCCCAGCTAAAACCTCACTTTCCGTAGGAAGCCTTCTCTGATTCCAGTTAGTGCTAATGGCTTCCATCTGTTAATTATGTCCAATTTAGCCTATTCATATCTTGTTCATATATATGAACATCCTGTTCATATCTTGTTTGTTTTCATGTTGTTTCCCCTTATTAGACTGAGCTTCTTGACAGCAAGGCCTGCCTTTTGCCTTTCTTTGTATCCCCAGCATCCACCATAGTATCTGGTATATAGTAGGTGTTTAATAAATGCTTAATAACTATGCTGACTGACGCAAAATCATTGTTCCAGTAGACAGAGAAAACAAGATAGCAAGAGTTGCATCCTCCATAATAACAGGCACTACAGACAACTAGTAGTGTCTCAGTTCTCAAATGATGAACATCTGTTTAGTTTTGGAATAGTCCATGACCCCTATTTTATAGATAAATAAGACAATATCCATCAGGTGACTTATACAGCAATTCCAGGGCCTGTATGATACCAGAATTTTCAACTCGAAAGAGTTATAACTTCTCTCCATGAGGATATACATAGGACTTACAGGATTTGTAGTTACTAGAAGCCTTGGGGACCATCTGGTTCAATACTTTAACTTCACAAATGAGAAAACCAAGGTACACAGTCTTCAGTTACTTATTCAAGGTTACACACAGATTTGGTGGCAGAGATTAGATTCAAACCTAAGAGTTCAGACTGCAAAACCCCTGCTCTTTCCACCACAACTCCATTGTTGTATGCAAGATGATTGCTTGGAAGTGAGATGGATGCATAGATCCTCATTCTTTCTCTACCACCACCATCACCACCACCTAAAAAAGAAAAAAAAAAGCCTGGACCAATAAGCGACTAATGTAACCTTTCAAGCAGGTGACATTTCAGGAAGGGCCGTCACTTCCTAAATGAAAAAAAAAAAGACTCTGTGGCTTCTGAAAATACTAACACACAAAAGCCCAGTTCAAAGAAATGCAATTGTTTTCTGTAGTATGGTTTAATGATCTGAATAAAGGCTTTTAATGCTAATCTTAGCTTTCTCACCACTCTAGGGATGGAGGGGATGGGGAAGGGTTGAGGTCTTTGAGTACTATATTCTATGTCGTCTACCTTTTCCTCCAATTCATAAAATATTAAAATATTTTAAAGATTTTTTTATCTTAGGAGCATATTAACATATTTGATCTCCCCTAATTTTCTTCTATTCTATTAAAAACATATTTTTAAGCATGTATTATATACAATACCAGGGATTGAGGGAACAAAGATAGAAACCCCGGACTAAAGGAGCATTTGATTCTCAAATAGGAAGGTAGAATAAGGATAGTTATATCTATTTTACAGATGAGGAAACTGAGACTTGAAGAGTTCAAAAATGACTTGGCCAAGGGTGCAGAACTTCAGTGGACAGAACCAAGGCTCCTCAGTGGATTATAAGATCCCTCAAGGCAGAGGCTGTTTTGTTATTTATGTTGTTGTCTTGTCATTTTGCTGTTGTCTTTGTATCATTTCATCCTTGGCACCTAATACAATGAGATACAGTGCTCAGTAAGTCCTTGTTGAATAAATACAGGAAAACAAGTCCCTTATACTCAGTTCAACACTCTTTGTGCTGTATCATGCAATAGAAAAGTTGGGATGCAGGCTCTGGTGGTACAAAGTCAGGGAATGAATGATAATAGTTAATTACAGATAATATTTATATATCACTTATTAGGTACCAGGCACTGTGCTAAGTGCTTTACCATTATTAATTCATTCGGTCCTCACAACAACTCTGAAAAGGAAGTGCTACTATTTTCCCTATTTGACAGGTGAGAAAACTGAGGCAAACAGTGACTTGCTCAGTCACATAGCTCCTAAATGTCTAAGATTGATCTCTTCATGACATCAGATGCAGTGCTCCATCCGCTACACCTGGAAGCCTCCCTCTTACTAACAGAGTCATAGAATCTCAGAGTTGGAAAAGGAACCTCAGAAGTCACTGACGTAGCACATGTTCAGTTGTTTCACATGCTATCTTGGCTTTATCTTTTAAAGGCAGAAGTCAAAAACAGTTGGTTCACTTTGTTTTGCATAATCTAAGTCCCCACCCATTGGAGAAATGAACAAGGAATGAAACATAGAATATATATCTGGCACAAGCTTGGAATCTAATGCTGAGTATCTGTGAAAGGAAAGAGTCTCTTGCTAAAGACCTCTTATAGAAGTAAAATAAGAATTTGAATTAGGATAAAGTATGAAGTCTAACACAGCTTTGAAAATTCAACTGTACATTTTGATCAAAGTGAATAGACATGAATATATATGTAAAAGACCTAGGGTATTTCATGGAATTCAAGTTTAAGGTGAGTCAACAATGTGAGGTTTTAGCCACAAAAGCTATTATTATCTTAGGTTGCATGAATAGAGCTGTAGTTGACTGGAATAAGATGGTGATAGTCTAATGGAAGTCTTTTCTGATCAAAACAAATTCAGAGTATTATGTTCAGTTCTGTATACTGCAGTTTTGAAAGAGTGTTACTGATAAGTTTGAACTCATCCCGACAATACAGTCTGGAATTGAGGAAGGTTAGAAACCATGCCACATGAGAATCTTTTGAAGGACCTGGTATTGCTTAGCCAGAAGAAGAGAAGACTTACAGTAGGTATGATAAGTGTCTTCAAATATCTCAAGGTGGATGGATGGGATTTATTTTTGCTTCAACCCAGAGAAGAAGACTCAAAGTGATGGATAGAAAAATTTTTAAAGGGAAATTTCAGCCCAACAGAGCTACCAAAAAGTGTAGTTGTTTTTAGTAGAAAAGTGGAGAATTCTCCATCATTAGAATTCTTCAACTGGGTGGTTGGATAACTGCATCTTAAGTATCAAAGAATCATTGAACTACAGCTAGAAAAGATCTGAGAAGTCATTTAGTTCAACAAACTTATCTTACTGATGAAGAAACTGAGGGGACATAAAGGTTAAATCAATTGCCCAAGGTCACACACAGATAGTAAACACCCAAAAGTCAATAAAGTATTTCCAAATGTGGCCTTATCAGAATACATAGTTAACTTCCCTGATGTTCTTCATCAAGGGTTAATCTCTAGGTCCAAAACGAAGTCCTAGGTGAGACTCTTTCTCTTTCTCTCTCTCTCTCTCTCTCTCTCTCTCTTTCTCTCTCTCTTTCTCACACACACACACACATACATACATACATGTATATATACCATGTTAATGATATGACCGTTATCACTTCATGCCTGGACTATAGAAATGGCCTAATGGTTGATCTCCCTGCCTTGAGTCTCTCCTCTTCTGAACTGTAAAATTGATATACTTGAAGTGCAGGTCTGACCATGTCACCCCAACCCTATTCAGTATACACTAATGGATCATTATTATCTCCTGAATCAAGGAAAAAATACTGTTTGGCTTTCGAAGCTATTTGTAATAGTCCCTTCCTATTTTTTCAGTCTTCTCCTAACTTACTCCCTTCCACATACCCTAACATCCAATGACCCTGACCTCCTTGCTCTTCCTCACATAGGACACTCTGTCTCCTAGTTTTGTGTATTTTTACTTGCTGCCCCACTGTGCTGAATATATCCATCCTCCACTCTACCTCCTGACTTCCCCAACTTCCTTCAAGTTCAAGCTTTTGCAAAAAGCCTTAAACAATCCTCCTTAACTCTGAGTTTCTTCCCTTTGAAATTCTCTCCAATTGTTTGTAAATAGGTGGTTGCATGTGGTCTCTGTCATTAAACTGTCATCCTTGAAAGCCAAGATTGTTTTCTGCTTTAATTTGTATCCTTAGTACTTAGGACACACACCCAAAACAAACCAAAACTCTCCACTGGCATCCTCAAATGATAAACGATTGCTTCTGGAGAAAAGATTTGGATGAAGCGTAGTACTTAATATAAAAGGTATAAAGTGTTTCTTATTGATAAACATGTTTTCTCTGCTTCTTGAAGGTTAAACTAGGGTTAAAGGGTGAAAGTGATATGGAGGCAGATTTTGAATCTGTATAAGAAAGATCTTTTTACAACTAAATTTAATTAAGAACCAGTAAAAAAAAGAAGGGCTGCCTTGAACAGTTGTTAACTATCACTTACTTCAGGGCTGTCCAACCTTAGGTTCTCTTACAGCTGCATCAAAATAAAATAATTATTCAAGGGCCACACCCAGAATAAAAAATACAGTACACTAATAGAAAGTGGGAGAACTCAAGTCATCCATATGACAGGCAAAGGCGTGAAGAGCAAAAGCAAACACAAAACAACAAAGTGACAGTACAACAGTATAAAGGTAGGTGCATACTGACTAGTCTGCATCATACAGATAAAATGCATCCCACAGATCGATTGAAAATTCCATATGATATGTTGTGTCTATAATACTGCTTAAAAACACTAAACAAAATTAACATCAATGAGATTATTTATTAGTGATGGAATTAAAAAATCTAATACGCATTCCACACAAATGATTATTTTATTTTTTCACTCATGAAAATTAAAACCCACAGGCAGACCACATAAAATTGCACTGTGGGCCTCATGCAGCTCATGGGCTGTATTTTGGACAGCCCTGACATCCTTTATTCAATCATGGGGCTGACTGATCAGTATTCAGGCATCTTTTAGAAGGATTTCCTCCATTAAGGAAGAGGATGAACCAGAAGGCCCTGAAAGGTCCCTTTTAATTTGAAGGTGCAATAAGCTATTATTCCATCTCTTGTACTCATCCTGGAACATCTATCTGCTGACAATGTTTATTGAGGAATCTCAGTGTTCAGAGAAGTGTGTTATAAGCTATGAACTGTGAGAAATCATAGCAGGAGTAGAAAACATGGTTGCCAAGTTCAGAGGCCTTGCAATCTGATGCAGGGATGAAGTATGAAAGCAGATATCTCTAGCCACAAGCAACTGTAACAGAAAAACATATATATGCAAGGATGTTCATTTATGCAACCACCAATTATTAAGTGCATCCCTACATGTGATAGGCATTCTAGGGAACCCAAAGAAGAAGAAAAAGACATTTCCCCTGTCTTTGGTAAGCTTATAGCCACTGAAATGCAGTGTAAAAAAATAATGTATCAGGTTAATTATGTAATTAGGAAGGTAAGAGAAAAAAAGTAGAGGAGGCATATAACCTATCGAAAACATGTCTTCCATAAAAACTCAACAATTGCTCTGAATTTGTTTTTTTTAATAATGCTGTTCTGTCTGGGTTATGAAATAAAAATGTCCATCTGTGTGCATAATAGTATATACTTGGTGCTTCAAAGTTTGCAAAGCACTTTGTACACACTATCTTATTTGATCCTCTGACTAAGTCTTCAATGGTCAATGCTAGTACTGTTAAAGAGCAGCTAGGTAGCACAGTGGATGGAGTGCTGGAATCAGGAAGACTCATCTTTCTGAGTTCAAATCCAGCCTCAGACACTTCCTAGCTGTGTGACCCTGGACACACAGTCACTTAACCCTGTTTGCCTCAGTTTCCTCTTCTGTAAAATGAGCTAGAGAAGAAAATGGCAGCATCTCTGCCAATAAAACCTTAAATGGGATCACGAACAGTCAGACAGAACTAAAAGATGATTGAACAACAACAGGCTATTATTATAGCGATTTGACAGATAATGAAACTAAGGCTTTAGCAAAGTCAAAAGCATATTGGAGAAAAACACAGCAGATGAATGGAAGCTGAGATTTGAACCCAGGTCTTTTTGATTCAGATTCCACACTATCCAATAAACCATGGTGCCTCCAAGTTGAATAAGTAAACAGACAGCCACAGAAAACCTAACAGTTTTCTTTCCATATATCTTAACTACTCTCAAAAGTACTGGAAATAATTCACACACACACACACAAAACCATTTTAAAACGTCAGACAGAACAGATAAAGATAAGAGAACATAGGTCTTCAGTCATTTCCTAGAAAGGTACACACACACACACATACACACACATGAACTCACACACACACAACACACACGAGTATGTGGGGGTGTCAGGAAGCACTCCAGATGTTCTGAGGTTTATTTGGCCTTGCATTCTTCCGCAAATACTCACCACTGCCTATGGTATAAAGGGAAGTTGTGAAGGGCATATTTATTATAGGCTGAGGATGACAAAGTGAAAGAAAGTCCAACCCTGGCTCCTCAGATAGATGCTGTCACACTGAAGAAAAGGTGCTGAGTATAGTATCACCATTGCTACTATATTTATATCATATACTATTGTCCTATTATGTTCCCTGGGGCAGGGAGGGAATGCTGTTGCTGACACCTGCAAGACAGACAGGGGAATGAAGCTTTTGGAGGTTTCCTGAGACGTGCCTTTTAACAGCCTCTATGTCATGAGGAAGGGATTCCTGCCCAGCTTCATCTTTGACAAGATGACTTCTGGTTTCTTTTCCAACAAGGAATTTTTTTTGTTCTGCTTGGCAGAATCTGAAGAGTCTGTGCTCTAGTTATCAGGAAGGTCTAAGTATTCATCTGAGTTGCTATATTGCATAAGTAAGCAACAAAGGGTAGTAGCAGAGAGTGAGGTGATGAGACTTCCAAAGCAGTTAACAGAATTAATGACAGAGTAGACACATAATAAATACCAATATACCAGAAAATTAGGAACAGAAGCATTACATTAACATGGTAGAGTAGAAGCTGGTGCCTAGAGAAGGCAAACTAGATCAGTCCACTGGAGTAGGAGTCAAGAATAGGAATCAAGCTGAGGAACCCCCAGTCAGTCAGGATTGTATTAAGTTTACATTGGTTATTGTACTTCTTCCTCGAAGAGGACCAAAATGACATCACCATGTTAGAGTCAAGTGACAGTGCCTCCAACTGTGACTGATTGGACCAACATGAGCTCAGAATGCTGTACTACAGGTTGGGCACAAATATTCCATGAGAACATTTGGGATGGATTCTCTAAATTTGTGCATCTCATATTTCTTTTTTAGGTGCTTCAATTCTGCTTTGCTCATAAAGCAGAGCATCTTCTCTGGTGAGGGCCACATTGGGCAGTCCTGTGCCAGTGTCTCCCATGTCACACAATCAGTTCCAAAGTTCTTAAGAGAAACCTTGAGTGTCCTTGGATTGCTTCTTCTGACCACCATGTGAGCCCTTGCCCTGTGTGAGTTATCCATAAAAGTTTTTTTGGCATTTGAACAACCAGCCAGCCCATCATAGTTGAGCCCTCTTCTTTAGAGTTTAAATGCTTGGCAGTTTATTTAGAGAAAAGACCTCAATGTCTGGTATACAAAGAAAGATAAAAACCTCACCCCCCCCCCCAAAAGAGCTCATATTCTAATGAGAAAATCAATATGCAAATAACTAAGTACTTAGAAGATGTAAAGAGTGTTTGTTGAAGGTACTCCCGGAAAGAAAACATTAAGAGTAAAAGGAAATAGAAAAAGTCACTTTGCAATTGGAAAGAATTGAGGCCTATCTGGAATCCTATGCCTTTACATATGCTGTTCCCCAAGCTTGGAATGCAATCCCTTCTCAATCATTGCTTCTTAGAATCCTTATTGTTTTTGTTCAGTCATCTTCAGTTGTATCTGATGCTTCATGACCCCATTTTGGGGTCTTGTTGGCAAAAATAATGGAGTGGTTTGCCATTTCCTTCTCCAGCTCATTTTACAGATGAGGAAACTAGGGCAAACAGGGTTAAGTGTCTTACCCAGATTCATACAGCCAGTAAATGTCTGAGGCCAGATTTGAACTCAGGTCTTCCTGACTGTAGGCCAGGTGCTCTATCTATTTCATCACTTAGCTGCCCCTTTTTAGCATCCTTTGCTCTCTTCAAGATTCAACTGAGGGTGCCACATGCTATTGGAGGCCTTTCCTATTACCCCTAGTTAGTTGTTATACCCTGTTCTCAAAAAGGTTACTTTGCATTTACTCTGTATATATTTTATCTGGCCTTATCAGTGTTATGGTTTTTCCCAGGAGAGTGTAAGCTACTTGAGGCATTGGCAGTTTTACTTTATTTCTATGTATGTTCCAAGGCCTAGCATAGTACTTAGCAGGTGTTGAATAAATGTTTCTTGAATTAATTAACTTTTGCAGGGATGGGTAGATGGATGGGTGGATGGATAGATGGATGAATGTATGTATGTATGTATGGATGGATGGATGGATGGATGGATAGAAGGATTGCTAAAGATTTATCCAGTACAGTTAAGCAATTAGGGGTTGGGGGAGACATTTATTTGCCAGGGCCCCTAATGACATTTTATTCCCACCCTTCACAGTTGATAGTGGATGCTCAAGTTGGAGAATATGTATGTAGGTGATCCACAGGGCAAGAAGAACATATACTGTGATGTTAAGTGAAACATTAGCTGATAAGAATCCTACTATTTATCATCAAAATTCATTTAATGTGATTAATTTAGAAAGTACAGTTACCCAACTGCCATGAGCCCTGCTTGCTGCTTTTAACAGTTAGTAGCAGAATGATTTCTTGTGACACTTGCAGAATGACCAAGAGGCTAAGATGAAATTATCATTAGCACTATGTCTCACCAGGAAAGGCACTGAAACCAGGCTAAGTAAATATGAAAGTTCTCTGGTTCTTTAGTTTTGAAAAATCTATTAACTTTATCACTTATCAATAGCTCTTTGGTTACTGATTTTCAGACCTGAGGTTAGAGAAGTATGAGAATTTTTTGGCAGGCGCTGATTATATAGTAATATTAGTTGTTGGGTGGGTTCTCAGAATTCACAGAGAAACAGTTTGGCCTAGTAAAGGAAATACTATACTGAGAAGTTCAATAAGTAAATAATCAAACAAATGAATGGATAATGAACAAATAGATAAAGAAATAAATAGATAAATGAATGAATGGAGGGATAGACAAATAAATAAGTAAATAAGTAAGCATACAAGTAAGTAAAGTGAGTTATGAATAGGTTAATAAATAGATAAATTAACAAAGGAACATATTAATGCGTATGTATGAATGAATGAAAACAAGGCTCAATATTGGAGGATTGCCTACAGGACTCAGATGTATACAAATGCACTAATCCAGTTATGATGTACTGTAAAAGAAGCCAAGATCTAACCAATCAATATCAATCAATTGATTAACATTTATTAGGCAATTACCATGTGCCAGGTACTATGCTAGTGAAGTAGAAAGACCAATTACACTCCAGTTGAAAGCCTGAGTTAATGCCCCAGACCTCTTTCTTACCAATTTCACAACCTTGAACTTGTTTCTTATCTTTTCTGGCCCTTGGTTTCTTAATAATTAAAATGGAAATCATATTGGCACTCTCTAATTTATGAGTCAATTGTAGGTCTCAAAGGAGATATTTGTAAAGGAATTTGATAGCCCTAAAGTGTTATATAAACATAAGCTATTATTTCACTATTATTATTCATTTTAATAATAAATGGAGTTCTGGGGGAATATAAAGACAATACCTGCTCTCATAACTCCTTCAGTTGCATAGGAGATTTAAGGCATATATACAAATGCCTACCAATAGAAGCAAAATATTTATGTCATGAGAATGTTATGTACCAGTAAGGATTTGAGGCATTCAGAAGAAGGAAAGATCATTTCTGCTCAGATTGATTTAGGAAATCTTGTTGGCATTAGTAGAGGAGTTGTAGGCCTTCATATGAGTCTTTTAAGGGCACAAAGTTTGACAGGCAAAGAAGCACTGGAGCTATCCAGCTCTTCTGCCTCAATTTTGCTGCCTGCTACATCTCCTTTTCCAACTATGCCTCTTTTATATGACATCTCTTATGTTCTTTCTTCAAGTAAATTTGCATTTATTAAGTACTTGATATATAGATCAAGTGCTATTCTAGTTACTGGGAATTCAAAAACAAAAACTAAACATTTCTTGCACTCAATGAGCCTACATACTACTTTATGGGAAAGTCATTGTCAGTAACGTACTTTACCCAACTTGCACCCTTCATTCATCTCTCCGTTGCCATTTGGACCACCCCAAATTTTGATGCTCCAGAGCATCAAGTTTATCATAGATAAACTTCAAGGGGAATAATGGCAGTTTATGCGTAGGTCATGTCTATGTTCCACTTACCTATGTTTTTGGTTTGGGTTTGTTTTTGGTTTTGTTTTGTTTTGCACCAATAGGGTTCTTTTTCTTTGTTTTTTTTTTTTTATCTAGTTCTGATAGAAGACATTATTTTAAGTTGGTGTTATTTGATCTTTTTAAATAGGAAAATGACCTAGTGTACAAAGACAACTGATTCAGAAAGAATCCCGCCAATACCCAATCATTTCTTGCCTATTAAGATGTTATTATTTTTACTTTTGTTTGGTGTTGTTTAGAATTCACTATATGCCATGCCTTCTACCACATAACAACAATATCTTACCTTAATCTAGCCATGTAAGACACACAAAAATATTTCTTCACAACAACCTTGTAAGGCAAGTACTGCAGATATTATTAGCTTCATTTCTGAGACGAGGAAACTGAGGCTCTGAGAAGCTGAATTATTTGACAGCAGTCACAGCAACCTGAGGTCCGGTTCAATCCAAGTTCCAAGCCAAGAATTTATATGGATATGTGACCGTATAATCAAAAAAGCTGCTTTCATTTCTTAATCCTGAATATTTTCTGACCAGTTTTCCCCTGTCCTCCTCTATACTAAAGTAAACAAGTATTAAAACACAAGTTGATTTTCCTCAGAAGATCCATAATTTCTTTACCTCTTTAACTTTAATAAACTGAGTTAGTACCTAAGCACCATGAGTAGTTTGAGGCAATAAGAATACTTGTGTCATGAAGTTATGTTTCTGGTTGTGTGTGAGCACAGGATACAACCCATCGTGACAACTATTCGCCTCTCTAGGAATCACCCTTCCAATTAGCTAGCATTTCCTTATGTCTTCTGACTTCATTTATAGTAAGAATGTCAGGACAGCTAGGTGGCGCAGTGAGTAGAGCACCAGCCCTGGAGCCAAGAGGACCTGAGTTCAAATTCGACCTCAGACACTTGACACACTTACTAGCTTTGTGACCTTGGGCAAGTCACTTAACTCCAATTGCCCTGCCAAAAAAAAACCAAAAAAACAAAAACAGAATGTCAATATTCATAAGATTCAAATCTCCCAATTAATTCAGTGATGACTGGATGAAGATCCTATGTTTGGGCTGACACTGGTCAGATTCATATTTATAGACTCTAAAAACTGTGATTTTTTTCATCTTCTGTCCATTTCTTTTTTTTAACCATGTCATTATTATAGAAGGGAGATTTTTTTGAACTGAGCATCATTTGTTTCCTTTATTCTTTTGGTTACCATGGCCAAAAGAATTCATCCCCTAAGAGCTAGCCTGCTGCTATTGACTCTCTGGATAGTTACCTAGTCTGGCCTTCAACAACAGACTATTGCCAGGACTGTATCTGAAACCTTGAGATTTCTTCATTTCAAAAAAGATGGAGGAAAAGTAATATTCAAATCTTAAAATAATATGATTTGGGTTACCATGGGGGTAGAAAGAAAGGATTAGTAAAATATTCTGATTCACAATACTTGGTAAAATGCCAAGTCGAGCAAAAATTCAAATGTACAGGAGAGAATGTATCCTTACTTGACTGACATAACTGCTGTTTATTATCCCGGCTCATTGATGAAGGGAATTAGCTTTGGTTGGAACAGAAGCATCAAAGAGGCACTTTGTAGCAAGGTCAGGGATCAATTACTAAACTTACTGAGGCATGCATTCCTCCTGGCTTCCAGTTTATTTTCTACTTCAAGATAAAAATGTATGCCATGCATTGCTGTGTATGTGACAAATTTTCTGGACTTCAATGCTGGCCACGTGCTAGTTGAAAAAAATAAATATGTGCTTATATACATATCAAGGATGACTTGCTTTAGTCAAAAATTTGAACTAAATAACCTATATTTTTCAACTCTGATATTATTTTATTCTATGAACTAGAAATAAATACATGTACATTTATGTGTCAGTATATATACATGACTACAAGAAAAATCTGTGGTTTTGTCAGCATAGGGAACTTCTAGTGTGAGAACTCCCTCCAGTGACAGATATCCAAATCTGTCTATGAATCAATGGATAAATCCTAATCAGTATCCTTCAGCAGACACCTTTGCTGGTCTACCTGTTGTTAGCCATTGCCTTCCCCCTGAGATCATCTCCAGTTTATGCTGTATGTAGTTTGTTGATACATATTTGTTTACATGTCATATCCCTTCTTAGACTGTGAATTCCTTGAGAGCAGGGACCATCTTTTGACTCTTTTCATATCCCCAGCATTCAGAATAGTGCCTAGAACATAATAGGCACTTAATAAATGTTGATTGACTGATTAACCTATTAAATATTTGTTGACTGACTTGTTATTGACTGACAGAGCTAGTGATGGAGAAGAGGGAATTTGAATCCATAGCTTCTGATTTTAAGCCCAGCACTTTATAGACTAAATTGTGTTGTAATTAAAAATACACATTTGTGTGCACACACGTGTGTGCATGTTCATGAATGTGCATGCATGTGTATGTATATGTGTGTGTCTGTGTATAATTTTTCTAAAATTTTACTCTGATGACTCATTATTATATGGAGGTGACCCAGATTCTTAACAGGCTAAGCCACAAGTTCGAGATCTGGTAGAGATTTTGAGTATGGAAGCAGTAGGGTACCGTCATTCAAAAACTGAAATAGTTTGGAAGGGTTCCTTACCAGAAAATTGACCATCCAATAATAAACAACAACATAAAGTTTAAAATAACAACACAACTGAGAAAGTGTTGAGGGAATGTCCACACTGCTTGATTGATTATATTTTTCATAACCATTGAAATGAATTGTTGGTTGGTTGTTGTCCATTCTAAAAGAGGACCAAAATGACATCACTATGTTAAAGTCCAGTTATGGCATGTCCAACTGTGTCTGATAGACCAATATGGGCTCAGAATGCTCTACCACAGGTTAGGCATAAATAGTTCATGTGAACATTTGGGGTGGATTCTCTGAATTTGTGTATCTCATGTTTCCTTTGAGCTACTTTAATTCCGCTTTGCTCATAAAGCACAGCACCTTCTCTGATAAGGACATGCCATGCTGGGTGGTCCTGTGCCAGTGTCTCCCAGATCACACAATCAATTCCAAAGTTTTTACGAGAGACCCTGAGAGTGCCTTTTTATTTTGTCTTCTGACCTCCTCGTGAGTACTTGCCTTGTGTGAGTTCTCTGTAAAATAGTCTTTTAGGCAATGGTATGTTTAACATTTGAACAACATGGTCAGCCCATAGTTGTTACACTCTCTGCATTAGAGTTTGAATACTTAGCAGTTCAGCTTGAGAAAGGCCCTCAGTATCCAGTACCTTATCTTGCCAAGTGATCTTTAGAATCTTCCTAAGACAATTCAAATGGAAGTGATTCAGGTCTTGGCATAGGGCTGGTAGACTGTCCAGGTTTCACAGGCATATAACAATGAGGTCAGCACAATGGCTTTATAGACCTTCTTTTTGGTAGGCAATTTAATACCTCTTCTCTCATACACTTTACTTCAGAGGCTCCAAAACACTAAGCTAGCTCTTGCAATGCATGTATCAACCTCATCATCTATGTGAACACCCCTGGAAAGTGAACTTGTCTACAGCATTCAAAATCTCTCCATTTGCTGTAACCAATAGTTCTACATATGAATGGTGGTGGTGGCTGGAGAGAACTTCTCTTTTCTTGGTGGTAATTGTTAGGTCAAAATTAGTAAAGTGCCTGGGACAAAGTAAGCATTATAATAAATGTTAGCTATATAAGATACAAGTTGTAAAAGAAATGACAGAGACTATAGGCTAAGTTTAAGGTCTGGTATTCTTAACTCTGCATTATGTAGAATGCCCAAGTATTCTAGTTTTAATAAAAGTTTTTTGCTCTAGAGGGTACTGTGTTATATACTTTTATTTTCTCCAGCAACAATTTAAGAGTGTGGCTCTAACTAATTTAGATCCTGTCTACATACAGTGATCTCCCTAGGGCAGAACTTGGATCAATGGATGGGAGTTACTGGGAAGCAGATTTATTCTCAATATAAACAGTAGTTTTGTTAACAAATAAGAATGCTTAAAAGTAAAATGAGCTGACTCATGAGGGAGTGAGTTTCCTGTTAATCGTGATCTTCAAGACTAAGCTGGATGACCACTTGCATGACATGTTGTAGAGGGGATTCATAATTCAAGCAGCATGTTAGACTTTGTGACATCTGTCCTTCTAACTTGGACATTTTGTACCTTTTTGATATTTATCTCTCATTTTTTTCCGGCAATGAAAGCAGCATTCACATTGCAAAGTAGAAAAAAATTTTAAAGAAAGAATTTGAAGTCCCAGATAGAGTATAAGGTGTTAAAAATGTGCCTAGTCGTTAAAATAATGTAGTCATCAAGTCCAGACAAATTACCTTCCAGGGTGTTTAAAGAATTGTAGCATCATCTCATTTTGATTATCAGGATTCTTTGAGAAATCATGATTATAGTAGAGTTAGCACCTGGGTGACCAAAGGCAAATGCTATTCTAATTTTCAAAATGAAAAGGTAAGGACAGTATGTTATTAGTTTAAATTATATCACCGAAAAAATTTTTGGAATGTACTACTAAATACGTGGTTCATCAGAATTTGGAGGAAAATGCAGGCATCACTAAATGTGATTGTTGAATCCTTGACAGTTGTCTTTGAAATATTATAGAAAACAGGAAGGAAAGGATAAATCTGGAGAAGGGCGAAAGAATTGATTTTTCAAAGAAGGGGATGAGTAGAGACAACTTGAGATTACGGGCTCATTTTTGCCTTTCTTTGTATCCTTCATACTTAGCACAGTGCCTGACACATGATAAGCTTTTAATAAATGATTGTTTTCTTGACTTAGATTTCTGACAACATTCTGTAACTAGTTATTAAAGTGAAGGTTAGTCATCACTTAGGAAGGGATGAAGGGCCAACCTGAATTCATCAAGAATAGGTCATGCTTATTTCCTTTTTTGATAAGTTTAATAGGTCTGGATATCAGTCAATAGGTCTGATATTGTATATCTAGAATTCAGCGAATCGTCTATCCAAGTTATTCATGTCTTCCTTGTGGACATGATGGAGTGATACTGTATGATCTATATGTGGTAAGGAAACTGACTCTGGAGTCAGAAGGACCAAGCTCAAATACTGGTTTTGCATCTTACTGCTTGTGTGACCTGTGTGACCTAAGAAGTAGTTAGGTGATGCAGTGAATAGAGCACTGGGCCTAAAGTAAGGAAGTTCTGAATTCAAATCCGACATCAGACATTAACTTGCTTGGCAAGTCTGGGAAAATTGCTTAGCCTCTGTCTGTCTCAGTTTCCTCTCCTGTAAAATAGGGATAATAATAGCACCTATCTAACAGAATTGTTGTGAGGGTCAAGTGAGATGGTATTGTGAAACCCTTAGCACACTGCCTGGCACATAGTAGGCATTATATAAATGCTTATTCTTTTCCCATTCTCAATTTGTTTAACCTCACTTGGCCTCAGTTTCCTTATCAGTAAAATATTTGGCTTGGGTTAGATGGCCTCTGAGGTCCTTCCCAATTCTGGATCTATGTTCTTATGAATATGATAGGTACAATCAATTTGGTACAATTGCCAAAAAGACTTGATCAAAAGTATAGTTACCGATGGATCAATGCCAAATGGCAGGAAACTTGCTAGTCGAGTTTCACAAAGATTGGTCTGTGGCTTTAAACTAGTAAATATGATGATGATGATGATGATGATGGTGGTGGTGATGATGTATTTTTTGTAAATGACATAGATAAAGTCTGGGGAATTAAATTTTTTGACTGATGATTTGTAAAACAATCTCTATGATCTCATTAAAAAAAAAACCTAACACCTCACCAGTACATATAAATGGAGATCTGCAGGCACATGCATATATACTAATGTAGCATGTTAATTTACAGAAAAGATGTGGAATGTGGGTGTGGGTATGTCAGGAAAGCCTTATTCTAGTGGTAGAGGCCCTTCTGTGAGTAACATAGAAAGAGCTACAAGGGTCGCTTGAAAAACTAGTTGGACCTGTTGCCTTCTGAATCATTGCCCACGAATGACAGTTCTAGGGGCCCCCTGGTTAAGTGAGTGGCCTCCCAGCTAAGAGTTCATGGACCTTTTCAGAGAAAGCAGGAAGCTGTGTTTTACTCTAGAAATCAACTTGAAAGCACAGTCTATATTTAGTGTCCCATTTAAACAAAAAAGAAATTTAAAAGAAAAAAAAGAAGCCTTAAACATTCCCACTGGCTCTCTCATAAGCATCTGTTGTTTGCCCTGGACACAGAATAGTTATTAGTTCAAATTCCCCTAAGCAATCTTTTGGTAACATGCGTTATTATGAACTGTGGCTGATCACCATGCTCAATGTAGAAATTCCAAAGACCTATCTTATGGACCTGACTGGAGAGACTGGAACTCAGCTTGATGAAGCTGGAGAGCTTTGTCAATATTTGCTTGAGTTCCAGAAACAAAGACATAGTCTAACGTCACTTCTTAAGTGCTTACTGTGTAGTAGTGACTATTCTCAGCATTGAAGGTCTAAACACAAAACACAAAATGGTCTCTGCTCTCAAAAATTTCATTCAACCAGGAACAAACACGATTTTCAAAAATGAGTAAATATAAAATAAATATAGAATAATATTATGAGTAGTGTGGGGAGAGCATTGCTTTTTTCTGGTCCGGTGCCTCTCTGGTGTCAGTTCAGCTCCCTGAACTGAATGGCTGTTTCCCAAAGCAGTCACCTTCACATAGGGCTTCCAGGTCCAGTGGGGGAGAAACGCTTGGTTGGGAAACTTCAGGGGCCATAGTGAAGAGGCTTCCTCCAGTAGAGGAATCGATTAGAGAGATTCAAAGGGAGAAAAGACAGAGAAGACAAAGGGTGAAGGGTGGATCAGAATAAAGAATAGCAGTCCTTCCTCACTGCTGCTTTGTCCTCCACCTCTCAGCTCCACCCCTTCCCACCCCTGTGGGTGTTACAACCCAGGAAGCCAATTACCAAGTTCCTGGGTGATCTTAGATATTATCTTTGTTCTCTCCACACACACCCCAGTCTTCCTGATACCTTTTGATCTCCATTTTCCCTAAAAAGCTAATTTTAAACATTGTACCTCTCCCTGTCCATCCCTAATTCTCTACAAGGTATTTCCCCTACATCATGGATTTACCCGACCTCTCCTTTTTTTCCATAAAAATCTACTGGTTTTGTGTATCTGTCAAAGGAAACCCAGGATGTTGCCCTGAGGGAAAAGGTGCCAGATTGGAAAGCAGAACACTTGGGTTTGACAAAGAATCACTAAGATTTGCAGGATTTTTAAAAGAGATTTGCTGAATGACAGGTGAGTGCTCATTCAGAAATCATCTCTATAATATTTCCGAGAAGTTGTTATCCAAACTTGGTTTGAAAACATCTGGCAATGGAGAACCCACTCCCCAGCATGGTGTCCCATTCTACTTTTGAATATCTCTGATGGTTAGGATGTTCTCCCTTGGGATTATAGATACGACGAAAAGAGCACTGAATTTGGGGTCAAAGGACCTAAGTTCAAATCTGGCTCAGTCACTTACAGACTGAATGACATTGCCTGAGACCAGATGTGTAAGTAAATCCGAGTCACTAGGACTTTTCCCCAGGGCAGGAACACTGAAGAGGGAAGAACATGCTTCCTCTTCATTGTGGTGAGAGACTACTATCTCCACATCTGGTGGTACCATTCAAAGGAAATGATTGTCCATGCCAAAGAACAGAAGTAGAAGAAATAAGGGTTAGAACCAGACTTTAGCTGGTGAATGTTATTTGCATTTGATCCCATCTACAGGGGTCTCCACATCTGGTTTATGCACACCTATCAATCAAATTTTTAAAATTATCCCCATACCTCTTTATATATAAATTATATTCACATACTCCTTTGTAACTAGTTCTGTCTAGCTCAAAATAAAAGGGCAGCAGGAGTCTTGTTCAATGATCACTGGTCCTTAGTGTGGAGGAGTGGCTGCTGCAGCCATGAAGTGATGAGGAAGAAGGAGTTGGATATTCAGGGAAGGAGCAGGGAAAGGGCTGGTTAATGGTGGTTATCAGTCAGTCAGTCAATAAACATTTATTAAGTAGTCTACTACATGCCAGGCACAGTGCTGAGCACTAGGAATACAAAGAAAGGCAAAAGACAGGGTCTGTCCTCAATGACCTCACAATCTAATGGAGGAAGATAGCACATGAAAAAAAGCTGAGAAGTGACAGGGTTGGGGTAGGGGAGAAAAGGGGAGGGTACCTGCCTCAGAAGCATGTTAAAGTCTGGAGGAGTCCAGTGAGTGGGAAATAGGGAGATGGTTGACCGGGAGTCCTCCTTAAAGGGAGGTTATAGGAGAAGCTCTCCACTGTCTACCCTCTCCAGTTAGAAGGAGGAAGGGAGGAGCTTCAAGGCCTGTGGGAACTAGCAGAATGAGGTGGGGGGAGGGGGGAGGTAAGGATTTGCATTGGAGGTAAGGGGCAGTGTGTTTGTGTGTGATAGGGGCAGGGTTTGAGATAATCCTGTGGAAGGAAGATGTGATTATGTTGTAGACAAACCCCACAACTGGCTGTTATAGAGAGGGTGGGATTCAACTCATCTTATTGCCTTCTCATTGGTTGATTACAACCTCTGGTAATGATATCTCTGCTCATGAAGAGGGCCCAGCCTCCACTTTGATGATGACTACTGTAGGCAATAGGTAACACTAAAGGCTTCTGATAGTGGACAGTGATATGACAAGCACCATGCACTAGACTTATTATTCTGCTAGCTGCTATATCTGAAGTAGGATCTGGAGAGAGAAGACACCAGATGTAGGAATTGCAATTAGGAGACTGCAACAGTAGTTCAGGTAAATGGGGATGAGATTAAACTAGGATGGAAGGAGTGGGTATGGAGACAAAAGGACAAAAATCAATCGTTACCTTGGTGGTGACTTGAGGACAGTCCGAGTGGCAATTAAAGTGAGGGAGAGAGAACCAGGAAGATGGGAGCTACCAACCAAAAAGAGGAAAATTGAGAGAAAAGACAGGCTTGGAGGAAAGACGATGAGTCTTGTTTTGGATAAGTTGGGTTTGAGATATGAGAAGGACACTCAGGAGGAGATGTCCTCTAGGAATTTGGAAAGAAAAACTAAGAGGCAAGAGGATGTCTGGATGTATAGATCTGGAAGATATCTTCATAGAAATTACTATGGAAGTCATGACACTGCCTATAATCATTAAAGGAGAGGACAGACAGAATAAAAAGAACAAAATTGAACACAGAGGCCTGGGAACATATATTTAAAGGAGAAAAAGGATAAAGATGAACCAGGTAGGATAATGAGAAGGCAGCAGTGTCATGGAAACCAAATAAAGAGGAAAGAAAATCAAATTTTGTAATACTACAAGGGCTTTATAAAAGTCAAGGAAGAATGGCAAAACAAATCATGACACATGAGTGTAATCAAATATTATTGCATTATTAAAGGGATAAATATGAGGAATTTGTAGAAACATAGGGAGACATGAACAGATGCTCATTTCATTGAGTGACATCAGGAAAATAATAGGCACAATGATTTCAACAATATAAAAGGAAAGAAAAGGAAAACTAGCAACTCTTTAGAGTTGGCAAAGCACTTAACGTATGTTGTATCATTGATTCTCAGAACAATCCTGGGATATAGGGGCTATCATTATCCTATTTTTCCAGAAAAGGAAACTGACACACAGAGAGGACAAGTGACTTGCCCAGGGTCATATAGCTAGTACATATCTGAAGCTCTAATTGAACCCAAGTCTTCCTAACTTCAAGTCCATACTCTTCACCACCTAGCTGCCCAAATCTCAATGTTGTATAATTTTAATAACTAATCTTGCCTCTGGAAAAGAGAAGACAAAAGAACTGTACCTCATTTCTTTCACTGGAAGAGCTGAGGGATTATGGGTATGGAATGCTACAGATGTCTTCAGGCATAGTGGATATATTTGTTGGTTTTACTTAACTAATTTTTGTAATGTTCATTATAAGGTAAGATAAACTGAGTAGTGCTGTGAGGAATAGTATATTCAAAAAAGAATACACTATGAAAACAAAAGGCATCAATAACACTTCTTTTTTAAAGTTGAGATTTTGTAGCTGTGAAGGAGGGGTCCACAGATGTAGAACACTGCATACAAGGTCAGACTTCCTTTTGCATGTATTGATCAGTTTTACTGATTTTCCCCTATTTTTCTTCTTTTTAATTTTTAAAAATCTTAATCATAAAGAACAGTTCTCTGGGAGGGAGAGGAGGAGGAATGGAGGGGGAGAATCTAGGTATTTTGAAACAAAAGATAGCAATAAAAATCTTTTTAAGTCAAGGAGTTTGAAGATTGGGAAAAGGTCATTCTGATATATTGAATTTGGAAATTAAGAGGTCGTTTGTTACTTTGGAATTCCCTGTCTACCTATCTCTTCCCCTTCTCTACTAAAATAGAAGCTTACTTCTAAAATTTGTGAATAAAGGAAGACAAAAGATAGAACATTTGTGTGAACCACTGCTAATGCCGCCCCCCCCCCCCGCCCCGCCACACACACACACACACTCCTTTTTGTGGCGTATTAGAATGGTTTATAAAATCAATGTTAATTTGAATCATTCAATCATCAAACTTTTACTGCACAAACATCCAATATTCTGTTACTTACTGGGGAAAACAGGCAGAGATATAGGAAATAGAGATGGGACCTAAGAACTCCCCCGGGGAAGAAATGTTCAGCCCTTTTTCTGAAACTCATAGTCTTAGAAAGTTTCCCAGAATACTGAGAGTTTAAGAGGCTTGCCCAGAATCACACAGTTTATGGCAAATGCAGGCCTTGAAGCTAGGTCTTCCTAGTTCTGAGGTCCATTCCGTCCATTATACCACATGGCCTCTTATCAGGGAAGATATAATTAAAAACAAGACAATCTGACCTCTCTAAGAAATAGCTGATAGTCTTCTAGGGGTAGCTATGACTTAAATTTTATATTTCAGCAATTCCAACAAGGCAGTTTAAAATTTGGCTTTAATTTGTAGTATAATGCGGAAGCACAAAAGATTCATGTAATAAAGGGGAAGCATTAATTAAGCACCTACTATGTGACATGCACTCTGAAAATTGCTTCACAAATATTTACAAATATTATCTCTAACAAGATGGTTAAACATTGATAATGCCATGCATAGCCTTCTCTTCTTGTGCCTTTCTCCCAGAATACCTTCTCTTCCCTTTATTCTCAGTGATTTTCACCCACATGGGATTAGGAACAATCCAACTTCATTCATTAAGCGTATGCAAGGTATAAAGGTCATCCTGTGTGACCCCCCTCATATTACAGAAGATGAACCTGAGAATCAGAAAGGAGCAATTGTTTGCTGCAGATTTCATAGCTACCCAGTGGCAAAGCCAGGGCTAGAATCCACATCTTCGGACTTTCAAAGCTTTTTCTACTACACAGTAGTCAAGAGTATTCTGTTTTTGCAGTGCTACTTACCACAAAGAGATATGACAATAATAAAACCTTAGACTCTCAGATCTGGAAAGGATTTCAGAAGCTATTGAGTATAGCCAATACCTGAAAAATCATTCCTTCTACAACATGCCCTGCAAATGGTCATTTTATTCTTGGCAATCCATTCCACATTGTAGTAAATTAATAATTTTATAATTAGTTTAAAAATTCTTAAAAATTTACATAGATCCCCAATTGGCTTTTTGGCAACTTCCACTTATTACTTCTCATTCTATTCTCTGGACCCCAGAAGGATGATGATAATGATGATGACAATGGGGATGAGATGAATAGTATCACGGAAACAGCAAATGTGGCTTGGACAGACTTTGAGAGACAGTGGAGGATAGAAGGGCTTGGTGTTCTATGGACCGTGGGGTCACAAAGAGTTTGATATGATTAAATGACTGAACAACAATGAGTTCATAGTGGATAGAGTGCTAGGTCTGGACATAGGAAGACCAGAGGTCAAATCTAACCTTTGACACTTACTAGATGTGTGATGCTGGGCAAGTCACTTAACTTCTGTCTGTTTCATTTTTCTTAACTGTAAAACTGGAGATAATAATAGTGCCTACTTCACAGAGTTGTTGTGACAATCAAATGAGATAATATTTGCAAAGTGGTTAATATAGTTCCTGGCAAATAGCAGGCACTTAATAAATGCTCCTCCCTTCCTTTCCTTTAAGGTTTGCAAAGCACCTTATATGTTTTATGTCATTTGACAAGTTTAATCCCACTTTAACATGATATCCTTTCAAATACTTGAAGGCAGATGACATCGCCTCCCCACTCCCCCTCCCCTCCCTGCCACCCAACCCCAATCTTTTCATCGCTAAATTCCCCCTGTTACTTTAGCCAGTCTTCGCATAGCATAAACTCAAAGTTCTTGAAAAAATTTATTGTTATCTCATGATGTATTTTCTTGATGGGCCTAGTCCCAGAAAGCCAATTAATCTTAAAATTTTAGCTCACCAATTTTACAAAATAACCCTAGTTCATAAAGAAGGGAAAATTAGAAAGACTTATGTGGGGAAAATACTGGTAATGGAATCCTGACTTTGAATCTTGGCTCCCACTCTTAGCTCATACATTGACTGGACGAGTCACTTCGTTGTCTAGCCCTCAGTGGTTTTATCTGCCCAACTGGGAGAAATAGCAGGGGCATGTTGGAACCAGATTTAACCAGTTTGCTTGGGAGAACCAATTGTTAAATTTTCACTGTAAGTACTTACATCTCAGAAACCAACACAATTGCTACAAATCAAGGCTTTGTTTATGTTTTGTTGATTATCCAGAATTGAGTTTAATGCATATCAAGCTTAAAAGTGTGTATGCATACTAGTGTTTTCATTTTTTTTCTGTTTTTTCTTGAGTCTTTAAAAAAATTCAGATGATTCATCAGCATACATCTGGATAATAATACCCACTTTACAGTATTTTAAAAAGGAAATTTCTGTGCAAACAATAAAGAGTTATGAAAGTGTAAATTATTAGTAACCCCAATAAATTTCAAAGTCTCTTTGTGAGGCTAAGTTGACCTGTATTATAAAAGATTTTATCAATGAAGCCCATGTTTTGGCTTTTTTGACAAAGTTAGAAGTTTGAATACAAGCCCAGTGAAGGACTCTATTATTATAATGGAGGTAAAAATCTATTTATCCTTAGAGAGTCTAATCACCAGAACTTTAGCTTCCAGTGGATGATTTTTTTTTTTGGCTGGAATAGGTGGAGATTGACCACAGCAATTATCGAAACTATCCACGCTGGTAAAAGGACCAATTCTTAAGTCGTAATTACAGAAGTTAAATTAATTCTTCAGGTGATAAAGAAATTAATGGGTCTGTGAAAATTACTCAGCAGAACACTGTATTTTGTAACACAGACTTAATTACCTAGAATGCTTGGGGTGGAGGGGAGGGTATGGCTGATCTGATTTTCTGGTTAAGTGAATGAAAATAATAGCTCATATTGGTATAATGTTGTAAGTTCTACAGAGAATCTCTCCTACAGTAAATCTGTGAACTATATAATCCATGTATTCTTATTTCCTTTTATGAGACGGGGAAACTGAGGTTCCAAGAAGTGAGGTGATTTGCCCATGGTCAAACAGGTGCCAGAAATATCTGTACCAGAAATCAAACGTAGATGTTCTACTTCTAAGTTCAATGTTCTTTTCCCATTAGTTGAAAACCTCTGCAGGGCAAACAGTAAGTGCTTCCTCAACAAATTTTTGTTGATTGAGTAATAAAACATCAAACAAAAAACAACTCCTTTCTTTACTGAAGGTGTTTCAGCTATCTTTGCTGAAAGACTACCTAAAATGTATGAGTCCCTTTTCCTGCTTTTGTAAGTGGAGTTCAGCAAATACTATTATATCTCTGATGATGGGTACATTAAGGCCTCAGGGATCATCATTAAACATGTTAGTGATGAGTATCCAATGGATATGGAAAATTACATAAAATGTGTCCAATGATATGGGTGGAAGGTGTGTGTTTGATAATTAAATCTATGACCTGAGTTTGTTTCCTTGGGTTGTGTTTCTATTCAAAGTGCAATGTTGGGCCTTAACCACTCAAGAATCCTGGTTAATGGAGCTCATACTATATACTACAAAGTATAAATGCTCTTGGTGATTTTTTTAAAATGGTTTGGTGTACCCTGAGAGAAAAGCAGAAGTGGAAACTGAGAAATTACCTGACCACCCAAGGAAGTAAGTACCTTCTTAGCTGTCCAATTTAGGTGCCAGAAAGTTTCATCTGAAAACAGGAGTTGAAATGCATGAGCCACTTATAAAGATACCTCCTCAAGGCAAGGGAGCACCTGCCTACTTAACATAAAAACCCCCTTGCTCAGCTCCTCCCACTTGGGTGGGGGTTGGGAAGTAGAGCTATGGGTAAAGCCAGATTTGGAGAGGAAAATACCATAGTCTTTTTCTTTGATTTTTAGATGCTCGGGGCTAAAGTCCTTCACTCCTCCACCCTTTTCCCCTTTATTACATTCCACTTTAGTGTGATTCATTTGATACAACCAATAAGTTCCTAAAAAAATTCCAAAGAAAACACAGACGCTTGAATGTACTAAGGAATCCTCATTTATTCATTCATTCAATTAATATTTATTAAATGCTTATTAGTGGAAGCAGAAAATGACTGTGTTACAGCAGTGGGATATACAGGCATATACATCACACAGCTCCTGCCCTCAAGGAGCTTACTATCTATTACAGGAGAGGAGATAAATACATTAATACAAAGAATTCTTAATATCAATTTTTTTTAATTTATATTATGAAAAATCTCTCTACTTTATCTAATGATCATAACAATAATGATAGACATTTACATGATATTTTCCCATTATTTCAAATGCTTTTCACCATAAATGAAAAAGAAAATACTGAGACTCAGAGAGAGCAAATGATTAATCCAGGGTCTACCAGCTAATAAATGGTGTTCACGGAACTTGAACCCAGGTCATCTGGCATAAAGCTTACTTAAGCTTTGCCCTATGCCACGCTGTTTTGTAAATGTGGATTTTTGTATGATGATTTTAAAAACAAAGTCAAGGTAACAAAAATTTATTAATTACCTCTAACATGACAAGCTAATTACGCTAAGTGCTGAGGCAAAAAAAAATGGCAAAAATAGCCCTTACCCTCGAGGAACTCATAATCCATAGGGAAAAACCATGCAAATAACTAGTATAAACAGTATATAGACAGGAGAATTTGGAGATGATCTCAGAGAATAGGCACTAGCATTAAGGACAGCCAGAGCATGCTTCTTGCAAAAGGTGGGCTTTTAACTGGGACCTGAAAGAAGCCCAGAAAGCTAGGAATGCAGGTGAGGATCTATGTGAAAAGGCAAGGCATCCAAAGGTAAAGTGTCACATACAAGGAAAAGCAAGATCAATCTCATCAGATTATCTAGCACATGGAAAGCAATAGAGTCTAAAAAGAGTGGAAAGGTAAGAAGAGACCAGGTTAGGATGGTGTTGCAACAATTTGGCTAGCAGCTAACATGGGTGTGAAAGACCAACACAAGCCCGACAACAAGAACACTGCCAGCACAGGTTCTTTTGATCTGCTTTACTAAGGAAAGTAACATTACGGGGTTAACAATCTTACTTTAATCCAACACATACATATAAACTCACTTAGTTCAGGAGGAAAAGCCAGCAGCCTGAACTTCAGAGCAAATACAAACAAATTACAAACATACACAATATAAACAGACCAAATCACAATTCATAGTTACCAAAAAAAAAATCAACATCCCGGTTGACAAGCCAGGAGGCTCTTAGAGCAGCTGCCCAGAGTCCCACGCCAACACTACTCCAGGAGTGAGAGCCTCTAGCAAATAGCTCTGTTCTCTCTTTTTATACAGTCTTTGGACATCATCAAATGTCATCTGAGTGACCAGAACTTAGGAGCATACTTTTGGTTCTGGTCTTAGCAACTCCCCTTAGGGCCCCAGGGGCTCCACACCCACATTTGCTTAGCATCTACTAATTAGGGCTTTGGGCCTGGGGTTTTGTACCTAGTAAGACTTAATCAAAGACAGTTAAATAGTTTAGCATTCTAAAACACTAAAAAAAAATGTCCCAACTTAATTAATATCACAGATGGGCTCTGAATGTCAGAGAATTGTGTATCTGATGTTGGAAGTGATAGGGGACCATTAAATGGTGTAAGAGAGAAGGGATATAACACAGTATAATGGTAACAAGGGTGGGACTTTTTTTTTTTTTTTTACTGTTTTCTCTTTTGGAATGCTAAGGTAATCCAGTACCTTTGAATCTTGCCTTTCAAATGTAATGGCAAGCCAAGTGGGACTTTTTGCTGTTTTTTTGTTTGTGCTTCTCATCACCGAGATAATCAAGTGCCTTTGATGAGTCTTGCCTTTGTTTCTTTGATTGAATCAAAAGTCTTTGATGACCTGCTTAAGAAACAAGTAAGCCTAGTTCACATGGCTTTGAGTCACATGGTTGTGATGCCCTCTGATCCTGAAGAAGGGTATATAAGATCTAAGGTTGGCATTTTGTTTTGGGGCTTTCATTCACTAGAAGAGAGTCATGTGAATTGACCAGACAAGACTCTGAGTAGCTCAGATATCGGTGCTTTTCTCTCTCTGGTAACTGTATGTATTGCTGTAGTTAGACAGTTAGTAGCCTGTCTACTGATTTGTGTTTATTTGTTCTGTTTATATAATGTATGCTTATAATTTCTGTTTGTATTCTCTCTGAAGTTCAGGGGGTGGTTTTTCCCCCCAAATTAAGTGAATGACATACGTATGTTTAATTAAAGTAAGATTATTAACCCCTTAAAGTTGTTTTCTTTAGAAAAGCAAATCAAAGAATCTGTGGCAGCAGCCCTCCTGTGTGCTGGTGTTATTGGTCTTACATAGCCACAGTAGTGGCAAGTAGAAACATTGTTGTTATACTTGGTCAACATATACTTTAGAAAAATCACTTTGATAGTTAATGGAGCATGTATTGGAGTGAGGAGAGACTTGAGGCCAAGAGAGAAATCAAAAGGCTATTGCTGAATGGCTCCTATGTGTACGGCCTTATGGTAGTCACTCAGGGATCACGTCCAGCTCTGCCCACATGATTCTTGTGGCAGGAAACCTAAGAGAGCAAAATCAAGAATATGGGATGATGAAGAACTAGAACTGGAGGAAAACCAGCTTTACTTAAATTATACTTCTTCTGCAATGTTATTGTAAAGATCAAAAGACAGAACATAAAAGCCTTTGCAACCCAGAAAGCTCTGTAGAAATGTCAGTTTTTATTTAAACTGCTAGAATTTTTTTTTTATCTTGATGGGCTCAGTTGACCTGGTGTGGAGCATTTCCTCTGACTCTACTCTTTCTGCTCAGTTTACCTTTGCCCCATAGCCCTAATCTCCTTACTGGGTTTTTCCCAGGCTTCTATTCTGCTGAATTGTATCTTTGTGCTTGAGAAAGAAAAAGAAAGCAAGATGAGCAAGATCTTTTCTATCTCTGCTGCCAACAGCATCTTTTCAACCTGCGAACTTTCTTATTGAACTTTTTTTTTAAAGCAGAATATGATGTTGCATCTTAGGCAAAAGAGACAATTCAAGGAACACACAGTCAGTGAGGAAGCATGGTCTATATAGAAGGAAAATTTGGACAGGAATGCAGGAACTTTACTTCTCATTCAAATCCATGAGGTCACTGCGTAGGCTTGAGTGATTTATCTAACTTTTTTGAGGCAGTTAGATAGCCTAGCAGGTAGGGTGTTAGGCCTGAAGTCACAAAGTTGTTGCTATTCAAGTGTTTCAGTCATGTCCACTTCTTTGTTACACCATTTGGGGTGTTCTTGGCAAAGATTCTAGAGTAGTTTGCCATTTGCTTCTCCAGCTCATTTTACAGATGAGGAAACTGTGAGGCAAACAGGGTGAAGTGACTCGCCCAGAGTCACATAGATAGCAAGTGTTTGAGGCCAGATTTGAGCTCAGGAAAATGATTCTTCCTAATTCCAGGCCTGGCACTCTATCCACTGTGCCACCTAGCTGCCCATCTCTAAGCAGATACCACACCAATCTACACATCTGTCTCTAATCTTTCTTCTAAACTTCAGTCCCACATCTCCATTTTCCTGCTGGATATCTCCAGCTTTATGTCCCATAAGCACATCAGATCCAGCATGGCCAAAACAGAACTCAATGGATTTTTTTTGTCATTTCCCCCCCTCAGAAGCCGTGCCTGCTGTTAATTTCGGCATTTCTATGGACAGTACCCCCATTACTTTTAGTCATTTAGGTTTGTAACCTAGGAATCGTCCTTGACTCTTCACTCTCACTTAGTTTCCTCTCATATACAATTAATTGCCAAGTCTCAGTGATTCCAACTTCTAAATATCTCATGCATCTGTTCTTTCTCTCTACTTGGATTTGAACCCAAATTATCTTGGTTCTGAGTCTAGCTAGCTATCTGCTACTTACACTAATATTGCCTTAATTCAGGCCTTCATTACTTCTCTCACTTGGGCTTTTGTAATAGCCTCCTAATTGGTCTCCCTGACAACTCTTCTCCATCCAACCCATATTCCACAAAGCTTCCAGTCTGATATTACTAAAGTGCAGGTCTGACTATGTCACACCTCCCTTCAAGAAGCTTTATTAGTTCCCCATTGCCCTTAGGTTAAAATACAAATTATTCTATCAATTAGAATTCTTTATAATCTGTATACAGTGTATCTTATCAGAATGATTAGAATGCATGTTGTAGCATTCCTCACATTATAGCTAAAGTGACTAGTTTGTTGTTCCCAGTAAATGATATTCTACCCTCTATCCATGTGCCTGCTTACATGATGGCTCCACATGTCTGGTATAATACTCTCTCTTCTCATCCCTGACTCATAGACCTCCTTATTTCCTTCAAAACTAAGCTCAAGGTCCTCTTCTTTCAAAAGGCCATCCTTTTCCCAATTCCCCTTGGTATTACTGCCCTCTCCCAATAATAATCAAGTTGTGGTGCTTTCATTGTGCGTGTGGGGTGGGGGAGGGTAAATATTCTATATTAATCAGAAAACATGCTATCTCCCCCTCAGGTAAACACGTGGGGTCATAGACTGGCTCAGTTTTGTATTTTTCCCCAATGCCTATCAAAGTTCTTGGCACATGGTAAGAGATTAATAAATACTTGCTCACTGATCATTCAATGGAATCTTAGCTCCCACATCTCTAAGAGACTAATAGTATTTGTATGACCTACCAGGCAGGGTGATTATGAGGAAAGTATTTTGTAAGCCTTGACATGATATAATGTGAGTCATGTCTATTGTTGCTGTTGGGAAGCAGGGGGACATAGTAGAAAAAATCATGAGAAGCCTAGTTTGGAATCTTACTTCTGACTCTTACTAGCTCTGTATGACCTTGGACAAATCTCTAAACCACTCTGAACCTCACTTTCCTCATCTATAAAGTAAGGATGGTAATACCTGTGCTATCCATCTCACAGGCTTGTGGAGAGGGTAATAGGTGATGGTATATTTGAAACACTTTATAAACATTAAAACATTATATGTTGTAATTCAGTCATTTCAGTCATATCCAACTCTTCATGACTCCATTCGGAATTTTATTGGCAAAGATACCAGAGTGGTTTGTCATTTTCTTCCCCAGCTCATTTTACAGATGAGGAAACTGAGGCAAACAATGTTAAGTGACTTGCCCAGGGTCACACAGCTACTCTGTGATCAGATTTGAACTTAGTAAAATGAGTCTTCAGGAAACAACTCCAGCCCCTATCCACTGCCAAATCTAACTGCCTATTATCATTTACCCTCATTCAATTCAATAACCCATGCTATCACAGCACAAGGCATCACAGAGGGCACTGTAGAAAAAACGAAGATGAGTAAGGCACAGTCTCTCATGAAGCTTACAGTTTAATTAGGGAGATAAGATGCAGAGAGATAAAATACAAAACTATAATAAGTGTATAGGAGAGCTAGAAAACCCTATTGAATATCTGGCTGGAAAGAATTAAGAAAGGTTTGTAGGGGAAGGTAATTTGGGAGTTATGTCTTGAGGGGTATATACTATGTCAACATGTGGTGTGAGGAATTCCAGGCGTAGAGGATAGAGTGATTAAAAGTGCAATGTCAAGGGAGGTCAGGAGTTTGAACAACATCATCTCTAAGGTTCATTACAGTATAAATTCTTTAAGGCAGGGATGTGTCAGACTAATTTTTGTATCCCATATAATGTTTTATACATGGAGGACTTTTAACTACTCATTGACAAATGGCTGGTAAAGGAATGGATGAAGGAGAGCTAAAAACTCAGTTATATAAATAAGCACCACTGAGCTAAGCACCGTGCTATGCTAGATAAAAATGACATAGTTCTGACATGCACGAAGAATCTGGCAAGTGAGGCACAGTGGAAAGAAATAGAAAGATGGGAGTAATCTGTAAATGTTTGTGATATAAAAACAAGATGCATCAGTAAAACTTAAAAGAACAAGTAAATACCTTAATGGATGGATAGCTAAATAAATGAATAATAAAATAAATCAATGAAGAAATCAATGTACTATACATCTACATTGTAAGGTCCTTGAAGGCAGAATCTATTTTTCATTTTCATTATCTCCAGCCTTAAATAGTAGATGATTAATGACTATTTGTTGAGTTGAACTCAGATCTCACAGTGAGGTGAGCTCACAAACTTAACAGAACCTAGCGTGAATCCAAGATAAGATTACAATTAGGTCTCATTCAATGCATAAGGCAAATTATCCACGTACCAGGAAGCAAATGAAGAGTTTCCATTGCTCACTCAATCAAAAAGCATTTTAAGCACTTCCTATGTGCCAGCACTTATTAAATACCCACTATGTGCTAGGAAGGTACTTTGCAAGACACTGAGAGAAGAATGGGAGACTAAATTAGAGTGGTGGATCTGAGTAACAGACAAAGAAGCGGTGGAATGGTTGTAAGAAGTTTCAATAATCCACTAAGAAGCATTTGTATAACCCTGGGCAAGTCCCTTAAGCTTGGTTTGCTCAATTTCCTCACCTATAAAACAGTGATAATAATAGCACCTTCCTTGCAGGATTATTGTGAAGATCAAATTAGATAATAATTGCAAAATGCTTAGCAGAAAACCTGGCACATAGTAGGTGCTATATGGTGGCTATGATGATGATGGTGGTGCTGTGCTAGTAAGTAGGGAAGCAGTAAGAAAATATGAAACAGTCCTTGACCTCATGGAACTTACTTATCAAGGGAGACAACATTTACATTAATGAGTACATACAGATAAATACACGCTATACAATCTAAATACAAGCTAGTTAGGGCGAACAGCAGGGATGAGTGGGATCTAGCTCAAACTGGCTCCTGAAAGCAGATTACTAAATTTTCAGTGTGAGCATTTACACCTCAGAAATAGGCAAATGCTGTAAAGCAGGTCTCAATGGATTGATCTGTTGATTATCTAGACATAAGAAAGGGATGTAGAAAATACGAATCATGCAAATTAAAGTTATAAATGTGTCATGCATTAAGCATTGACCAGTGCATACACCCCTGGAGGGGAGGAGCCACTAACAATTTTTTAATAAAAGATGACGCTTGAGTGGAATCTTAAAGAAAGCAAGGGATTCTGAGAGATAGATAGATGAAGAAAGCATTTATTCCAAGCATGGAAGACCGAAGTCATTTATCTTTCTGTGTTTTATTCTTCATCCCTAAAATGGTCAATAGGTTTAAAATGGGAATGGTCAGAATGAGAGGCAACATGGCCAAGGGGGTAAATTTAGAGGCAGAAAGTATACCATATGCAGAACAAAGATATGATTAAAATAATAGTACCAAAATTAGTGTGAGAGTGTTGTGTATAATGGATTGGGAAGGACTGGCTTATGATTGAAATCAAGAAAGCCAATTGGTCAACTATAATAACTATATATATGGTAACGAGAGACTGGACTAGAGGTCCATAGAGATGAAAATATATGAAAAACACTGTAAAATAAAAACAGTTGACAGTACTTGCCAACTGATTGTGTTAATGAGGGAAGGAAAGAATTAAAGATGACCCCCAAAGTCAACATCCTAGATGCCATCCATATGATGGATGCTTAATATTTTAATTGGATGCTTACTATAATGTTTACTTCAGAAATACATGATTTCTTCCATGTGGTTATTACCTCCTCCAATGCAAGGTACAACCCAGGCATATCTTTAGCAGACAATCTTTGTGAGTTATGGAGGCCAAAAAGAAACAAAATCACAAAAATATATCACCTTGTGTCCAACATCCTAGTGGTAAGCCTCTCCATCCTGTTAGGCTCATCTTTTGATGACACATTGGGCCCGTACAAAAAGTCTTTCTATCTTAATGGTAATGACTAAATCTTGTACTCTGATGACATGGTTTTAAGTCAGGGTCGCAACAAAGTATCAGAGTAATAGAAACCAGAAAAATAGTGGGAAAAAGGAAAAAGATGGAACCTAATTTCAGATAGATGGTTAGCTTTAAAGAAGAGGAATACCTTGCCCCTTAAGACTGACTTTAAAGATGAGAGGTTAGATATAAATACAAAAATATGTGAGGTAAGATTAGCTAAATACATCCTAAATTCCTTAACTTGGTATTCAAGGACCTCCATAATCTGGTCCTACATATAAATACAGATGTATGTAAGGTAAAGGAATTAGCCAAAATATTTTAGATTCCTTTGTCTGCTATTCAAGATGCTCCCTAATCTGCTATATTTGCTACCATTCACTTATTCTATGTTCCATTCAGATTTCATTACTCACTGTTTCCCTTACATACCAACCTGCATTTTCTGACTTGTTTCCCTGTGTTTGTGTCATTACCTATAATAATTAAAACTCAAAATTACAGAGCAGTTAATGAATGCCTTAATGGTGGTAGTTAATATGGTACCTTCTCTCTTTTTTATTTTACCTACTTTCCTTTCAAGATGTACTTTAACCCCTTAGTAAAAGAGCCATGCTTTGGCACAAAAGTTTTAAGTGAATAATGACAATATCGTAAAAAATAAATGATTTTTAGAGACCTAAGAAGTCTGACCAATGCAATGACCAACCATGATTCCAAAGGACCAATGATGAATGCTACCTAACTCCTTTCAAAGGGGTGATGAACTAATACGAAGAACGAGACATCTCAGGGGGTAGAGATTCATTTTCCTTGACTGTATTTACTTAATAGGGTTTTCTTTCCTTTTTCTTTTTTCTAGTGCTAGGGAGGTTTTGGGGTGGAAGGGAGAAAAGGGGAAAGGGAATGAGCATTTATATAGTGCCTACTATGTGCCTGGCACTGTGCTAAGTGCTTCAAAAACATCTCATTTGATCCACAAAGCAATTCTGCAAGGTAGATGCTGTCATTATCCCCATTTTACAGTTGAGGAAACTGAGGAAAACAGAGGTTGTGACTTGCCCAGAGTTACATAGCTTGTAAGTATATCAGACTTGATTTGAATTCAGGTCTTCCTGACTCCAGGCCCAGGTCTCTTTCTACTTTGCCTGATAATAGAAAAAAAAGCATAGTCAAAAAAATTTAAAAAGGACCAAAAAACCAGTTTAGCAAAACTAAGCAAAATATTAAGAGTGAGACAATACGTGACTTATTCATAGGCTTACAGACACAGAAATCAAAGAGACCTTATAAGCCATCGAGTCCAGCCCCCTTTGTACAGATAAGGAAACTAAGTCTGACACAGGTGAAGTGATAAGCTCTAGAACATTATACAACTAGCAGGTTTCTGAGGCAAGACTTGAACATGTATTTGTTACTATAGGTCCAACTCTCTATCTGTTATGTCACTCAGTTTCATCTACTCTCCTACCTCTGCAATAAAGGTTGAAAGGTCCCTTTTCTCAACTTTTCTCTTTCTGGGGCCAAGCTCGGTCATTAAAATTGTAGAAGGTATAGTTTTGGGGGGTTATTTGTTTCACTAATTTTAACTATGTTGTGGAAGTCATTTAAGTATATTATCTTCCTGATTTATTTTGCTTTATATCATGTCTGATAAGGTTTTTTTTTCCCCTCTAAATTTCTTCTTCGGAAATGTCAACCCAAAATTCCCTATGTTCTTAATTTCTCATCATGCATTAATATTCCATCATATTCATGTATCAAAACCTGCTTAGAAACTCTTTGGATAATGAGCATTTACTTGGTTTCCAGTCTTCTGATGCCACAAAAAAGGGCTTCTATGAACCTTTGGGTGTATATCATCCTTTTCTTTTTTACTGTTGACCTTCTTGGAGTTGGTCTTTTTGGGTTGGACTTTTTGACTAGATGATTTTTAAGGGCCTATCTGGTTCTAAACAATATGGTTCTATTCTGTTTTATGTTTTTATTAATGATGTGGGCAATAATAGAAGAATTGCCTAGGTTTGAGTCCTCACTTGATCGTTTCCCAAATTAACTTCTCTTTTGGTCTCCAATTTTATCTATGGGAAATATAAAATTGTAAGTCTCCTAGTATTTTAAACTCAGCATGTCCAAAATCAAGCTAATTATTTTCCCTCAAACCATCCCTTCTTCCAAATTTCCTTATTACTTTTAAAGGTCCCACCATGTTTCCAGTCACACAGGATCACAACCTCACTTCTTCAACTCCTCACTATCTTTCACACACACCCACATCCAATCAGCTGCTAAGTTTCATCATTTCTATCTTTGTAACATCTGTCATATATGTGCCCTTCTCTCCTCTGACATTGCTACCACCCTTGTAACTACCCTCAACAGCTCACCCCAGACTATTGTAATAGCAATATTTGTCTCCCCGCTTCCTCCTTTCCTTCTCCAATCCATCCTCTACTTAGAAATAAAATTGATCTTCTTTGCAAGTCTGAGATGATATCTCACCCCCTGTCTCCATTCAGTAAACTCCCTTGAAATCCTTCTTATTTCTAAAATAATATACGATATCCTCCATTTAGGTTTTAAAGCTCTTCATAACCTGGTCCTTTCCTACCTTTCTGATATTTTTACACATTCTGCGCTTCATGTATTCTGTCTGTGATTCAATGACCCTAAAATGAGACAAGTAGCACAGTGGATAGAAGGCTAGGCCTGGAGTCAGGAAAACTCATCTTCCTGATGTGGCCTCAGACACTTACTAACTGTATGACCTTGGGAAAGTCACTTAAATCTCTTTGCCTCAGTTTCCTCATCTACAAAATGAGCTGGAGAAGGAAATGGCAAACCACACTAGAGCCAGACATCCTGGAGAATGAAGTCACTGGGCCTTAGGAAGCATTTCTAACAATAAGGCTAGTGGATGTGATAGAATTCCAACTGAGCTATTTAAAACCCTAAAAGATGATGCTGTTAAAGTGCTCAATATGCCAGCGAATTTGGAAAACCCAAAAGTGACCGCTGGATTGGAAAAGATCAGTTTACATGCCAGTCCTAAAGAAGGGCAATGCCAAGGAATGTTCAAATTACTGATCAATTGCATGCACTTCACATGCCAGCAAGGTTATGCTTAAGAGTCTGCAAATTAGGCTTCAGGAACATGTGAACCTATAATTACCAGAAGAATAGGCTGGTTTTCAAACAGAGCAACTAAAGACCCAATTGCCAATATTCACCGGAATATGGAGAAAGCAAGATAGTAAAAAAAGTAGAAACAATATCTCCTTCTACTTGATCGATTACACTAAAGCTTTTGAATGTGTGGATCACAACAAAATAAGGCAGGTATTCAAAGAGACAGACGTACCAGATCATCTTAGTTGTCTCCTAAGGAACCTGTAAGCAGGTCAAGAAGCAACAGTTAACGCTGGAAACGGAACAACTGATTGATTTAAGATTGGAGAAGTACAACAGTATGTTGTCACCTTTGGTTATTTAGCTTATATGCAAAATGCATCATGCAAAATACCAGACTGGATGAATCAAAAGTTGGAATTAAGGTTGTTGCAAGAAATATCAACAGATGATACCAGAATTAAGAAGCCTCTTGATGAGGGTGAAGCAGGAGACAGTAAAAGCTGGCTTGAAGCAAATCTGGACAGCATACTAAAAAGCAGAGACATCACCATGATAACAAAGGTCCATAAAGTCAAAGTTATGGTTTTTCCAGTAGCAAAATATAGCTATGAGAGTTAGACTACAAGGAAAGAGGAGCATCACAGAATTGATGCTTTTGAATTATGGTGCTGGAAAATGCTTTTGGGAGTCCCCTCAATATCAAGGAGATCAAATCAGTCAATACTTAAAGAAATTAATTCAGGCTATTCACTGCAAGGTCAAATACTGAAGTTAAAGCTTAAATGATTTGTCCACATGATGAGAAGACATGAATTATTGGGAAAGACCCTGCTTTTGGGAAAGATTGAAGGCAGAAGGGAAGAGATGGATAGATAGTGTCATGGAAACAACGAATACGAACTTGGACAGTCTTCAGGAGATAGTGGAGAATAAAAGGGCCTGGAGTGCTATGACACACGGGGTCATGAAGAGTTGGGCACCAATGAATGACTGAACAACAACAAACAACAAAACAAGATACTTCACTTGATTCTGGGAATTTTCACTGACTATCCCCAATGCCTGAAATGCTCTCCCTTCTCCTCTCCACATCTTGGATTCTTTCAAGTCCCAGCTTAAGAAGCTTTTCTTAGTTTTTCTTAAGGCTAGTGTTTTTTCTCTGTTACTTATCTACTGCTCATCCTGTGTATTATTTGTTTGAACCAAGTTGCTACCATGATGTCTCCCCAATTAGACTGTAAGGTTGTTAAGGGCAGGGACCATACTTTGCCTTTTTTTGTATCCCCAATACATACAACAGTAGGTGGCACATGGTAGGAGTTTAATATATGTTTCTTTAGGACTCAACTTGGACATGTCACGACTTCTTGAAATTGAAACTGAACTTCAGTTTCACTATCTATAAAATGAAGCTAACGATATTTTAACCATCTACCTCAAAGATGAGGAAAGTGCTTTATAGTCTTTGGAAGTCTGCATGAAAATGAGGTATTAGTAAAGTCATGTAAAGGCATGGCTCAAATCTGGCTGCCACAGCAATTACATAAGTGGATGATTGGGGAAGAACTGGTCTGGCTGTAATTCTAACAAAAGAGATCTTGAGGTTTTAGCTACTCATAAACTTTTTATAGGGCGGTTAGGTGGTGAAGTGGATGGAGTGCTGGGCCCAGAGTCAAGAAGATTCCTCTTCCTGAGGTTCAAATCTGGCTTCAGACACTGACTAGTTGTGTGACCCTGGCCAAGTCACTGAACCCTGTTGCCTCATTTTCCTCATCTGTAAAATGAGCTAGAGAAGAAAATGGGAAACCACTGAAGTATCTTTGCCAAGAAAAGCCCAAACGGAGTCATGAATAGTTAGACATAACTGAACAAGAAACTTATTATAACCCAATAGTTTGCTGCCAAATAATCTAACACAAACTTATGCTGTAGTTTCAGAAGCATACTGCCCAGACCAAAGGAAGTACTAGTCCAACTGATTTCTGTGACAAAGTCTACAATATTGGCTTTTTAAAAAAAGGAAGAAATTAAATAAATTTTAAAAAAGGAAGAAAAAAAGAAAGTTACATGATAACTTTATTATACATTTAAAAGGGATAGCAAGTTGTACACCATAGATTTTCAGTTTTGTGTGCTATCATCTTTTTTTATTCTATTATGTTATGGAAATGCTTGTTTTATTTCATAAATTAAATTTAAAAAGAAAGATAGGTAAACTGTGGTGGGTTTGTAGAAGAGTAACCAAGATTATGATAGGTTTGGAGACCAGGTGGTATAAGGAACAACTAGAAATAGGCACCTAGGAATATTCCATTTGGAGAAGATTGGGGAACAGAGGGATAGAAGACGTGATAACTATCTCCAAGTAGGTTTCTCTTGTCAAAAGGAGATCATACTTATTCCGTTTACATTTATTCAGGTGACTGTCTCCCCACTTTCCATCAGCAGCTGTGCTTGGTTCTGACTCCATGGAATATCATATCCAAGCCCCACCCTGATTTTCAGCTCCCTTTACTCTCTTGTCTTCCCTCATTTAGTTGTAAGCTACTTTTAAGAGCATGGATTGTCTTTCTTTTTCTTTTTGTATCTCTGGCACTTAGCACAGTGCCTGGCACATAGTAGGTGTTTAATAAATGTCTGCTATATTGCTGATCTCCAAAAGCAGAAATAGAAGTAAATGGGAGGGAGTATTGGGAGGAAGCTCTTGGTTTAATATGGGGGGTGAAGGGGAATGGGGCTATCCAACAATAGAATGGGTGTATACTGGGATAATAACCTCACACTAGTGGAGGTATACAAGTAGTGGCTAGAGGACCACACACTAGGGATGCCAGAGAAGTGATTCCAGTATTGGGTGGAACATTAGATTGGATAGCCTCTAGCTCTTTGATTCTCTGATTTTATACTATTACAACACTGCTAAGAAATAAGGCATATTTAATTATACTTCTAGTACTCTCTGATTCTGTAAGTTACTACAAGGTAGGATGTGATTAGTTTACTAAATCTATCATATAGACCTCAAATGTTGTATGGACTCAGGGAGTAGGGAGTAGTCAAGGTGGCTTGGAGGTGTTAAGAAAAGGGGAGGAGGTGATTCTTGATGGGGTATTTAGAGAATAGCAGTTCTTAGAAGTTAGAGAAAGGAAGTATATGGTATAAGTGTGATATAATAGAAAAATGCCAGATTTCAAGTCAGAAGAGACATGAGTTCAAATTCTATCTCCAGCATTCGCAAGCTATGTGACTCTAGGCAAGTTCCTTAACTTTTCAGAGCCCATTTTTTCTCTTTCTTTTGAGGGGGGAAGGCAAGGCAATTGGGGTTAAGTGACTTGCCCAAGGTCACACAGCTAGTAAGTGTGTCAAGTGTCTGAGGCTGGATTTAAACTCAGGTCCTCCTGACTCTAGGGCTGGTGCTCTACACACTGTGCCACCTGGCTTTCCCCAGAACACATTTTCTCATTTGTAAAATGGAGATAATCATAATAAAAGCAGGATGACACAGTGGATAGAGAGTCAGATTCAGAGTCAGAAAGTCCTAAGTCAAATACTGCATCTGACATATCCCGGCCATGTATCTCTGGGCAAGCAACCTAGCTTCTCAGTGACGGGGAAGCTCTGAAAGAATATAGATTGAAAAATAATTGCCAACCTGCCATGACAGAGAGAGTCCCTAATACCAAGAAAATTATAGGGAGAAGAGGAGAGGAGAAAAGAGGAACATTTACTTCAGAGGACTGTTACAAAGATAAAATAGGATGATATATGAAAATGCTTTATAAACCTTAAATGATACTTTACTATTAGAGAGGCATTGTGGGAAAGTGAAATTTACACTGGGCTTGAAGTAAAAACCATAGGTTCAAATTCAAGAAGTGATGCTCATTTGGCAAGGAACAAACACTTGATTTCTTTTATGCCCCAGTGTCCTCATGTACAAAATGGGAACGTAATATCTGTGCAGACTACCAAACAGGGTTTTCACAATGAGTTCTGTGGAAATATGAGTAATTATTTTCTTCTCTCCAGATATCAGTGCCCCTCCCCAAAAGAAAATCACCTTTATTTTATTTATTTAGCATAGGCTTCTATATTTTCATATTGTGGTAGCCTAGATCAATGGGCCCGGAGTCAGGAAGACAAGTTGTATGATTTGAAAGTATACAAACAGTTGTATGATTTAACCTCTTTCGAAATTCCTCCATATGTAATATGGGGATAATTAAAGCACCCATTGCCCAGGGTTTCTGTGAGGAGAAAGTGAGGTGATATT